>NW_027187317.1:6119440-6275380 GCF_028583685.1 Petaurus breviceps papuanus | reverse complement strand
AGAGAGAGAGAGAGAGAGAGAGAGAGAGAGAGAGAGAGAGAGAGAGAAATGAGCTAAGATTGACATTTCAGTCTTTTTTATTTTGAATTTTCTTGTGTTCTACATTTTCTCCCCTCTCTACATTTCAAGGGAAAAGAGAAATTAGCCCTAACTAACTAGTAAATTATCACCTTGGTATTTTATCTAAAGCTCACAAGTTAAACTGCTATATAATCTCCTATGACTGGAATTTTTAAGAAGCCTGAGCTAATGGTCTTGTTAATAAGAGTTCTATAGCTATATTTTTTTAATTGCAAGGCTCTGTGCAGATTAAAAATGTACTAAGTTATAATTCAGTGTAATAAAAATAGAGAAATCAATACAAACCAGTCTCTCTCAGCTATAGAAGTAATCAAACATTCCTTTTGGTCTCTTTCAGAAACCACCTTGGAGGGGTCCAAGAGGAACCTTGGCACTGGTTCCACCTATTTTATTCTGTCTAACTTTTCACTGCTTCCATCAAAATCAGATCTAATTTTCTGCACTCATGCAGATTCCTGAAACACCACTCAATTTCTAATTCTAATTTTGCTACTCAAATTAACATCATAATAATAACTAGCATTCATGTTGTGCTTTAAGGTTCATAAAGAGCTTTATAAATATTATTTCATTTGATCCTCGCAGCAACCCTACAAGGCAGATGCTATAATTATCCCCAATTTACAGAGGAGGAAACTGAGGTAGATCAAAATCAAATGGCTTGCCTAGGGTCACATAGATAGTGTTTAAGGCAGGATTCAAACTCAGACCTTCTTGACTCCAAACACTCTATTTACTGCATGATCTAACTGCCTTAAAGTGTTTTGGTAGGTACAGCAATAGGCTGTGTTAGCAGTTCTCTTACAGAATTCTCAGTGGAGTGGATTACAGTTAAAGGAATGCACAATGGTTTGTACTGGGGAATTTACCTATCTTTCCTCAAGTACCCCCTTCTACACAAAACCTTTCCTGACCCCTAACTCTTAGCACCTTTTTTTCATAAATACCTCATATTTATTTTCTTTGTTCTGTATAGGCTTACATGTCTATTTATCTTCTTCCCAATCAGAAGGCAAGTTTCTTGAGGGAAAAGATTACTTCATTCTTTATGTTTGTACTTTCAGTACCCAGCACAGTACTTGGCAAAGAGTGAGTGCTTAATAAATGTTTGTTAATTGATTGATTGACTAATTCCAGTCCCTCTACCCTTCTCCCTTGTCCCAGCACAAATCCCCTACACTAGACTTTTTTCTTCCTTGATATTCCTGACTGTATGGTTGATGAGTTCAATATATGCTAATGTCTGATCTTCAATCTCTCACCTTTTTGTCCTGTTTCCACTTATGTTTTTTGTTTGATTTTTACCAAATTCCAACTTTACCTCCACTATATTCCATTTCCATTCCTAATTGTACACTACTAACACTGCTGGAAAAAGTCATACAGCCACATTGACTTTTGAACAGGGGAGCGACATGGTCAGACATATGTATTAGGAATTTTAACTTGGTGGCTGTGTGGAGAACAGATTAGAGGGAGTAGAGAATGGAAGGAGACCAATGAAGAAGGTAAGATAATAGTCCTGGTAAGAGATGATGGAAGCAGAGTGGAGACAGGTGCAAGAGGTTCTGTAGAGGTAGAATCAATAAGACACCACAAATTTGTTATTTAATTTCAACTGGGCACTCATTACTTACCAACAATTCTTCTATTATTCCCCGACTGAATCTCTCATACTTCTAAAAAGGCCATTTCAAACCTCTTCTCTCCTCTCACGCTTTCTACAGCATCCCATTCTCCCTCCATTTCAGCAGAAGATTTTAAGTCCCACTTTAATGAATTCATTTCCTCCCTTCCCTTCTTTTCTTTCCTGGGAGCTATCCCTTCTACCACTTCTCATTACTCTTCTCCTTATATGGCTTCTTTCCTGCTATCTACAACATTCAAGATCCATCACATTCTTAAAAAAGAATGAAAACAAAATTTCATCTCACCCTAGCATCCTCATGAACCAGCATCCCATATTCTCTTCTCTTTCTGGTCAAACTCTTGAAAAGAGTTTCTGCACTTACTTCTATACTGCCTCCATTTTCTCTTTTTTCCACTCATTTTTCAGTTCCTTACAATCTGTGTTCTGACCTCAATTAATTCAATTGAAACGTTTCTGCAAAGTAAGCAACAGCTTCCAAAGTACTAAATCCAATGGCCCTTTTATTAATCTTCATTCTACCTGACATCTCTGCAGCTTTTGACACTGTCAACCTGGTTGCTCTTTCTCCCCTTACCTTCTGTGACACTGTTCTCTCCTGTTCTTCTCACAGCTATCTGATCACTCTCTTATCAGTCTTCTTTCCTGGATCATAGAATCAACAAATTTTAGAGTGCGAAGAAATCACAGTAACCACATGCTCCAATCTATACCATAAAGGAATCCCCAGCATAACATACTTGACAATTAGAAATCCAGTTTCTAGGGGCAGCTAGGTGGTGCAGTGAATAGAGCCCTGGCCCTGGAGTCAGGAGGATCTGAGTTCAAATCCAGCCTCAGACATTTGACACACTTACTAGCTTCGTGACCTTGGACAAGTCACTTAACCCCAATTGCCTTGCCTTTCTGCTCCAAAACAAAAGAAATCCAGTCTCTTAGGTGGTGAAATAGTTTGAGCACTAGCTCTCGAGTCAGGAAGGACTAAGTTCAAAGCAGGCCTTGGACACTTACTAGCAGTGTGTGTCTGGGTAAATCACTTAACTCTGCCTCAAGAATAAATAAAGAAAAGAAATCCAGTCTCTTCTTGAAGACCACCAATAAGGAGAGATCAATCACATCTCTAGATATTTCATTTCACATTTAGACAGTTCTAGTTGTTAGGAAGTTTTCCCTGATATCAAAGATAAATTTTCCTCCTTCAAACTTCCACAAATTGCTCCTGGTTATGCCCTATATTCCCCTTTCCCTAAGAGAGTTCTTCAAACACTTGTAGAGAACTTATTAATAAGACCTTTCTTCCACTCTTCCTAACCAAACCTCCCTGCCCCACCACCCTCAACCCCCCCCCCCCCGAGTCTTCTCTTCTATAAGCTATCAAAAATTCCTTCAAACCCAGTGTTGTACTCTTTCAAGAGATTGGATCTGACTGTCAAGCAGTGTGTTAGCTATCCCATTCAGATCTGTGTTGTCTGCAAATTTGATGAGGGTGCTCTCTATGCTTTTAGCCAAGTCACTGCAAAAATGTTAAACACCAGAGAGTCAAATACAAACCCTTGGAGCACTCTACTAAACCTTCTGTTTAGTAGGGTGCTCCAAGTGCTTCTGTCAATGTGGTCTTGAATAATCAATGTTAACTCTTTGAGTCTGGCCATTCAAAAAATTCTACTATCTATAATCTAGTTCAGGTCTCTCTATATTTCCAACAATAATGAGATGTTTTATCATATGTTTTGCTAAAATCAAAATAAACTATAGCTACAAGACCTCCATGGATCCCTTACATTGAGTAAACTTTCCAAATAAGGAAATGAGTTTAACCTGCCATGATCTGTTGTTGATGGGGTCTTGATGGCTTTTTGTAATCATGACTTCCTCCTTCTAGATGTTCACTAACCACCTACTTAATGATCTGTTCTAGAATTTTCCCAGACACTTAAGTCCAATTCACTGGTCTATGGTCCAGAGACTCTGTTCTCTTCTTTTTTTTTTTTTTTTTTGCTCAGGTCCACCTGACTCCAGGGCTGGTGCTCTATTCACTGCGCCACCTAGCCACCCCTCTGTTCTCTTCTTTAAAAAAAAAAAAATGGGGCGGCTAGGTGGCGCAGTGAGTAAAATGCTGGCCCCGGAGTCAGGAGGAACTGAGTTCGGTTCTGGCCTCAGACACTTAACACCCACACACACAAAAAAACTAGCCGTGTAACCTTGGGCAAGTTACTTAACCCCAACTGCCCTCCAAAAGGCAAAAAAAAAAAAAAAATTAGGGCAAGGTTTGCCCCTTTCCAATCTTGAAGTACCCCTCTTGTTTCCCCATGATCCTTCAAAGAATACCAACAGTGGCTCAAGAGTCATAATTGTACTTTCAATACCCAAGGATGTAGTTCATCTAAACTAGTGACTTGAATTCATAAAGGGCTACTATATATTCTCTTGATATTGTACCTTATAACAAAGAACAGAGAGAAAAAATTTCTGCAAAACTAGTAAACATGCCAGTCAATCAAAATCTGACATTATATGTAGAGCTTTGCAAGTTCTTTTTTCACTTCTTTGTCACCAGGCATAGACATTATAATTTCACTGCATTAAATTTTGCTCATATTCTTGTTTTTTACAATTACGTTTCCACAGAAGTAGTCATTGTGCTTATTGTTTTTCTAGTTCATTTTACCTCACTTTGCATCAGCCCATATAAGTCTTCCCATGCTGCTTGGTATTTATCAGTCATTATACCTCCTTAAAATTTAAATGTTTTTGTTACTCTGTACTTAACAAAGATTATAAAATATATAGAGTGCATCCTGGGTGCACAGGATGGCCACTGTAAAGACACAGAGATGGAGTGTTGTGTGGGAATAATAGAAAGAAGGCGGTTTAGCTGAATCACAGACTGCAGGAGGGGAAAAGTAATGAGGCTGAAAGGGCAGAATGGGGCCAGATTATGCATTGCTTATTCTTCCTTCTAAGATGCTACTCAGGTACAATCTTCTATATAAGCATCCTGATTCCCAACTACTAGTGTCCTCCTTCCCAAACTATTTTTTTCCAACTTTATAGATATTTGCATTTATTCACTTTGTATGTATGCTATACATATTTTATATGTAGCTTTATATGTAGATATTTTTACATCAAAATGTAAGCTTATTGCAAGTAGGGACTGTTTCATTCTTTGTACTTGAATCCTCAGGCTTAGTATAGTAACAAGCATATAGCATGTACATAAAAAATAAATTGGCTGGTTTCCCACCTTCCAGTCCCTTCCCATCCTCTACACAGTTGCCCTATTAAAAATTCTTTTTTTTTTTTTTTTGCTTTTTTTTGGAGTGGGGAGGGCAGGGCAATTGGGGTTGTGTCTTGTCCAAGGTCACACAGCTAGTAAGTGTTCAGTATCTGAGGCTGGATTTGAATTCAGGTCCTCCTAACTCCAGGGCCGGTGCTCTAATCACTGTGCCACCTAGCTGCCCCTCCTATTAAAAATTTTTAAAACATGAATAGATGGACACATCACTCCATTCATCTTCAGTGGCTCTCTAATGTCTCAGTCTAGAATAACATACATGCCATTTTAATGGCAGACTTAAGAGTCCGTCCACAATGTGGATACAATCCATATTTCTGGACATATTTCAAATGACTCTGCTCACATACCTTATATTCTATCCAAGTGGGTCTACTGACTTTCCCCCAGACTTGGAATTCCATATCCATATCCGTAGCTGTGCATATTGCTATCCCTCATCTCTGGAATGTACCCCCTCCTCACCTGTGCCTCTCAGCATCTCCTAACTTCTTTAAACACTCAGGTAATGAGATGCCTCCCATGAGATTGGGACTGGACTTCTGATTGTATTGGGATAGTGAAAAATGAAATGAAATGAAAAATTCCCTTTCCACTGAAGACTAGCACCTTTTCTGAAACTTGGAGTGTTAGAGTAATCAAAGTCCAAACAACTTGTCCAGGGTCATGTAGCAAGTATGTAACAGAGTCCAGACCTGAACACAAGTGATCCTAGTTCTGAGACCACCTTTATCAAAGAAGTCTCTTTTTCCCCATAGTGTTCAGGTATTTACTTATCTGTATATACGATATGTTCTCCCAAAAGAGTATAAAGCCCCTGAAGACAGGGGCCTGTTTCATTTTTTAATCTCAATTTGCAGTTGAGATTACAAAGCACAGTGGTGCTTTGTACATAAGCAAAATATTTGTTAAAGTGAATGTATGTGATAAAAGGTATAGGAGTAGTCACCACACTATAATCTCAGTAAATTTTATATCTACATATACACTTACTAGGGGAAGGGAAAGGAAGGGAATGAGCATTTATATAGCACCTACTGTGTAGCAGACCTTGTGCTATTCTCACAACACTTTGGGGTAGGTAGGAGTTATTATCCCCATTTTATAGTTTGAAGAAACTGAGGCAAACAGAAGTTATTGACTTGCCCAGGGTCACGCAGCTAGTAAGTATCTGAGGCCAGATTTAAACTCACTTCTTCCTGACTCCAAGGTCTAGCACTCTATCCACTCTGCTACTAGCCACCTATATACACATACACATATATACAATTTACTTCAATTATTGTATAGCTTGTTTTTCTTCAATGATATATTGGAAAGAGTCCTGGATTTTAAGTCAAGTAGACATAGCTTCTAATCTTAAGTATGTTCCTTACTACTTATAAATCCTAAACAAATCATTTAACTTCTCTGGGTCCCAGTTCCCTTCATTTGTAAAATGAGGAGATTGGACCAGGTAACCTCTGAAGTTCCCTGAAGGCCTAAATTTATAACCCAAGATTTGGATGTTTGAAAATTGAAATGCACAATTTGCAAATATTCAAATTTTGGGATGAGAGGATTATAGATTCAGGACCAAAGGGACCATGGAAGCCGTCTAATTCAACTCCTTCATATTATAGATGAAGACCAGAGGCCTAGAGAGGTTTCATAAGTTGTCCCAGGTTACACTGGTGTAAAGTGGCAGAACTTGTACTGAAATTTTGGGCATTTGACTCCAAAGCCAACACTCTTCCCACGGTACCATGCTCCCCCCTTTCTCTGAAAGGAGACTGTACACTAATTACTATAAATACATGTATACACACATCTATCTATAGAGATATGCATATTGTTATTAATATATGTTTGTGATTGGCTTATGATACCCAAATCTTTCTTTCTACCCTCCAAATGGATAATGTAGACTGGGGATTTGGAATGTTTGCAAGTTTAAGCTGCATGAAGCTTCAATAATCAAATATATCTCTCTGGAAAAGGTTCCAAGGAACATTATAATAAAAAAGACCCTACCCACTCCCTCCAGAAGACAAAATCAGAATTCATATAATCTTGGGAATGGGGCTGTTTAGAAAACAGTCTGATAAACTAAAATTTTAAGAATGAAAACAGGATAAAAAAATCTTAAGATAACTATTATGACAACTTATACTTCTTAATATTTTATTATTTTACATATTCTTTCCTTTTTGTGAACTCTGACATTATCTTCCCTTAAAAGTTAAGGCACAGATCTTATCTTCTATTCTGCCTTTTCCTCTATTCTGGAGAGTGAATCTTCAATAAATGCCTATTAACTCACAAACTCACATTGGCCTGGCTTGGATGGACTTGACTGTGAAAAGTAACATCTGTAAAATTCTACTTTATTGTAAATAAAGGTTGCTTTTTATAGCTGGAATTGTTATAACAAATGTTATGTTCTAGATTACCTTGATGACAGCGAGACTGATATCACCACAGTTTCATGTAAGATTTTAGTTCAATTGAATCAGAAGTCATTGACCCTTCAGTAATTGCTACAGAAGACAATCTGGCTAAGAGAAAACACACACACACATACATACATAAAAGGTGATAGAGAAGAATCTTCACTTGAGATGACTCATTTTCAAAAAATTTCCTAGTATTTTGCCTAATCAATATTTATGAATGTTTATAATGTTATTCAAGCATTAGAACAATATATTATGTGTGATTAAATGCTTTGTCTTCCCCAGTTCCTAGATACCCTTCAAAAAAATGTCCCAATTTCTCTTTTAATCCATATACTATGTGCTATGTATTATAGAGTATTATATTATATACTCCCCTCTCTTTTCCTCTCCTCTTATCTCCTCTCCTATATATTATACAGTGAAAAGAAAGGAGTCAGAAGAGAAAAGGAAGAAATAATATTTATAGGATAATCCTATCAGATCAGAACAGTGAAACTGCAATATTACTTTATCTTATGTTCTATTTTAAGAAATATGATCCAAATAATAAAATTTTGATCAAAGAGCATTTATTAATTACCTACTATGTGTCATGTATTTTACAAAAATGATCAAAAAGCATTTATCAACTGCCTACTGTGTGTCAAGCATTGTAATGGCATTGATAGTACAAAGACCAGAAATGAAAAATTCCCTCTACTCAAGGACCTCACTAACTAATGATGATCAGGCCTTTACATTAGTAGCACTGACAGTTTTCACTCCCGTTGGTCTGGTTCTTTACTCATCATTTATCTTAACTAAGATCTAACTTCCCTTCAGATTCCCCCCTTTCGTCTACCTCCTTCCTTTTCTTCTATGTTTCTCCCTTTCTTCACTCCAAGGAGATAAACCTTAACGAAGCAGGTGGCAAAAAAAAAAAAAAAAAGTTCCTGTTTCATGACAGTCTATTTTTTAAAGCCTCCATGCAGGAGGGGTTTCAAGGGATAATAATAGACTACAAGCTGAATTGGCAACATTCTTGAACTGGCTATCCTATTGGATTTTAAGCTCCCTTAGGGCACAGACCAAGCCTTGTATTTCCTTTGTAACTCCCCAGGAGAATGCTCTGCACACAGCAGGAATCCCATTAATGTTACTGACTGACTGCTCGACAAAGAAGGCCTGTTGCTAAAAAGGCAAGTGAAATACTCAATCGTACAAACAGGAGTATTGTGAGCAAGAGCCATGAATTCTAAGCCTTGATAGTCTTTTATTAAACTTGTATTTACTTCAGGACCACACAACCAAAGTGAGATGTTGAAACCCCAGAAATGAGATGAAGGCACTGAAAATGAACAAAGCAGTAGGAAATAAGAACTGAGAAAGACTATGATGGACTGATTTAACCCTGTGGAGACAAGCCAAAGGAGGAGCTAATTAGAACATCACTCTTCTAACATTTAAAGGGATAGTATATAGAAGAGGGTTAGAAATTCTTCTTTCTTATCCCAGAAGAAAGAATAAGAGGGGATAGAATGCTTAAATCGCAGGAAAAGGAACGAAGATTAAAGAGAAGGAAAAACATTCTTAACATGGAATTTTATTATCAAGGGTAGTGTTGGGATTCCTTTTCATTGTAATTTAAAAATAGCATATACTACCATTTGTTTGGTATGAGCAGGGAAGTCTTTCATAAAAGCAGGGGAAATAATGCACCTGACATCTCAAGGTCTGTCCCAGGTCAAAAGTCTTGTTGGAGGTTAATAAAACATATTAACAAATGAAATTTACTGTAAACCACCTATAACATGATTCTTGGGAAATCCTTGGATGTCTTGGGGCACACAAAATAAATAAAACTAAAGCCTTTGCTTGCTGTTTCAAGTTAGGAAAAGATCAACCTATGTTCCTACAATCCATAACAACTGAAGATTATTTTAAAAGATTTGTGAATTAATAAAAATAGTTTGTTTGGTAGACATGAATAGAGCTTGGCCAAATATACTCTTATGTATCCTAAGACTATGTATAGGAGAATGGAGATCATCAAAATCATTTTCTGTGTGCCTTTTCTTCCTGATTGTTATTTTCTCACATTTATTTTAGGTTTTATTCATCAAAATTAACATCAAGGGCAACTGATGTTATAAAAGGGTACATTTAGGTATATATGAGGAAGAAAAGAAGAATACTATAACCTGGGTGGGGAAAGGGAGAGGAGGCCATGGACTGATAAAGCTCTTTGGTGTTCTTTGTCCCTGTCTCTTCCTTTCAGCTGCCAATCTGTCACTACCCAACTGCCAGTAGCATAAGAGGTCTACTTTGGAGCAGCATCCTGATTTTCTGAAACATAGCTATGTGATTGTGATAAAGCACTTAGACCATTCTTGCATATAATGAGTAGTATTTAATGATGGGAAAGAATGAGTGTGGGCACTGAAATTATAAAAGAGAATTAATATTGAACATTCTACCAAGTCTTAGCTTAAGATGTTTCATTTAATGCCAAAGGTAAAAAAAAAAAAAAAACCAAAAAACTAGAAAGTGAGAGTCTACAAAACTAGCTCCCATTGGTGTAGTTATTAGGAGAAGACATTACATTACACAGTTTTACTGGTGCTGTATTTATAAAAGAAGAGAAGGGAAAAAAAAGAGACAGGGAAACAATTCCAAAATGTATGATACACAGAGGCCGCAGGAAGATATAATGTTATTTTACATATTTGATATAGAGCCTAAATTAAGCTGTAGAAAAGAGGCCATGAATCTTCAAAGCCTCATTATCAAGCCTCCCTAAACCTCAAATACAGAAAAATACATTTCATAAACAAAGACCCAATAGGATTTTAATAGTACAATAAATTTCACAGACATTTGCACTAATCACACTTCATTATGTATTTTTTAAAATTAAAGTACATGCAATACAGATCTAGATTTGAAAGAGAAGCAACAAGCATATGTTACTCTCACATTAGCTGATTTTTGACTAAATCAAAGGATTGGACATTTCAATATGGACAATTTGAATATTACCATTCAACCAGAAATGAAGACCCAAGAATTCTTTGGTGTCCTTGTGCAAGTATTCATTTAGTCAACAACCATACTTAAGTGTCTAACAGGCTCAAAACACCATATACTAGGATGTGAACTATGAAAATATGGAGTGAAAAAACAAAGATAATAAGAATATAAGCCCTACTTTCATGAATGATGAGAATGACAATACATATTTAAAAATACAATAATTTTAATGCAGGTCAACAAACATTTATGAAGTGTTTTCTATCTACCTTACTTCATCAAACTAGATGATTGCAAAGCCATCTGAATAAAGTCCATTATGATTTAAAAGAGTTTGGTCCAACAATCAATAAAGGAAAAAACAAGTGAATTAAGGCTTGCTAAGACTTTCTTATGAAGTTAGAGAGAACTTATAGATCCATTAGTACCTTGGAAAGACACTACAGACAGATGGTGAATTGAGCCCAGGGTCAAAGAGGAGGAAGAGAGTTGGGCTACATTGTCACAATTTGGGAAATTATGTAATGTTTTTAATGATCCTAAACTTTTCCTTGAAATAAAGACTGGTCTTACCACTAACATTCTTCCAGCAATGCAATTAAGGCTGAATGTAATATTAGTCTTTATAGTGATGAGAACCGCATATCAGAGAGATTATTTTGGCAGCTATATCAAGAATGAATAGGAGAATGGAGAAATCACAAACAAGAAAACCAATTAAGAGCCTTTAACAATCCAAGTGAAAGGTTCTATACTACAGTAGAAAGGAGGAGACCGATGTAGGAGATATTGCATAGTTATAAATTTGTTTTCAACTAGTGTAACTATTAGAGATATACAATAGCTATATAATAATCATAAAGAAGGAAAATATAATAAAAACAGTAAGCATGAGTAGGAAAAGATAGGTTATGCTGCATTTAGAACCATAAGCCCTTGGATTCATGTCCTAGCTTCCCTAATTAGCTGTGTGAATTTGGTCAACTTACTTAATGTCAGTGGCCTCAGATTCGTCATATGTAAAAAAAAAAAAAAGAGAGATGAGCTACATGACCTCTAAAGACCTCTAGAGCTGAAATGGTCTCAAACTCGATAACTAGATGGTAAAAAAAGAAGGACCATTTCCAGTTAGAAAGATCACTTCTGACCTGGAGGATCGAAGCAGGTTTCAGCCTAAAAGTAACATTCAATATAGGGTTTTGAAGAAGAATCTGTTAGGTGGGGAGAACATTCTTGGCAGAGGGACTATGGGGTGGTGAGGGTAGTATATTTTGACTGACGCATAGAAATAAACAAGTGTCAAGTTGCAGAGGAGTCTGAAAATATCAAGCTAAGGTGTTTGGACTTTAAATATAATCACTGATCAATTCATTCCTGAGTCATCTTGGAATTAAAACGTAGATTATATTGATGAACCTCAGTTAGGAAAAGGTAAGATACTACTCCATCATCAAGTTTTATTATGTTATCTCAAATGGGCATATAATAATTTCATTACATTCTTCCTTACTCTCAGATATTTATTATTGCCAAATCTGGAGAAAATTTTGGTCCATAAAAATTATTCATATTTCACCTTAACAAAGGTTTGCAAGAACTACTTAATCCTTAAATTTAGGCCTGTTTTTCCACTGGGTAAGGACATTACAAATTTCCCTTTGAATTGGATGGTTGTCAATTGTTTCATGCATATTAATTGTCTTGCCACAAAGACACCATAAACTCCTTAGGGCATCTGGGTGGCCCAGTAGATAGAGGGCTGAACCTGAAGTCAAGAAGACCTTGGACCATGGCTATGTAGGCTTGAGAAAAGTACTGAGCCTGGGTCAGAGAAGATTCTAGGCTCAAGGAAAACTATTTCTCTGAAGAAAATACTTGGTTACTATGGATACTTGGTTCAGACACTTAGTAGTTCAGTGACCACGTACAAGATACTTCACCTCTGTTTGACTCTGTTTCCGCATCTGTAAGAAGAAAATAATAACACCTACCTCTCAGGGTTGTTGTGAGGATCAAATAACATCTGTAAAAGTGTTTAGCACAGTGCCTGGCACATGTAAGCATTATATAAATGTTAGTTATAATTATTATATTTCTACTGGATTGTCTCTACAATGCAGGGGAAGCTTTTAGGCATAGTAGAGAGAGTACTGGATCTGAAGCCAGAAACATCTGAATTGAAATACCATTTTAGACAATTAATACTTGTGTGACCCCGGGCAAGTTTCATAATCTCTGTCTTAGTTTCCTTGTTTGTAAAATGGTGGTACCCACCTCCAGAGTTATTTGTGAGAATTAAACGAAATAATATTTGGAATTGCAAATCTTAAAGTGACTATAGAAATGCTTATTTAAATATTATTATCATTATACAAAGAACCCAATAGCCTCCAATATACTTGTTTAATAACAGTTTGGTCTTACTGTATACTTGTTTATTGCTTAAGTATCTAATCTCAGGCAAAACTAGGCCACCATCATGAATCTGTCAACATGTTAAATAACCCCAGTGATGATTTCCTTCACAATGGGTACTCTATACCGAGGCCTCCAACTTTTCTGCAATCTGATGGCAAAACAGCAGGTAAAGGTATAAAGAAGGGAAATTAAAATGCATCACTAACAATCTAAAGTTTTCAGAAGCTAAGCACATTTGAATTAGAGAATGCTAATTGAAAGGCTGCATGACAAACTATTTTCCTATTAAGACCAGGATGTGCTGAAGGCATTTTCAATTATTTATCCTACATCAGTGAAAAGCTGCATATAACCTAAGAATGTAAGGTTTTCTCCGTCTTTTCTTACCTATCAGATTTCTAGTACGATGGCTGCCAGAATAATCTAGACCAGATGACCTTTAAAATTATGTGTCAATAATGACCTTGGTTTACCTTTAAAGTCTAATAAGGCTCAGCAAGTGTTAACATTGTTAACCTTTCCTTAGCTTATATTCTTCCTAGAAACTCCCAGCTCACCATGTTTCTCACCTTGGTTTATTGGACAACTGATAACATTCATACGTTCTTAACCATTTGAAAGGACATTCTAGATGAAGGACTATCCCTTTGAAATGCACAAATAGTCAAATATGCTTTCAATTGCTTGGATAACTTAGTAGTTAGTCTCAAAATTAGGGCAGAGGTGACTGCTGGAAGCCAAAATTGTGAATTCTGAATCTACAGGGAAGGGAATATATCTGGAACATAATACCCTGTTGGTGTACACTAAATGTTTATTAATAAGCCCCATTCTCTGACCCAGGGATGGAGAATAAACTCTAGCAAGGAATATTATGCAAATTGAAACAAGGTCACCTAGCCCTATTTCGGGGTGTGGCCCAAGGTGGGGGTGAGATCACACACTCTAGTGATGGGACATTCTCCTGGGTGTGAGGCGATGACCTTTGCAGGCCCCATTTAAACACTTTTCTACACTATTTTAGAGTAGTGTAGAACTGTGTTCCAGTCAATGACTGTGGAAGGCACGAGTTATGAAAGTGTGGTTATATCCTTGGATCACATAGATGTAGGCTTGAGAAAAGTATTGAGCCTGGTTCAGAGAAGATTCTAGCCTCAAAGGAAAACTAATTCTCTGGAGTCGAGAAGAAAATAATAAAAGAGAACCAAGGTAGATATTATATGTAAGAATTATTATCAATTTGGGACTTCCACATTACAGATTTACAAAATTTAGGAAGATAATTTTTATTATAAACTAGCACAAGTCTTCGGTGACAATATTACCTAAACAGAAAATATAAGGCACAGAATATAGCTGATGAAATTTTTTTTTTTAAAGAATTTTTGCTTCATCTGGTTAAAAAAGAAAATCCACAGCAAGTAAACAAAATGTAATTTGACAGCTGTCGTTAATTTTTTTTTAAGTCTGCCAAATAAAACAAAAATTTGCATAGCTTTTAATAAGAGGTTTATGGGTACTTCAGGAAAACATTTCTCTGAGTTGATCATGAACAGTGAAAACTGAATTAATCTGACCTGTTCAGAGCTATATTTATAAACTTAAATAACAACAAAACACCCCAAATACAGACATTTCTAGTATCTAACTACCTTTGAGAGATGTTCTTTTCTTTTAATTGAAATCTCATCTGAGGTCAATATCCCTCTTCCTTTCAGATTCTCTAACCTCTTCTTGCTTGAAGGCCTATAACTTCTGAATTATTTAGCAATCATATTTGTGGCTGGAAATTGATTTCTCAGAGAATCCATATTGATTGAGATATTCAAGACTAATGAGTTTGAGGTTAAGGTATTTAGGTATCATTACCTCTAAAAGTCTTAAATTAGTAGC
This sequence comes from Petaurus breviceps papuanus, assembly GCF_028583685.1. Taxonomy (NCBI): domain Eukaryota; kingdom Metazoa; phylum Chordata; class Mammalia; order Diprotodontia; family Petauridae; genus Petaurus; species Petaurus breviceps. The sequence goes on along the minus strand of NW_027187317.1, from coordinate 6,260,595 downwards.
TATTTCTATTATTGTAGATATTATTATTGCCTTCCATCAATACTCAGTTCCACAAAACGGTTTTGCCTTCAGTGCATCCATCAAATAAGGAGATGGGGGCAAGTAAGCACTTTAAGCAACCAGTTATTCTGATAAAGTACACAATATGCTGAAGTCATCAGTCTCATCCTTTTCAAGAAAAAGATAATAGTTCAGTTGATTAAGATAAAATGCTAATGAGGTCATGGCTTTAGGTACTGTGTGGGCCCATTAGCTTTGCCTCTCTTCCTTGGCCATAGACTGAATCCCTAAACTTGGGCAACTGTCTCATAATTGTTTGCCATGGGTTGTAAGGGAGACTGGATGTTGGAGTATGGAAAAATAAGCACAAATCTACTATAGCTATTTGAAAAATAATACAACGTACGTGCTCTTCTGAGGTTAAGGTTAAGACAGAAGTGTCATCTTCATGGGAATCTACATCTGTATAACACAATAATGAAGATGATACGAGACATGGACTCAAACCTCAAAAGTGGTCATTAATAACTTGGATACCAGTATTACTATTGATAACAGCTTATAAGGCACACAACTGTTTCAAGTTAGGATTCACCGTCATTCCTTGTGGCAGGATAAGCTTGCTAGTGTCAATTTTGCAAATGTATAAACTGATTCGAAAAAGAAAAATGAGGAGTTCTTAGCAGTTATGTTCTTAGAGAGACTACTAGACCATGCCAATCTTTCAAGATTTTGTAAATCTGATGGGTCCAGAGGCACACCTAAAGGATTCTATGTCAAGGCTGGAAATCCTGGCTGTACCAAAGGTACTACATAGATCAGCAAAGGCAAAATGAACAATTTTAGAGACATCAGAACCTTCTGAGAGCTGTTTAGCCTATTCTCTCTGGGTTTAAGTTTCTGTGCAAACAAGGATGGAAGGAAGGAAGGAAGGAAGGAAGGAAGGAAGGAAGGAAGGAAGGAAGGAAGGAAGGAGGAAGGAAGGAAGGAAGAAAGGAAGGAAGGAAGGAAGGAAGGAAGGAAGGAAGGAAGGAAGGAAGGAGAAAGAAAAGAAGGAAGGTAGGAAGGAAGGAAGGAAGGAAGGAAGGAAGGAAGGAAGGAAGGAAGGAAGGAAAGAAGGAAGGAAGGATGGAAGGAAGGAAAGAAGGAAAGCTGAAAGGAAGGAAGGAAAGAAGGAAAGAGAAAGGAAAGAATCTAGTCAGAAAACCCCAAGTTAAGTGGGCAGCTTCTGGCCATCAAAGTTTATCTTCCTTTGGAGAGGTGAAGGAGAAGGGAAGGGAGAGGACAAGCTGAGTTGTCCAACTAGTTGCGTCCCCATTCAGGCAGCTTGGTCTACTCACAGGTATTGTTTGTCCTTTGTTTTTGAAGAGGAGTATGACATCAGGGAAATGAAGACATGACTTGCAGTTGACTTTGACTTGAGTGAGGGAGGGCTGTGCAAGGTCACCAGCCTCACTTTCTCCTCCAGAGCCATCTGGATCCAGTGACCAGATATTATCAGGATGACTGGAGATGACCCAGGATGCAATGGGAAACCCTGGCCCTTTTAGGCTAAGGCCTTTTTAGGTACTCACTTAGAGTGAGGTAATATCTATTCAGTGAATAGGCCTCTTTACCTAAAAAGGCCTTAGCCTAAAAGGGCCAGAGTCTCCCATTGTATCCTGGGTCATCTCCAGTCATCCTGATGAACATCTAGTCACTGGACTCAGATGGCTCTGGAGAACAAAGTGAGACTGGTGACCTTGCACTGCCCTCCCTCCCTCAAATCAAAGTCAACTGCAAGTCATGGCATCACTTCCCTGATGCTATGGTCCTCTCCAAAAATGAAGGACAAACACAACAACAACCTGTGAGCCTATTCCCTCTAGATATTGAACTATTTGTCCTAATGCTCTTTGCAAAGATCTTTCTATCCACTCACCCTCCCCAATCTCTCTTTGGGGAGGGGGGAGTAGAGGGTCTGTAACCAGTGGTTACAGCTGCCTCACTTGCCCAATGCTAGCCATCCCACTAAAAATGAGCCATTGTGCTGATTTCCAGATTTGGAGCTGTCAAAAAGAATTAGAAAGACTTAAGAGCTGTTGCTACAACCTGAATAATTCCTATCAGCACTTGGGTTCATTTTACTTAAAAGGACAAAACAGGTAAGTTCCAACTGTGCTCACTGGGTTTTTTGTTTTTTTAAACCATTAACTGGCTTGAGCTGATCAGAAAGAACTTTCTACTCTGAGAACAGGACCTGACACTTAGAGATGATGCCTGCAAGGTACCCAAAGGGGATATGTAAGGGAAAAAATGCTCCAAAGCTTGCATAAACTGAGTCTCACAACACTTCTGCTTTTGACCTCAGTAGGTTAGTCTTATTAGTTCCTCAGGAGGGAAAGAAAAGGGGAAAAAAAGCAGGTTTATAATTTTTTAACAGGAAAATAGACAGCAGCACTTTACAACTTCTCAGTTGGAAAGAGATATTTTTGGTCAGTGGTCTATTTTTATTTCTGCTCTGCTGTTTCTTGAGGAGCCCAATGACAAGGACCTGTCCTTCAAAGTTTAAGACTGTGGGCAAAGAATTAGCATTTTCAATTACTTTCCCTGGGTGAAGTATACTGATTTTTTTTTTAAACTCTGAGGACAAGGAGGGCAGTTTCTGGGTTACCTTACCTCTCTCTCTCTCTTTTTTTTTTTCTGTTTTCTTCAGTGAGCTCCAAACATCCTTTAAAAAGTAATTTATTAAATTTTTTTTAAAAAAACAAGAGATGTGAATAGGATTTAAACACTTATGATGTATGTTTAAACTGTTGACTCTCTATTTTAGTTTACAAATTTGTTTTGTGTCATTCTTAATCAGAAGACGTATATTTTTGTTACTGGTATTGATTCTGCAGCCATGCCAGGTTAATGCTATTATACTGAACAATATCCTCGGAAAAGTTACCTTTACAGACATTTTTAATAAAAACAAACATCAATTGGGGACTCAAATGAAATCAGATTGCTATATGAACCTATTTCATATTCATCTTTCAATGACCTATACTTTACCTACCTTTTATCAGCACCCTGAATAGCAAGGACAGAAAAGGCAAGGGAAGGAGAATAGAAGCAGCCTGTGTGTTCCTTTAAAATTTTAGTGAACCTGGTCTTTTCAGAGAAAGAAAAGTTGAGAAGCAGAGAGGGGACAGAAGCACAATTGTAAACTATGACTTTTCCATTCTGTAGGTCTGTTTCCAACTCCCTATGTGACCTTGGAGTCTCTTTCTTTAGCCCCGTTCTGTGTCCCAGTGTCTTCATCTGCACAAAAGGCAATAATGCTGACAGGGCAATGTTGTGAGGAATAACTAATAAATGAGTTTCAAGCACTTTCAAAATACAAAGTGCTTAGTAATAAAAAGCTACTCACAGCATTCTGACAAGTCTACTTCAATCTCACCCAACACCATTTTATATATTCTGCTTCTGGCTCACCAAGTAATGAAAGTCGACAGGGATGATGTGGCACAGGAAGCCAAGCAGATATTAAACAGCCTAGAGGACCCGAGTTCTAATCTCAGGCCTACATCTCACTAGACTGTCCCCAGACATATGCCTTCAAATAAAAATTCTTATGAACCACATAATAGAATGAGTAATACAATAATACAAACCATACAGAGTCATCCAAAGACCATCTTGACCTCCTTACCTAGTAGCAAGTTGTTTTTTTTCTCTCACCTAAAAGAACTCCCAGTGGTTAGAGCCTGGGTCTGGGAACTTCGGCAAACTGTGCCTTTTAGAAGTTCATGGGAAAAAAAAAGTTTATTGATTCTCCAGTGTCTTATCTATCACCTCCAGGACCAAGTACAATGACCTGGTTAACTTTCTACACTTCCAGTCTTCTTACATCTTACTCCTCTCCAAATACTCTGAAATTCAGTAACACTGGCTTCCTCTTATAGCCCAAATCTGGGCACTTTCACTGGCTGTCCCCCATGCCTGGAACAACTCCCTCATTTCCACCTCCTAACTTCCCTGGCTTCCTTTAAGTCTTAGCTAAAGTTCTACCTTCTGAAAGAAGGTAGTTCTACTTAACCTTACATTCTTCTTTCCCTTTGAGACTATCCTCCAATTTATCTGTATATATCTTGCTTGTACATTGTTTGCATTTTGTCTTTCTACTCAGACTGTGAATTCCTTGAGAGCAGGGAATGTTTTTTATCTTTCTTTATGCACTTAGCAGAGTGCCTTCCACATAGGAGGCATTTAATAAATAAGAGTTGTTTGATTTATTGATTGATTCAAGGAATGGCCCAGATCAGATCAATTCTCCTCTTCAACCTTACTTGTCTCAATCTAGCTAAATTAAAATCTACAAGCATTTATTAGGCACCTGCTTGATATAGAGCTAGGTGACAGACAACATTTCAACTGCTCCAAAATATTTGGCATTTTATTAAATATAAATTTTCAATGCAATATCTTGGTAGAAGAATATTTAATAGAATGCTGTTTAAGTGCTATGCCAAACCAAACGGCACTGCCCCAAAAGTTAAATATTGATGTATAAATATATAGGATAAAAATCAGACACAAATCTCCAGATGACTTTGATCCATGCAACTTTAATCCAATAATTCAAAGGAGATGATACTTAATTAATTATTCTTCCTCCCTACCCCCCCCCCCCAACCCACTGTTTTCCTATTCAAGAAAATAAAATGGTGGAGATTGGGAGTTTCTTCTGATTTGGTCAGTGACTGACCTGTCTGGGAAAATCCAAAACCATATCAGCTCCACTGGCCATTTTATAAAGTTTACTTTTGGCAGGTATAACCTTCATAAGTCAGCGTCTCCACAGCTCTGACATTTATATGACAATACTTTTTTTTTTTTTAAGCTATAGCTCTCCATGTTAAAAGACTCTTAACGATGAGCTCATTTAACAAAGGTAGCATTCATCTCTTCATCTCACAAAGGCAGGACAGGGCAGTAGTGGTGGCAATTTTTATTTGTGGGAAGTTGCCAGTCAGAGTCATTTTTCCCCCTTCAATAATGGGGTTTGTGTTCTGTTTTGTCCTTAAGCAATGGATTATGTTCAAATGACTTTCTTTTCTCTTTATTATTCTTCTGGCTTTTAGAAGGAGGATGAGGAAGAGAAAAAGTATGTGTATATGCACATTTAGTTCCAAATTCAGCCTTAAATCAAGGGCACTAGAGGGGAAATAAGTAGTTCCTGAGTTTCCCCTCTCTTCTTATTAGTTTAATCATAATGGTGGACCCCAGAGTATGGTGAGATTCTGGAATGGAGATAGATTCATTTTCTTTCTATCATAGGTAAAGTCAGTATGCAGCACAGGGCTCAATCCTTTTATGTCTTCACTCGTAAAAGGGGTTAAAGTCAGTAGAGCCTCATTTTTTATACTTCGTGTCCATTATTTGCATTGTTAGGAGAAATCTAGGGAGCAGTTTTCAATCAAGAAATTACATTTCTGTTCCATTATTATCTTTTTTAATTTTTTTGGTACAGAAATTTCCTTGGCTGTCCCCTAAATTAGTGCTTTGCCTCTACTTGCTGGCTGTCAGGCTCTTGGCCTTGCTAATGTACCAGACCTTATCAGCCGAGTTCTGTTCAGTTCCCAATGTAATCAGGGACAGACTCTTCCAAAAACATGGAGGCCCTTGGCTACTCTTGGCTTCAGTCATCTGGCCAATGCACTGTGCTACCCACTGGATACAGAGAAAGGCAAAAACAGTCCCTTCCCTCAAGGAGCTTATAGTAGAATAGCGATAACTTGTATTGTTTTTATTAAGAAAATAAAGCTTATTTGCCCAAATTGAATGGTAGGCTTGATTAAGAATATTTTAAGGAAAAAAAAATTCACACAGTATTTCTAACTTTCTCAAAGCTCTTTCACATAGTGTCATACAATTCAAGACCAGGAAGATAATTGAGAATAATCCTTTTTATTTTACAGATCAGGAAACTGAGGTCCAGAAAATATAAATGACTCATTTAGGATCACATAGATAATTAGTGGCAAAGCTGGCTTCTAGAATTCTTCATTTCTTTGTCCATTGTCTCTTCCAATATAGCCCCATTTATTAATTTTTTTTTTGCTTTTTTTTTGGAGGGGGGAAGGTAGGGCAGTTGGGGTTAAGTGACTTGCCCAAGGTCACATGGCTAGAATAGCCCCATTTCTTAATTCTACTCACAAAGACTTTGTATGCCAAGTAGGTGGAGCAGCAATTAATTGTATTTGACAGAAAAGAACCTAGTTATACAATCTGGAAACCTGGATTCAAATCCTGTTTCTGTTATTGCCTATGTAACCTGGGACAAGTCATTTAACCTTTCTAGGCTTCAGTTCCTCAACTGTAAAATAAAAGTATTGGACTACTTAGCTTCTAAGGTCCCTTCTAAGGACCCTCCTAAATCGATGAGCCCTGAGCCCAAGTGATTAATGGATTTTTCCAGAGTTACACAGCTATGGGCAGATTGGGGCTACAATACAGAATCTGTGCTCTTTCAACAAGTGATGATGCAATATTGATCTACATGATCTCTCCTAACTGAGCCCAGAAACTGTGGTCATGGAACCTGGAAAATGTACAATGAAATCTAGAAAAGTATTTTCAGTAATCTACTTCCCAGTCTTGTGTCATGTTCCTAAATCCAACACTATCCCAATCAGTAAGGTCCCTGGCTGTTGGGGGATGAGGTGGTGGGGAAAGGGGTTTATTCATTCAATAAATATTTATGAAGGGCCCACTAGTCCCAGGCACTGTGCTAAGCACTAGGGGATAAAAAAATAGGCAAAAGAAGGTCCTTGCCCCTGAGAAGCTTACAATCTAAAGGGGGAGACAATATGCAAACAAATAGATTGAAAGAAAGCTACATACAGGACAAATAGGAAATAATTAAGAAAAGGAGAGCACTGGAATTAAAAGGGGTGAGGGAAGGTTTCCTGTAGAAGGTGGGTTTTAGTTGGGACTTAAGGCCAGGGAGGTCAACAGTCAGAGTGGAGGAGGAAGAGGGTCCCAGGCATTTTGTAACACCACTGAGCAAAAAACTCTTGCCTGAAAAAACTTCAGCCAAGTACAACTCTTTTAAGTGTTCCCTGGCCTGTATCTCCGCACTGTGCTACACAGAGAAAGGTTTCTAGGTGCCTGATGGTAGGGCATTGTCATAGTAGCAGCAGACACGTGTTAATAATGTTACTACTAGGGGAGGCCAGGTGACGCAGTGAGTAAGAGCACTGGCTCCAGCATCAGGAGACCTGGGATTGGTTCTGGCCTCAGCTACTTAACACCCACACAAAATAACTCATCGTGTAACCTTGAGCAAGTTACTTAACCTCGATTGCTTTAAAAAAAAAAATAGTGTTACTACTGTGAGTGCAGTGATGAGACTAGCTTTCAATAGCAGGACTTTGATAAAAGTATAAATCGCCTGTAAACCCCTAGCTCATTTTTTCTCATGGATTTCTAAACTGCTTTTAACTGAAGCAACAGACTTTTATCCAACAGATACAGGATTTAAATTGGTTACCTTCCTGTAAAAGCCTCTATACTATCACATTACTGTATATGTGCATGTTCTCATCCCAGATGGAATGGTTTTCATCACCCTTTCCATGACTTCATTCTTGCCATTCTTCAATTTCCTTTCTTAAAAATCTCAATTCTACATTTCTTTCAAAAGTACGCTCTTCCTAGAAGCGCTCCCTGATTCACCCCATCCTATGGTGGCTTTTCTCTTATTCTGAATTCTGCTAGTCCTTATCTATGCTCTCTCTGTTGTTAAACTAGGCACATGCTTATACATCACCTTAGCCATATCCTCTAGCTGTTTCATGTAGCTATGCTCTTCTCCCTAATTAGTCTAGATGTTTTTTCATGGGGTGGGTGGGGAGGAATTCTATACTCCCTTTGTATTCCCTGCAATACCTAATGTAGTGTCATATATGTGATTAGTGTTATAAAAATCCTAGAGCTGATTGAAAATGAATTCCCTAACTCTAGAATTCTGAGCTGATATCTCCAATTTGTTTTGAAACTTTGTTGTGTTGAAAGAGTTAAGAAGGATTTTCTTACCAAGGTTTGTAGATTGGGGATGGGGGTGGGGAAAGAGAGTGGTGCTGGTTATGGATGTTAAATAAACAATTTTTTCTTACAACAAACCCCTGGCACCCTGTTCTCACCATGTCATGGCCTGTGATGACTTAGTGTCTCCCAAGCATGACCAAGCGATTAGCGGAGCTGTGTCTGTGTATCTCGACAGTAATGGGAGCTCTCTTTCCATTTGCCATGTATTGAAACCTCAGCGCTCCGCTGGCTCGTGCATTTTCAGCTTGATGAATTCATTATTCTCCATCTTTTTTCCCCTCCCTTCTTCAGAGCAAACCCTTTCCCTAAATGCCGAGATTTTTTTTTAATAAGAGTTTCATTTTTCAGTGTGGAGCTTTGTCACCAAGTTAGCAACTGACTCATCTATCCCAAATGTCAATTCAAGAAAAATGCTGAAATTGAAGGTACCTCAATGCAAATAACTCTTACAATGTTGCCTTTGGTAGAAAAGAAAACACAGGCCAAATGTTTGGTGCTACCTGGAAAAAAGGCTTTCCAATCTGAGAAGAAACATGTAAAAGTTATTTGACCTAGTTGCTAAATGTTATGCTCTTCTTAATGGCAATTCCAAATGCTTGTTTCACACTTTTCCCATGAGGTCTCAAAGAACCTGACTTAAAATTGAAGTATACTATGAATACTGCTCTTAACAGAGTTCCTCACCATCTGTGCTTTGTACTAAGACGTAGATTGTATTTAAAAGGGGACTGACAGGAATAATTGCTATATAAATCATGAGATAAAAACTTCCCCCCCAAAAGTATGTAGATATATGAAAATGATCCTAACACACATTAGCAACAACAAAACAATCCTTTGATGTTCAGATTTTAACATTCATTAGCCATATTACTTGACTATGTCAATATCAAAGCTGATTGTAGCCACCAGGAATCAATACTACAAAAGTGACCCCTGTGTTGCAGGGAGGTTGGTTGTATGTTTATTTTTCAATAAACAATGGTCTTAAGAGAGTCTTATTTCCATGTCTCATTGTGGTGTGGATATAACTTTGGGTTCCTGAAGATAATGCTTGCAGACCAGAAGTTCTGGCAAATTTTACCAAGCTGGAAAGATTTCAAGTAGGGTCCTGGCAACAGTCAGTTTGCTTTTTGTGAAGGCCAAACTAACTAAATATAGAAAGGCTCATTACAAGTAGGTTGGCCACTAGGTGACGAATTCTTTGTCCATGACAACTTATGAAACAAAGCAAAATTCAAAATGGCCCTTGGTCCCATGGCAGCCCTCTTTCACTTCAACAGTGACTGTGGTACAATAGCAAAAAAGGGAGCAGAGGGAACTAAGAATCACATAGTTTTAAAATGACCTACAAACATTTGCTTAACTATTAATACTTTAAATGTGGGCTCTTTGTCCAATGACACACAAGTGACATACTAACACAGAAGGGGTTCTTAACCTAGGATCTATGAATTTTAAAAATCTGCATATTAATAATTATATTTCAATTATGTTGAAATATAATTCTCTATGTATATCTAAGTTTTTTTAAATTTAAATACATTTTGATAACTATTTCAATATAGGTGCCTTTTATTTGATGCATTTAAAAATGCTATTCCATAAAGAGGTCCACAAGCTTCCCCCAAATGCCAAAGAGATCCATGGTATAGAAAAAGGTCAAGAACCCCTTATACTTGAGGAATTAAATCATTGTATCTTGACATTCTCACCATAAATGAAACCAGAAGACAAAAGAAAGACAAAGCTAAGTAGAAAATTGTTCACAGGTCTTCACTGTAACAAAATCAACAGAGTTAGTTTTATCATGTATTCCAATCAATCAATCAATAGGCATTTATTAAGGATCTATTTCGTGCCAGGCACTGTTTTGAGATCTAGCGATGTAAAAGCAAAAATGAAACAATCCTTACAAAGGCTACAAAAAAACATCATTTCAGGGTACATTTAGTGATCTGAGAAGATGTTCTGAGTGAAATCAACAATTTTAATAAAAGCTGATTTCAAAATAAAGGTAAGAATAATGAAAGACAAAAAATTGTTGGAAAATACAGTTTTAGGAGCAAGACATGAAAGAAATCAAAGGTTTATAGACTACACAGAAGAAGTATACTTTTTATAATTAATACTGTGTTCAAGAAAAAAATTAAACTGATCTTTTGTTAACTAAGGGGAATCAAACAATAGATGCACATTTATTAAGCCTTAACTCTGTATACTAGGTGCCATAGTAGGTGATGGGGATACAAAGGAAAAAAATGGAACAATCCTTGTCCTCAAGGAACTTACATTCTATCACGTAATCCACATCTACATAAAATCATATGTGGAAAATACATGTAAGGTGATTGTGGCAAAGGGAAAGCATTAAAAGATGAGGAGATCAGCAAAGACCTCATGTAGAACATGACATAAGCTAAGATTTTCCAGAAACTAAGGTTTAGCAGAGGTAGAAGTGAGGAGGGACTGCATTCTAGCCATGAGGGACAGCCTGTGAAATGTCACAAATTCAGAAGATGGAGTGTTATGTGCAAAAGACAGCAAGACAAGTTTGACTAGACCATAATGCAAGAAAAGGAGGGTAGGTGGGAGCCAATTTGTAAAAGGCTTTAAATGACGAGCAGAACAGCTTGTAGCTGATCCTAAGGATAACAAGGAGCCACTGGAATTTATTGAGAAGACTAAAATGTCAGACATGTATTTTAGGAAAATGACTTTTACAGTTGGGTTGATAGATTAGAGGGGGGAAAGATAGCAATTATGAGACTATTGAAATAATTTGGGCAAGAGCTGAAAAGGGCCTGAACTAGGGTGGTATTCATGTAAGTAGACAGAATGGGATGGATTTAAGAGATATATTGGAAAAATAAACAACAGAACTTGCCAACTAACTGGGTATGTCAGAGAAGGGAGGGAAGAAACAAGGAGAACACCAAGATCTCTTCAACAGAAATGTGGAAATGCAGAAGAAGAAACAGGTTAGGGGGGAAATAAGATGAATTGTTTTGAACATACTGAGTTTAAAATATCTATGAAACATCTAGTTCAAAATATCCATGAACCATATGATGCTGAAGTATTGGAGACTAAGCCCAGATATAGAAATCTGAGAATCAACTGCATAGATATTATCTGACTACTATACCCATGTGAGCTGACTTAGTAACTGGAGAGAACAATAAAATAGAAGAGAAATGGGCTCAGGACGGAAATTTAGGGTATACCCAGAGACAGTAAGTGCGATATGGAAAATGATACAGTGAAAGAGTCTGAGAAGTGGTCAGACATCAGTGTCATGAAAACTCAGAGAGGAGAGAATATGTAGAAGGTGAAGATGTTCAGCAAGTCCATTCTATAAAAAGGTCAAGAATGATAAGGATTCAGAAAAAAAAAAAGCCACCAAACCTGGCAAGTGAGAGATCATTAGTAACTTTGGAGAGCTCCAGCAGTTCCAATAAAGTGATGAGGTTGAAAGTGAGACTGCTACTTATTATCACAAAAATAATAACAAATCAAGAAGAATAAACTCAAAAGATACGTGTATGTATAAAAACTCCAACCTAATTATTGAAATAAACTGTTGATACAAAAAGGGAAGTGGATGAAACAACAGACATTTACATAGATGATCACCATTTCCTAAGTAAGTTTAAGTAAGTTAAACTAAGTAAATTTAAACCTATATATCTTAGTTACTGTAACAAAACCAAAAGAACCTTGGAACCTCCTTAGTCATCAAACACTTGATCTCCTTGTGAAATGAAAAGCTCTGACAACCAACTGTAATAGCAATTGAGAATGTTCATTTCTAAAATCTTTGGAAGAAGACAATCAAAGATGCTGAGTAAAGTGGAAGGAAACAATCGATACTCTACCTTTTAGTCAAAATGTAAATACTTCTGCTACAAGAGAAGTTTAGGGTTCCCTCTGCTAAATAGAATACCCTCTATCCTCAAGCAATTTCCAACGTATATTTTATGGTAATTATGAAGCAAACGATGAAATTCCATAGCAAAATAAAATAAATATACCTAATTTAATTTTATTGGTTTTGTTTGGTACCTATAGAGAAAAGTTTCCAGAAACCAACTGCTCCCCCTTTTTAACTACTCCCTCTCTGGACTCCCTTTTCAAATTGGGCAAAAGTTGAACAAAGAGATAAATCTTTTAATTAGATTAAAGAATAAGATATTTTCATACTTAGTTTAGACATCATAAACAAGACAATCTCTTAATGATCTCAGTTCCAGGGAATTAAAATCATTGCCTAAAATATACTGTCTTCTATTTAAGAAAAACTAATTCATCTTTGATTCAAGTGAGATCATAGACTGGATTCAATCAAGGTTAATTCATAATATTATTTCTTAATGTTGTATAATATAACTGAGCCCTTCTTACTATATGCTTCTACCACAGTACTGGCAGATAAAACACGAAGAAGCATAAGGTGGAAAAATAAATTTAAAGATACCTTGGCAAGAGACCAATGAAGACATATCAACCCAAGAGCAAGTAAGGACAAAAATGAAAAGGGCATAAACTAACAAAACGTAGAAAAGATCTGATGTTACTGTAATAAAACATCCTTAACACAGCTTCATTATCATTTATATATGTACAAAATGATGCTGTATCATCATGCTCTTATATGTGCTTACATGAGTTAAAATTACACTAAAGAAAACAAAGATGTGAAGAACAGTTAGGCAAATTATACACAAAAGTTCATGTTAGAAGCAACATAATTTTGAGCATCTTGAGGGAACAATTCTCAATATATATGAAAGAAGAAAGATATTAATGCTTGGAAACGGTCATGGGAATTTTTATTGCCAAATATAGGTAAACCATCCATAACCACTGACTAGTGTACCTAATTTTGCACCTCTACAAAATCTTTATTAGAATTGTCTATATATATATCAAGGGCATTCTTCATCAAGATATAATGAGGGAACTTCACAAATACTATTCTATAGTAGAACATTAATCTTTAGAGTAACATAGTTAAAATTCTTCTGTGCTTATTGTTTGCCTACAAAATATATTTGATTTGGTAGAGAAAAATTCCTCTTTAAAGACTTTCCATCCAAAAATATGTCTCCTCTGCATATGTTATAATCATATTTATCCACCCATCCATCTATTCAATGAGCACTTATTTATAAAGCTCTTGATATGTTCCAGGCACTGAACTAGGCAAAAGTGAACTAGCCCTTATCCTAAAGGAGATTACATTCTATTGAGGGAAAACATAAAGAACACAGATAATTAAATAGAAAACATATTCAAAGCAAATAGAAAGCAATTTCCAGGGGAGAGGGTGCTAGCAAATTCAAAGAGCATAAAAGACCCATAGGGGTTGGTCATTATCTAAGCCTTGAAGAAAGGTGGGGGTTCTATGACACAGAGTTGAGCAAGAAGCACTTTGCAGGCATAGAAGATCTAGGCAAAGGCAAGAACATAAGAGATGGGATTGAAAATACAGGAAATGGCATACAGGGAAATTTAGCCATAATGTCAAGTGTGTGAAGGAGAGTGATGTGCAATACAGTTAAAAGGGTAGGGTAGGGCCAGATTGTGAAGGGCTTTAAATATCCAAGAGTGGACCTCGTATTTTATCCTAGAAGCAATTTAGAACCACTGGAGTTTCTTGAACAAGGGAGTGACATAGTTAGACCTATGTTTTAGTAATCTTAATTTTGTAGATTAGACAAAGGGAGAGCCTGGAAGCAAGAACAACAATTAGGAGTCTACCAAAATACTCCCAGAAAGAGCTGATGAGCGTCTGAACTAGGTTGAAATGCAAGTGAAAAGACAGGCATGAATACAAGTGCTGCTGTGGAGGTAGTACCCCTTATGTCCCTAGGGTTTTTTCTACACTGCCATCCCCAATTACCTTAACTCCCTACCATCCTGGTTGCCTTTCTAAGGCCAGAACGACTGGAGCTTTGGGACTCATTACTATATGCAACAGCATAATTTTGTTTGACAATCCTCTGGCATAAAACGACAATGTGTGCTTGCCAAAGGTGTTTGCCACTGTCACGGAGAAATTCTAGTGCAGAGTTCAAGAGAAAGAAAGATAGAAAGATGCTCTTATCTGTAGATGGCACTGTGATGATTTTACCAATCCTTAGAATATTGTGAAGCCTCCTAAATGAGAGTCATAATCATTCAGAGGAGTACAGATTAACTCTACGCATGGAAAAAACCAAGTGGATGAATAATACATATTCTCAGCCTATGGTAATATTGGGACAAACAGTAGTCCTGATCCATCAGTACTTACACCTTGTAATGACACACTGATTTCAAAAACGAACAGTAGGAGGAAGAACTGGATTAAATTTGTGAAAGTATACAGTTATCTGAGGTAGCTAGATGACTCATGGATTGATCACTGGACCTGGAGTCAGGAACACTTGAGTTCAAATATGGCCTCAGATGCATATTAGTTGTGTGACCCTGGGCAAGTCACTTCACCTCTGTTTGCCTTAATCCACTGGAAAAGGAAAAGGTAAACCACTCCAATATCTTTACCAAAAAAACCCAATGGATTATATAGTCCATGGGGTCACAAAGAGTCAGACATGACTGAACAACAATACAAGATTCTTTAATCATACAAATCTTCTTCTTAAAAAAAAAACCACCAACTTTTTAAACATCAGTATCCTTCTCATGGTGACATGAGGCTGCACGGAATGCCACAATCTCTAAAGTAAAATTACAGGTCACAAAAGGGCCGCCATATGAAGGCATTAGTAAACTATAGTGTATTACTAACAAAGAACTATGCAGAAGTGTCATCAAAGATATATATGGTCACAAAAAGAAAAAGACTACTCATGTAGCAAGAAAGAAGGATAATCCATGATCAGCCTGTGCACTTCACTGATACCCAAGAAATGTTAAGAGATATAGAGGAAGGCCCTTGGCACAGTGCGTGTACTGTTTGTGAATTTATGGAAAAGGATAAGGATAAGAAAATGTGGATTAGCTGCATTGTTCAAAGGAGTACCCACACCAGTGTAATCACAGATATAGCAAAGTAGAGTCAAAGAAAGGCATTCTTTTTTTTTTTTAAAGCAATTGGGATTAAGTAATTTGCTCAAGGTTACACAGCCAGTTATTTTTGTGTGCGTGCCGAGTATCTGAGGCCGGAACCGATCCCGGGTCTTCCAACGCCGGGGCCAACGCTCTTACTCACTGCGTCACCTGGCCACCCCAGAAAGGCATTCTTTATTATGTTTTGCTAAGAGCCCAGATTTTAAACTTAATAATAATATGTAATAACCATATGAAAAATGATGTCAACTGGTCATATGTTGGTGTCTGTCCCAACTCTGACACTGCAAGAAAGCATCAACAGTATTATCTTCAAACCATCTCAGAGATAGTGTGCCATTTGGATAATCAGTAGCAATATATATTTTTTTGTCTAAACCAAAGATAATTTTTGAGAGTTTCTGCCATTTTTAAAAAGGAGAAATCAGATTTATTTCCCTTGCGCATTAAAATTTGATCTGAGTTTTCATTTTACCTTACCAGAAGATAACTTTTCTCTGTTGTAAAATGTTCTTTTCCTTCTATATATACACAATAAAATATCTCAACTGAGCATGATAATAAATAATGATAATATGTCTATATATTTGATCTTTAGTCAAGGATATCCATCAATATCATAGTTATGGGTCAAAGCTTTTTTTTTTTAATGAAACTATAAAAGAATGACTATCATTCTAGTTCTTAAGACAAAACATTACCACTCCTAGAGGATGACATTGCTCCAAATGGATATCATCTACAATGAATTACCAGAGTATCTTCAAATGTAAGGGAGACACACATTACTGTGGTCATAAAGCTGACTTTTGAATCTAAAAATAGGGAGGTGGAATTGGAGCTCATGTGTATATATTTGGAGGAGGGGGTGAGTTAGAGGTAGAAGGGCCCAAAAGGGAGAGTAGGGGGAGGCTTACACAATATAAATAGCCAAAGAGAGCCCAACTGCACTGAGAGCTCCAGATACATGGGATTCAAGCAAATCATATGCTTTGTTTTAAAACAAAAGAAATCAGGGCTATGGCCAGGTATTTCTGGCCTTCTGAAAGAACTGTATTCTTTTTTTCCTATTCAGCAACTGAGGGCTTAGAATAAATCCTTTCCCCGTTTAAAACCTTTTTTTCCCGGATTGCCCAGTGTTTCAATTAGCCTGTAGAGCGTGTTCATGGTAGTGTTCCCCCAACAATCTATATATACCAAAAGTTTTGTCTGGCAAAAAGTAATTTTGTTTTTTTACTTCAACATATTTATAGTTCTACAATTTTCAATTTGGGCACTTTTAATGATGTTTTGGCAGAAAATAAACAGTAGTAAGGCTAGGAATTTGATCACTGAAACCTTTCCTATAAATGGGAAATTGTGGACTAGATGAAATTTTTATTAAAATTCATTTGCAATCAGGATGGCCTAGGTATCTGAGGGGAAAAAATTCTACTTGGCAAAATACTAATATTTCTGCAAATCTCTGGACTTGTTTCCCCTCAAAAACCTAAAAGGGGTCAGTCTACATGAAACATTCATTTTAAAAAATAAATAAATAATGATGTCTGTAATCTTTGGCTATTTGGAGCTACAATTTGGCTACTAATAAGCATTTCTGCTAAATTGAGAGAATAGTCTATATGCATGTAGGTTTGTGACAGTCCCAAGAGAAGATTGGGTCCATAAAGCAATGAATGAATTACATTAATCCATATATGTGGCTTTTTCATCTGTGACATCGATGATATCCTTCACTTGCCTATTTCAGCATATTCTTTATTTAATAATAAACTCAAGAATCATTTCATAGAAATCACTAATGCAAGTAACTAATATTCCTTGGCATTAGTGAAGGCTTCCAGCCCGAAAGGCAAGGGCAGGAGTGAGGAACTGGATTCATAAACCATGGCAACATTTGCCAACTTGGAGTATTGTAATGGTAGGTCTGAGTCCTACGGATAGTGTCACAGGGCAAAACCTGTGACTGAAGTCAGAAGGAGATGCTATGAATAATAACAGTAGCTTACATTTACATAGTACTTTAAGCTTTGCAAAGTGATATATGTGCATATTTGTATGCATATGTATATAGACAGATATTCATATTTGGTCCTCAAAACACATATAGTCCAACACTTAGAAGGATCTCCTTTGAAACCTCAAAAGTTCAATCTTTATCTGTCACTATCCGCACTAGGATGAATCAAACCATCATAAACATAGATAGACCTGGAAGGGAAATCAAAAGCTATCTAAACCAATTTTCTCATTTTAAAGATGAGGAAACTGCGGCCCTAAGTGACCTGCCAAAGGGAAGGAAAAGGTTCCCCATCCTGGAAACGTGTTGGTCCATGCTTTGAGGCAGCAGTACACTAAGTATTTCAGCTTTAGCTTCAGAGAGAGGTAAGGGAAAGAAGGAATACCTTCTGTCAAGTACCAGAGAGGAGGAAGGGATGAAGCAATAAGAGAAATCTTACCTTTCCCTGAGGACTCAGATCTAAGAAATGAATGTGTGTACAGTGCTCATGAATGTGATTTGGGCATGTATCCAAGGGTCATCCCAAAGAATCTTCCTCAGAGGTGTCACACCTGAAACTGAGGTATATAAACAGCTGGTACAAAGACAAGTTTTCTGTGTTAGTTTTCACTAAGGTCTGTTTGGACAATTTTCCACAAATTTGTTTTTGAAGAAGTTAGATTTGGCCTCTGCTTCATTAGTGAGGTTAAAGGAAGAAACAAAATGTCTCCTACTCAAAAGCTCTTGGATGTAGTTCTGGCTTGTGCAAAGTAGACACAGAGGCTAACCTTCAATATTAAAGGGATTCTGGACAAGATTCAACAATTCTCTGGAGCCCTGACATCCAATAGATTCACAAGCAAAAGCAAACACAGGTTTTTCAACAGGAACAACCTCTTACAAGAATAACTTACAGTTATGCCAGATTTTAATGTTGCAAAGTACTTCCTTCAATACATACTTGTGAGGTGGGTAATACAAGTATCATTACCCCTATTTTACAGATAGGGAAACTGAGACTCTGAAAGGTCAAAACTCTGACCTTTGGTTAGGCAGTCAGTTGACAAACATTTACTAAGTACTTCCTGAGTGAGAAGTACAATGGTAAGAACAGGGGATACGAAGAAAGGCAAACACAAGGTTCCCAGTCTCCAGGAGCTTACATTCTAATGGGGGAGACAGCAGGCATTTAACTATGTACATATAAGATATGTACCTGTCTGTCTGTCTATCTATCTATCAATCATCTATCTATCATCTATCTATCAATCATCTATCTATCTATCTATCATCTATCTATCTATCATCTATCTATCTATCATCTATCTATCTATCTATCTATCTATCTATCATCTATCAATCATCTATCTATCTATCTATCTATCTATCTATCTATCTATCAATCATCTATCTATCTATCTATCTATCTCTCTATCTCTCTATCTATCTATCTATCTATCTATCATCTATCTATCAATCATCTATCTATCTATCTATCTATCATCTATCTATCAATCATCTATCTATCTATCTATCTATCTCTCTATCTATCTATCTATCTATCAATCATCTATCTATCTATCTATCATCTATCTATCTATCTATCAATCATCTATCTATCTATCATCTATCTATCAATCATCTATCTATCATCTATCTATCTCTCTATCTCTCTCTCTATCTATCATCTATCTATCTATCTATCCATCCATCTATCTATCATCTATCATCTATCTATCTATCATCTATCTATCATCTATCTATCCATCCATCCATCCATCCATCTATCCATCTATCCATCTATCCATCCATTCATCCATCTATCTACTCTGTCCCTGTAGACCTTTTTCTGATTGATTGACTCCTCCCAGAACTCCTATTTGAAGAAAAGTGCCCAGGCTAGTTATGGTTTCATTCCTCTGCAGGGTCCAGTCTTGACTCTCCTGACTTTCTCCACCATGCCCCCATAAGGCTATATTTTTCTACCTCCTCCATTTTCAGCTCCCTTCCATGCACTGTCTTCCCCCATTAGAATGTAAGCTCCTTGGGGCCAAAGATGATCTTTATCTCTGTTTGCATTTGTATTTCCAGTGCATAGTACATTGCCTGGGACTTAGTGAATGCTAAATAAATGCTTGTTGACTTGACAATGCAAATAGAAGGCAATATTATAGGGAAGGGGCTGGCTAGATGGGGAATGGAGGGGAGGTTACCAGGAAAATAACTAGTAAGTGGCTTTGGGGCAGGGTTTGCATAGGTCTCTTGGCTTCAAATCACCATTCTTCATGATACCAAACTGCTTCTTATGACAAATTATCCAGAGAAATAGGGTTGTTGTTGGTGGGTTTTTTTTTATTTCTTTGTATTGAAGAATACACAGAAAAAGTCAGAGGGGAATCCCATGATCTATGTGAACAATGTAGTTAAGTGGTCTGCTAAAGACCAGAACTTGTCGGAATTTGCCAGATGTGCAATTAATTTGCCTTTGCCCTTACATGCACACTTTCATGGGCACTTTAAGATGCAAATCTATTTTCTCCAGTTCTGCTTTGTTTCACTATTAAGACGCAGTTGGAAATGACCTTTCACTTCCTTGCTTCCCTAACCACTGCAACAACTATCTTTGCTAACAAATAAAGCAGAGGCCTTACCCAGTCAATCTCAGCACCATTCCACAGCCATTTAGCTTGGGTCTTCCTGAGCAAATTAATCAGGTAGGTCTGAACAATCTGAATTGGCTATATGGATGAATCATTTCACTTGGGCCACACAGTGGGTCATAGTCCATGTGTGAGCTTCCAAATTATCAGTATAAGCATCTTCCTCTCAGCCTTGTTGAACTGCTTATGACACCAGATTCTCAAAGTCTTATTCACAAATGCAGCTGCATATAGGACCTTTTTTTCACTTCATAAAACTGAACAAAGATCAAAGCCAACGAAGAAGTATTTCCCTCTCTGGACTTTACAGGTCCTTGTTAGTCGTTAAATCCCACTCAAAAGTTCTATGTATAATTTCTCAAGTATAAATATAGGGACATTAATGTCTAATTTACAAATCAATTTCATTATATTTAGTAAGATAATTAGCTTTGTTGGTCTTTCCTTTAAAAATCATTGGCTAATTCCAAAAGTTATACATAATTGAAATAACAATGCATATCTACATAAATCTGAGCTATGTAAAATCTTCACAAATTAACTTAACAGTTTCATGAATCACAGAGTTGAAAAGGATTTTCTTGGATTATTCAGTTTACCTCCTCACCTCTAGACTTAACTAAAACCATTACATACACATAGATGTCTATCCTATTCTTAATGCCTTTGGGAGAAGGAAATCCCATGGCTTCTTTTAATTATGCATCCTGAAATTCATTTACTCAGTATAAGCAAGTTTTTCTCTGTGTTGCATCTAACCAAGCAGATCTAACTTCTTTTTGTTCTGTTTTCTATAAAGTTCTGAGCTTGCCAGTACCTAAAAACAGTCTCTGATTAACCCAGCAACCTCTCAGCACTCATGAATATATCGCATATACAGGAGAAACAATACATAAGACCGTAAGATAGCTTACATCCTACTACAAAAATTTACTGTGTAACCTTGGGCAAATCACTTAACCTTTCTTCCCTCAGTTTCCTCATCTGCAAGATGAGGGGTTGGCCTCCTCTAATCTTAAAACACAATCTAGGAGCAGCTAGGTGGTGCAGTGAATAGAGCACCGGCCCTGGAGTCAGGAGGACCTGAGTTCAAATCTGGCCTCAGACACTTGACACACTTACTAGCCATGTGACTTTGGGCAAGTCACTTAACCCCACTTGCCCTCCAAAAAAAACCCCAACACAATCTATAATCTATATTTAGTTATACAATTAGTTAAACAAATATTCAAGTATTATGTATATGATATGAATGTATGTCTACTGTATATGGTCTTGTGTCAAATGTACTTCTCTAACATCAGTTCTGTATGGTCAGTAACTGTGTCTATTACTTCCTCTGAATGCCTAAAGACAGAGGTGTCAAACATACCTGGGCCTGACTGCCAGGAACACCAAGTCAAATTAAAATGTAACTGGGAGATGTTTAATAAAATAAATAAAAATACAATGAAACATAAATAATATTACACTTTAAAACTAAGTCAGGGATCCATACATATGGATTGATGGCCCCTTTTTCTATCTGAGTTTGATACCACTGCTATAAGAGATGTCTCTGGATGCAAGAAGCCTTCAAAGCATGTTGCAGAGCTAGTAGGATAATCAAAAATGGTCACCATCCTACATTTTATGACAATCTCTGATATGTGTCCTAGCACATATCAGGATGCTCAATAATAAGTCCTTGCTAAGTGAATGAATGGTATCTTTACAACTCCAAACAGTGCTTTCCTCACATCCCAGGCTCTGAAGAAATGAATGACCTCTCTGTGCGGTCAGTGAGGAGAGTTAAGGAAACACTACTCATTCCCTGTAATATACTCAGACTAATTTATTTGTAAGCACTTAAGTATGAATACCCACTTATTTAAACTTTGGGGTTCACACAGTGCTCTATAATAATGAAACTCTTTGTGGGATTAATAATACATAACTGAATTACCTGGAGATATTCTGCAGTGT
The DNA here is from genome assembly GCF_028583685.1 of Petaurus breviceps papuanus. Classification (NCBI taxonomy): domain Eukaryota; kingdom Metazoa; phylum Chordata; class Mammalia; order Diprotodontia; family Petauridae; genus Petaurus; species Petaurus breviceps. Next base: position 6,238,815 of record NW_027187317.1, on the reverse strand, counting down.
GGATATGGTCTAAGAAACTAACAATTATCAGAGAAGTTGAAAACTATGAACTCACCCTGTGAGAACGGCTGATCCAAGGGTACAGTGATGAATTTTCTGCTACTGCAATCTTGCCCATTTGCATCCAAGACCCTGAACCTCTGTGGTACCTCACTGAATGACTCACTCCTGGCTACATTTTGAGCCTCAAAAAAATATTGGGTAGAGATTGCGTTCATTCTGGCTCCTATTCCACAGTGATCTCACCCTGGCTTCTAGTCCATAATGATGAGGTTTTGCCTGAGTTATAACTTGCGGCAGTTTTAGCTTCCTCTCTTTTGATAAAACTGTACTTTCCCTTCTTCAGACTCTGTTATCACCAGGTAGATCTGCTTTTTTTCTCATGTTATACAATGATTCTGTGAGGCATGCGGGAGGAAGATGGGTCAGTATTTTAATTATTCTAATAAAATAAATCGCCTCTTTGGTTCTCAATTTACTCCTTTCAAATACACTTGGAAAATCTGGGGCAGGGAAGGGGGAGGGGATTTGTGAGAGTTATTAAAATGAAAGCATTTATCTAAGTTTCTTAACTACATTTACCATAGTAGGCCATTTAAAATGTACCTTCTAAAGTGGATTAGCGTTCTCAGGGGATTTGGTAATGGGATATGAGTTAGCCACTTTTAGGTCATCGGTTCAAATTTGGTCTAGGCTGTATGTGATTTAAAAAAAAATCATTACCTACTGACAAGTGTTTGGCTTACTTTGTGGATGGTGAGTTAGTGGCCTCTGTCCAATTCCTAGTTTAGAGATATCTAAACAAAATGCGACCATAATCAAAAATGGCAAGAGTAGAGGTTATTCCAGAGACAAGAGCACTGAAAGGCACATGTCTAACACACACAAACCAGTATAGTTGTTTTATGTGAGAAGACCCATTGCTAACAAGTTTGAATCAAGTTACTGTTTATTTATAGAGGAATCAATTCAATTCAGACCTTAAAATTCATTTGTGCATGTCTTTGGCATGATCTATCTCCTATCCTGGCCTAGACTCACAAGATCAGGGTGAAGGAAAACTCAGAAGACAGCCATTGCCAACTGTCCACTGGGAAGATACTGAAGATGTACTCACTCTTCAGACCTATCAATCTGGAAGCTTGGTGAAATCGTAAAATTCACTTAAATATTACAAAGGAATGAAAATGACTTTTTGGAAGTGATAGCCCTGCAAGTCTTTCTGTAACAGGCCAAAAAGATAGTGGAGAGGAAGGGCGGAGGAAGGGGAGCAGATTTTTTAATAGGCACTCTCTATATTTCTCCATTTCTATGCCTGTATTGCTTCAATCCCCATCTCACATTAAATGAGTCTCCTGATCTCACCTCCACCCTTGTATATTGTGTCTCTCCAAGCTGCCTTGGTATATAAGTCAGAGGAGCAAAGAAATGGAGGACAGGATATCTACCCAAGGACAACATGTTAACCTAGGAAGAAACTTAGTAGGAAGTTGTGAAGTAATACAAATGAAACCTCAACACTCAAAGCTAAGCTAGAATCTGCTCTCCCTGAAATGAATGAAGAATAATTCTGCCTGAAGGCCAGGAAACCAATTGATCAGACATTATCATATATGCTCCAGGATTTCAGTCCCATGGTTGCATAAAGAATCTTTAGGACAGGGCTGGAAATTGGGGTATGGGGTAGAGAGGGCATGAGAGACCTGGAATGGTTCTGCTTACCTGCTTGTATTTTGGATGGGGGCACAGGGAAGAAAAAAGAAATAAGTTAAAGGAGGAGCAGATGAAGATATGAGAAAAAATAGAAAAGAGAAGATAGAGGTAAGGCACATAAGAGGCAAAGAAAGAGAAAAGTAAGAAGCAAGGGACAGAGGGAAGAGAAAAAGGAAGAGGAATTACAACTTACACTGATGATATAACATTAAATTTTATAATGCACTTTCATCACAATTACCCAATGGTATAGTCAGTGCTGGTCTAAATTAATCACATTTTATTGACCAAATGGAAAAAGAGGTACGGAAGCTAACTGAAGAAAATAACTCCTTAAAAATTAGAATTGGGAAAGTGGAAGCTAATGACTTTGTGAGACATTAAGAATCAGCCAAATAAAATGAAAAGGATGAAAAAATAGAAGAAAATGTAAAATATCTCACTGGAAAAACAACTGACCTGGAAAATAGATCCAGGACAGATGATTTAAGAATAATTTAATTACTTGAATGCCATAATCAAAAAAAGAGTCTGGAGAGCATCTTTCAAGAAATTATTGAGGAAAACTGCCCTGATATCCTGGAACAAGAGGGTAAAATAGTGATTGAAAGAATCTACCCATCATCTCCTGAAAAAGATCCCAAAATGAACACTTCAAGGAATATTGTAGCCAAATTCCAGAATTATTAAGTCAAGGAGAAAATACTGCAAGCAGTCAGAAAGAAACAATTCAAATATCAAAGAGCCACAATCAGGATTACACAGGGTTTATCAGATTCAGCATTAAGGATTCGAGGGCTTGGAATATGATATTACAGAAGGCAAAGGGGCTTGCCTTACAGCCAAGAATCAACTACTCAGGAAAATTGAGCATAAGGACTTACAAACTTTCCTGACAAAAAGACCAGAAGTGAACATAAAATCTGATCTTCAAATACAAGACTCAAGAGAAGCATAAAAAGGTAAACAGTTTAGGGGGGAAAACATGCTATTGATAAGGTTAAACTATTTACATCTCTACACAGGAAAATGAAACTTGTAACTCTTAAGAGCCTAATCTCTATTAGGGCGGTCAGAAGGAGTATACATAGATAGAAGGTATGGGTATAAGTCGACTTTGACGTGATGATATAAAAAAATTAAGGGATGAAAAAAAAGGATGCTTGGGGAAGAGGAAAGGGGGAGGCAGAATTGGGTAAATTACATTACATGAAGAAGCACAAAAGAACTGTTACAGTAGAGGGTAAGGGGGTGGGTGAGGATCATTTGAACCTAAATCTCATTAGAAATCTTAATGTATCCTTTTCAGATCACAATGCAATTAAAATTATACATAATATGGGAAAGACAGATCAAAATTAATTAAAAACTAAATAATTTAATCCTAAAGAACGAATGGGTCAAACGACAAATCATAGAAACAATCACTTCATCCGAGAGAATGCCAATAATGAGACAACATACCAAAATTTATGGGATTCAGCCAAAGCAGTTCTTATGGGAAATTTTATATCTCTAAATGCTTACATGAATATAAAAGAGAAAGAGCAGAACAATGAATTGGGTATGAAACTAAAAAAAGCTGGAAAGACCACAAAGTAAAAATCACCAATTAAATACCAAATTAGAAATTCTGAAAATCAAAGGAGAGATTAATTGGCAGTAAGAAAACTACTGAACTAATAAATAAAACTAAGAGCTGTTTTTATTTTTTTTAATCAATAAAATAGATAAACCCTTGGTTAATTTGCTTTAAAAAAAAAAAGAAAACCAAATCACCAGTATCAAAAATGAAAAGGATGAATTTACCACCAATGAAGAGGAAATTAAAGCAACAATTTGGAGCTATTTTCTTCAATTGTATGCCAACAAATCTGACAATCTAAGTGAAATGGATGAATATTTACAAAAACATAAATTTCCCAGAATAACAGAAGAGGAAATAAAATACTTAAATAACTCCGTTTTAGAAAAAGAAACTGAACAAACCATCAACGAATTCCCTAACAAAAAATCTCCAGGGCCTGCTGGATTTACAAGTGAATTCTATCAAACATTTAAAGAACAATTAATTCTAAACTATATAAACTATTCTGAAAAATAGGCAAAGAAGGAGTATTAACAAATTCCTTTTATGACACAAATATGGTGCTGATAACTAAACCAGTAAGAGCCAAAAAAAGAGAAAGAAAATTATAGACCAATTCCCCTAATGACTATAGATGCAAAAATTTTAAATAAAATATTAGCAAAGAGATTATAGCAGTTCATCATGAGGATAATACACCATAACTAGTTGGGATTTATACCAGGATTTTAGTGTTGGTTCAATATTAGAGAAAGTATCAGCATAATTGATCATATTAATAACAAAACCAACAGAAATCATATCATTATCTCAACAGATGGACAAAAAACTTTTGACAAAATACAGCACCCATTCTTATTAAAACACTAGAGAGCACAGGAACAAATGGAGTTTTCCTTAAAATGAGAAGCAGTATCTATCTAAAACCACTAGTAAGCATTATATGTAATGGGGATAAACCAGAAGCTTTCCCAGTAAGATCAGGGGTGAAACAAGGGTGCCCATTATCACCACTATTAGTGAATATTGACTAGAAATGTTAGCTTTAGCAAGAGAAGAAAAATAAATTAAAGGAATCAGAATAGGCAATGAGGAAAGTATACTTAGAGAATCCTAAAGAATCAACTAAAAAACTATTTGAAATAATTCAAAGTTGTAGGATATAAAATCCACATAAACCATCAGCATTTTTGTATGTTACTAACAAAGCCATGCAGCAAGAGATAGAGAAATTCCACTTAAAATAACTGCGGACAATATAAAATATTTGGTAGTCTACCTGTCAAGACAAACCCAGTAACCATATGAACACAATTACAAAACACTTTTCACACAAATAAAGTCATATCTAAATAACAAAAAAAAATCAAATGTTCATGGGTAGGCCAAGCTAATATAATAAAAATGACAATTCTACCTAAATTAATTTACTTATTCAGTGACATACCAATTAAACTACCAAAAGTTATCTTAATAGAATTAGAAAAAATAATAACAAAAGTCATCTGGAAGAACAAAAGGTCAAGAATATCAAGAGACTTAATGAAAAAAAAAGGCAAAGGAAGGTGGCATATCTGTACCAGATTTTAAATGGTATTATAAAGCAGCAATCATCAAAATTACTTGGTAATGGCTAAGAAATAGAGTGATGGATCAGTGGAATATATTAGGTATACAAGACACAAGTAAATTATTATAGTAACCTAGTGTTTAATAAACCCAAAGACTCCAGCTTCTGGGATAAGAACTCACTACTTGACAAAAACTGCTAGGAAAACTAGAAAATAGTATGGAAGAAACTAGGCATAGATCAGCATCTCACACTATATACCAAGATAATCAAAATGGGTACCTGATTTAGACATAAAGGCTGATATCATAATGATCAAATTAGGAGAGCAAGAAATAGTTTACCTGTCAGATCCATGGAGAAGGGAAGAATTTATGAACAAACAAGAGATAGAGAACATTGTGAACTGAAAAATGGATACTTTTGATTACTTTATATTAAAAAGGGGTTACACAAACAAATCCAGTGCAATCAAGATTAGAAGGAAAACAGAAAGCTAGGAAACAATTTTTATGGTCAGTGTTTCTGATAAAGGCCTCATTTCTCAAATATTTAGAGAACTGGGGGCAGCTAGGTGGCACAGTGAGTAGGGCACTGGCCCTGGAGTCACGAGGACCTGAGTTCAAATTCGAACTCAAATAGTTAATATAAAACTAGCCATGTGACTTTGGGCAAGTCACAACCCCAATTGCCCTACCTTTCCCTCTCCAAAAAAAAAAAAAAAAAAAGAAAACTGAGTCAAATTTAGACTACAAGTCATTCACCAACTGATAAATGGTCAAAGTATATGAACATGCAGCTTTCAGAAGAAGAAATTAAAGCTATCTATAGTCATATGAAAAAATGCTCTGATCTCTACTATTCTATATACTATATTCTACTATACTAATGCTCTGATTCTCTACATCACTATTGATTAGAGAAATGAAAATCAAAACAACTCTGAGGTACCACCTCACACCTATAAGATTGGCTAATATGAAAGAAAAGGAAAATGATAAATGTTGGAGAAGATGTAGGAAAATTGGAACACTAATGCACTGTTGGTTGGTGGAGTTATAAACTGATCCAACCATTCTGGAGGGCAATTTGAAACTATGCCCAAAGGGCTATAAAACTGTGCATACCCTTTGATCCAGCAATACCACTACTAGATCTGTATCCCAAAGAGGTCATAAAAAAAGGAAAAGGACCTACATGTACAAAAATATTTAGAGCAGCTATTTTTGTGGTGGCAAAGGATTAGAAATTGATGGGATGCCCATTAATTGGGGAATGACTGAATGAGCTTTATATGAATGTAATGGAATACTATTGTGCTATTAAAAAAACGAGTAAGCGGATTTCAGAAAGACCTGGAAAGACTTATATGAACGGATACTGAATGAAGAGAGTAGAACCAGGAAAACAATGTATACTTTAACAGCAACTCTGTACAATGATCAACTATGACAGATTTAGCTCTTCTCAGCTAATATAATGATCAAAGACAGTCCCAAAAGACTCATGATGGAAAATGCTATCCACATCCAGAGAAAGAACTATGGAGTCTGAATACAGATTGAAGCATACTATTTTCACTTTTTTGTCATTTGGGGTTTTTTTTTTCTTTCTCATGGTTTTTCCCTTTCGTTCTGATTTTTCTTTCACAATATGACTAATATGGAAATAAGTTTAACATAACAGTATGTGGATATCCTATATCAGATTGCTTGCTGTCTTAGGGAGTGGGGAGGGGAGGGAGAAAAATTTGGAACTCAAAATCTTATAAAAATGAATGTTGGAAATTACTTTTACATATAATTGGAAAAAATAAAATACTTTTAAATGAAAAAAAAAGACTGAAAAAATAAATTATTTCCATTTTAGAGATTGGAAAATGGCTGCTCTGGGAGGAGAAGTAGTATGTCCATAGTGATAGAGCTAATAAGTATCTGAAGCAGGTTTTGAACTGAGGTCCCATGACTTTAGGTCCAACATTTTTTTTCCTACTGTATCATCCAGCTGCTCCAAAGCACAGGGAAGATTCTCAGGGCCTTCCACATCCTAACTCCTACAGTCTACAAACATGAGAATAAGAAAGAGACTTGCTGCCTTATATATAGCATGGGCTTGGCAAATATTTGTTGAATGAGGGAAAAGGAAAAGGAAGAAGTGATTTGTATCATTTCAGAAGTGAGGAAGCAAAATCAGAGCTGCCAAAGGAACAGAGAGTTTCTCTTCTCCAATGTCCTACTTCCCCAAGCTTTGTTCAGAAAGAAATATGCTCATCGTGGGTCCGTTGAATCCTACTCCACCTCAGGACTTACCCTAATCTCCCAAAAAGGCTTGGAGGACAAACAATACAGAACAATCTCCAAAATCTCAAGTTTGAAGACCACTGAAGTATGATTCAAGTGCATGGTGTTACATATATTCAGATCTTGATATCACTCCCAGTGAATACCATGACCTCATGTTTTGGATGGGGAGAGAACCCCCCCACTGTCATGAACAATTCCTAATGATTCAGATGCTGGTTTTCTGTGGGGAAAAAATAGTTCTTTTAAAAGATCTCATTAAAAAAATAAGAAAACGCATTTATTTCATGTAGAACATCTTTCAGAATCTGTGAGAAAAATATCAGAATAAGAGGTAGTATTGTAGGGCTTGGCCAAAAGCCACCAGGAAACAGGAGCATTTTTCTCAATAGAATTAGGTGACATTATGACATGTACCCATTTAGAATGGAACTGCAAATCATAAAAATGCCAAAACTGAGGAGAAGGAAAACATTAAAGGAGCTAACAGCAGAATATTAAAGACAGACATAATTAAAGAGAGAAAGGCATAATAAATACAGGGTACTTTAAATTCTCTTTGTCATAGGGCTATACTGCAGTTTGACTCTCAACCCCATTAAAGTCATTCTAAATTGATTCCCTCAGTATAATGAGCCCCTCTCAAAAACACCAAAATACTTGGCTTCTCAAGAGCTCCTTAAAGGCAATCCTTGTAGTCCTTGGCCACTAGCAAGATATTATTAATTCACTGGAGCCACACACTACACTCTATATGTAGGCAGACTTGCATATATGTACAGATTACACTCATGTTCTATTTGTGGTATATACCACAGAGGGAGAAACTATTTAGATTCCTTCTCATATATGGTATATTTTTACATGCATATTTCATATTTTTAATTTCCAAATTTAGAGGATTTTAGATCCTGAATACTGTGGACTTCCCCTGTTACTTTGTTGTATTAATATAGGATAGGTAAAAAGGTAACAATGTCTTGCTTTGCTTAGCCATTACATACGTGTGTGCCATGGACTTTAACCATTCACATAACTTAAGACAGAAAAGGGAGATTGTACTTACTATAGCTCAAGAATTGAGTACTATACTAATATATCTGTGGGATGTCTCCAGACAGAATGGGTGGACTGAAAATTTCTAGATTGGACACAAGAACAAGATAAAAAGAATTAAAATAAAGTAATACAACTAGCACCATAAATGGAAAATTTAGGGGTAGGGGTGGGAATACAGTATCTTAGCTGGATATCCAGAAAACCCAGACTAGAAAGATTTTTCTTTTATAGGCCTGGACATGTTAGTAAGTTATGTGGCTAAAATTCTTTCAAGAATTCTTCTGATTTAGGCACCAACAGTTCACTCTTTTTCAAAGTCCTCTTTTCTTTTCTTTCTTTCTTTTTTTCATCGCTAAAGAAGATATTGGCATGAAACAGGATCATTGCTTCCTGAAGATTGGATCTACTGCTACTGCAGCTCCTTCTCTTCTCTGGTGACAACACAGTTGCTGCTGTAGAATTAATTTTAACCACACAAAGGATGATGATTTCAAGTGGAAGCAGATAACCTCTCAAGAAACAAAGACCCAGTTTTGAAGCAATTGTCTCTGTTTAATAAAATGCAGGGGGGCGGGGGTGGGGTGGACATACTCCAAATGTAAAATAGTTGTTTTATCTGTAGAATTCTATGTAGGCATTAGAATTTTTTCATGTTGGTGGTTCTTCACTTTATCAAACTACAGGAAGAAGTTTGGAAAAAGGAAGGACAAAAGAAACTGAAAATGCAGAGGGAGGATGGTATGGTGGAAAGAATACTGGATTTGAAATCAAGAGATATGAGTTCAATTCCTGCTGTTTCTGACACTGTTTTATAACCTTGGAGACACACACACACGTCTGTATACTATATTATAAAAATAACAATATATAATGTAGTAAATATATATATTTTATATACAATAATACATCATTTAATTTAAATCTCAATTTCCCCATCTATAATAGATTTTGGAAAATAATAGGGTGCTTTGATTACCTTAAGTACAAATGTGAGCTATTGCTATTTTTTCTTTTTTTAATTTTATTTTTAATTTATGGAATAAAACAAGCATTTTCATAACATAATACAATAAAAAAGATGATTACACGTGGAACTGAAAATCTATGTACAACTTGCTAGTCCTTTCAAATATACCACAAAATTATCATGTAATTGCTTCCCCCTTCCCCCACAATCACTGAACTTATGCAGGACATCAGCACATGCAATGTGTTCTTTCCATATTCCCACCTTCTTTCCTTCTGTCTTTTCCTTCTTTTTTTTCCCTTCTTTTCCTTCTTTCACTCCCTTCAAGGTCCATCTCTGTATTCATAGCACCAACAGCAACTATAACTATGCCAGCATGGTTCTGAATCACAAAATATAACAGACTCTCCATATATAAGACTGAAGCAACACTAGAAAGCAGAATCCCAGCATCAGGAAGCCAAATCCCAACACCAGAAAACTGAATACATCATAGCAACAAAGAATTTAATATAATTTATCACTTCAGGAAGCAACACCAGCCCAAAGCCTTCCCACAAACAAATACAATACTAGTTGTTTGCTGGCCTATATCCTCTCTCTCCTTCCACCCTAACTGCTTTGACTCTTAACTTCCTCTGGGCTCCATTTCACCCTTCTAGAAAACTCCTCCCACCACAGGCTCCATGTAATTACATTTGGCCTATTAAGGGGCAGGGAAGATCTTCAAATTACCATTACCATTACAAGGTCCTCCATGAATCTTTTTATTAGTACCCTTTGCTGAGTGTTCTTTCGTTCCTCATATTTATTATAACATTTCTTGTCTGGACCCTCCCTTTGCTTTTATCAAGTCAAATCAACAAGCATTTATGAAGTGCCTCCTATTTACAAGGCACTGTCCCAAATGATGGCAATGACAAAGAAGGGCAAAAGACAAACCCTGCTCTTTAAAAGCCTACAGTCTAATGACGGAGACAAGATGCAAACAACAAGATAGATAGAGATTCATACTAAATGTAGATAATCTACATTTGTAGATTTATAGATTCATCTACAAATACTAGTTATCTACATCTGGATATGCATTGGCTAAACTGGGGATAGTTTCACAGGGGAAGCACTAAGATTAAGGAGGACCAGGAAAGGTTTCCTGTAGAAGATGACGACATTGGCTAGCATTTCTACACTATCTGCTCTGTGTCAGGCACTGTGCTAAGAGTCTGATAAATATCTCATTTGATCCTCATAATAACCCTGGGAGGTAGGTCCTTTTATTACCAACCTCATTTTACAGTTAAGGAAACGGAGGCAAACATAAATTGGGACTTCAGCTGGAACTCTAAAGAAACCAGGAAAGCTAGGAGGCAAATAAGAAGAGGGAGAGAGTTCCTAGTATGGAGGACGGCCAGTAAAAATGCCCAGAGCTGAGAGATGAAGCATTTTGCAGGAGGAGCAGCAAGGAAGGCAGTGTTTCTGGGATGGGGTGGAGGGAAAGCAGGGAGATAAGGCATAAGAAAATTATAAAGATAAGAAGCCAGATAATGAAGGACTTTAAAAGTCAAATGGTGGATTTTCTATTTGATCCTGAAAGTAACAGGAGTCACTGGGGTTTACTGAAGCAGAGTGTGTATGTGTGCATCAGACCTGTGTTTTAAGATCAGTTTGACAGCGGGGTAGTAGAAGACAGACCAGAACAGGAAGAGATCTGAGGCAAGGAAACAAACCATCAGGTTGTTGTAATAGTGCAGGCATGTCAGTGTGGTTGTGGTATTAAAGGAGGGAAAGCGAGGTACATTAGAGATGTTACGTAAGTGGAAACCATTGGACTTGGCAACCAATTGGATAAGGTGGTAAAAAAGAAAGGGGTCTAGGATGACACCTAATTTGCAAGCCTGGGGAACTGGAAGTAGTATCTTCAACCATAATAGGGAAGTTCAAAAAAAGGAGAGGGTTTGAGGGAAACTATGAGTTCATTTTTGGACATGATGAGCTTAAGATACCTGTGAGAAATATCCAGTTTGAAATGTTTAATAGACAGAAATGTGAAATTGGATATCAGGAGAGATGTTAGGGCTGGATAAATAGGTCTGATAATCATTAACATAGAAATGATAATTATATCCATGGGAGCTAGTGAGATTACCAAGCAAAACAATATGAGGGAGAAGAGAAGAAAGTCTAGGACAGAGTCTTGAATTATACCAGGGATGAGGAACCTATGGCCTTAGGGTCACATGTGCCCCTCTAAGTCCTCAAGTGTGGCCCTTTGACTGAATCCAAACATCAAAGGGCTGCATTTGAGTCCCCAGAGGGCCACATATGGCCTCGAGGCCACAGGTTCCCCACTCTTGAACTATACATTTTACCTTATTCCATACATTAATTCATTCGTTTATCCATCCATCAATCCAACATTGTGCTAGGTGCTGGAGATAGACTATGTCTCATATCACCAAAGAGATTAAAAAGTTCCTGAAAGTACAAGATTGTGTTACTCAAGAGCCAACTCCTAAAGGAAATATTCCAGATAGAAAATCTCTCCTTCCTTAAGTTACCACATATATACTTCTCTATTTACATATTGTTTCCACCTCTTTGCAGTGTAAGATATTTGATGTCAGGGTCAATTTTTCATTTTGGTTTTTTATCTCCAATACCTTGTACACTGTAAGAGCTTAATGGGTGTTTTATCCTTTGCATTTATTTTTATCTATTTCCCTACCTTAGCTAGCACAGTTCCTTCCACACAGTGGGTGCTTTAAACAAAGGATCTTGGAACTAACTATACATGTAGAGCTGGAAGAGAACTTGGAAGCCATTGAATTCAACTCCTTCAATTTTCAAATCCAACAATTCAATTTTCCTTGCACCCCTAGGGGCTATTTCAGAAAGATGCTAGGGATGTATCAATCTGTCAATAAGCACTTACTGTAAACATCTATTTGCAAAGCACTGTGCTAAGCATTAAAGATACAAATAAAGGCTCAAGACAGTCCCTGCCCTCAAGGAGTTCACAATGCAATGGAGGAGAAATATGCAAACCATGTATAATCGAGATATACACAGGATAAATTGCAGATAATAGAAAGAAGGAAGGCACTTATATGAGGGGGAACTGGGAGTTTCTAGGGGGACCAGCTAGGATCACTGCAACCAAACACATCCTCTTTAACCCAATTAGTAAAGATTGATGCATTCCATTTGCCCTGATTCCATGGAATTCCATAAGACTTCTCTCCCCAATCCCACAAAGGACTAAATAAAACACTATTTATTTCAGACACAGATCTACTTTATCATTTAATCACAGTTTAGAGTTGGGTTCTATAAGCAGATAACAGTAACACAGTAACAGCACCAAGCATTATCCTTACCTCTGTGAGGCATATCTTGATTTAATAGAGAAATAAAATGATATAAGGTCATAAGCTAAGACTATCATAAACTGCAATGCAGGCACCCTATACTTAAACACTCCCAAGTTGCCTCTTAACTCTGAGTGAAACAATTTGCCTAATGTCTGTAGAAGTGACTCAATTAATTTCTTCCCTTAAATAATACCAACCTGTCCCCTGTAATGCACCTTGGTAAAAGTGTTTTTCTTTCTTTTCTTAAAAAAGTTTTTAAGACCTTCTTAAGTGAAATACTTTATAGAGGATGGCATTGTTGATTTTGAACATGGTAGGAAATCTGCTCTATGAATAAAGGGTTCACTGCTATCTTCAGAGATCCTTCCTAGAGAACAAGCTTCATAGATAATGAGCCAAGGAAAAGACACTCAGTGGATGGCAGTAAAGTTGCCTCAGTTGTAAAAAGCAGCCTCAGCATCTTGCTACCTTTCTTTCCTGAGGAAAATTTTCCAATCAATCTTTCTACCTCCATATCAAACTTCAGTTGTGTACCTTTCACTGCACAGAGGCCAATAGAATAGAGAATACATTTTTTAAATGGTTTTTTACTATAGTCAACATACAAAGGGCTGCAACCTTAAAGAGAGTGTGTCCTCAGGATTGGGGACAAAGTCAAGAAACCCATAATACCCTTTGAAACTAAAGCTTATCAGCAAAAAAGGATAGGACTAACCAGTTGCAGAAAGTACCTTTTTAAGGTACTTAAATGAAAAAAAGAAGTCAATGGGCCTTTGATAACACTGGAATATTTGCCAAATCTTATCAAGGAGGCCAGGACTAGTTGCCTCTTGAAATATCACTAAGGGAAACTGAGGGTCAAAGAGTGATTTGTCTAAGATGAGAGAGCTGCAATTCTAAATTTATCAAGCACATTTACCTTCTGAGTAATATTCTGGTTTTCTGAATGGGTCCACCCACAAAGAAGGGGTCTCCTAGACAAATGATAGATTACTCATTCTAAGTTAATAAATCAGTATTCTGGCTTATAAATTAGTCTCACATGAGTTTGGTTAATTATTTGAGATTTACTTATCTGATTGCAAGCTGTTTCTCAAGAATCTAAACCTGAAGGCAAAGTATGTTATCAATTTTTTTCTTTGTATCCCTAGCCAATCCTTGTGTAGCAAATACTGGGCACTTAATAAATGCTTTGTAGAACTGAATGTTAATTCCAGAACTCAATGAGTAAGCCAGTGAAATAAAATTTCTGAACCTGCAAAAATGATAGTTGTCTATCCTGATCCTTTGCATCTGCAGTAGCTAAGATACAATCTGATGGACTAGATCTGTAGGCTGCCCATCCAACTTCCCGGCTTCACTGGGACTACATTGTACATCCTGGTGAAGACTTTGATTCTGGAGGCAGAGGACATAGTTTTGATTTTAGCTCTGTTATTATCTTTATGATCTTGAGTAAGGTCATTTGTTTTTGAGTGGGTTTGAATGTTTCCACAAAAGTGGGCTAGAGCCTTCTGACCATTTACAAACAGGTGTTCACATATGAATCAAAACAAAGTCATTTTTATGTCAAGAATGTGAAACCTTTTCCCCCCAGTAAATTCTCCTTGAAAAAGCCTATAAAACTGTGCAGAATGCATATACTTCTACCTCTCTGCACAAGGGCCACTATTCCTCATTTTGAGAACATTTATAGTCATCAGTTGCAGTCAGTCTTCATTAACAGGCTCTAAACTGTGGTGATTGTTATTAATAAATGTTTTAATCCAGACTAGTCCAAGGAGAAAACTTATTTACAATTTAGGAATAAACTTAATACCTTTCCAAACTTGTATCATACCATCTACTTTCATGTACCCTAGGCTCCAGGCCAATTAATCTATTTGTCTTTCCCTGCCTCTTTGTTGCCCTGAGAGCAGGGATCATTTAATTTTTTTTTTTACTTTGTATCTCCAATGCCTAACAAAGTGCTTGGCACATAACAGGTATTTAATAAATGTTTACTGATTGATAACTACTTACACTGGCTCCTATACCTGGATGGTGTCTCCCTTACCTTCCATCAAAATAGCAGTTGTCTTTTAAAGAATGAGTTCCAATGTCATCTCCTCCATTAAGCCTTTCCAGATTTCCCTAGTTGGACGTGATTTTTTTTTCCTATCCTGCAACCTTGAATAGCTTTTTTGTTCAGCTTTATTTTGGAGGGGGGAAGGCAGGGCAATTGGGGTTAAGTGACTTGCCCAAGGTCACACAGCTAGTAACTGTTAAGTGCCTGAAGTCAGATTTGAACTCAGGTTCTCTTGAATCCAGGGCCAGTGCTCTATTCACTGTGCCACCTGGCTGCCCCCTTGAATAGCATTTTGCACTTCTCCCTTGAATTTATCTAATCTATTTGGTATTAGTTATTTGAGTATGTGTTGCCTCCTTATCGATAACTCTATAGTCAAAGACAATGTTGCATACATATTTTTACAACTACTTCAATGTCTATCTAGAACAGTTATCAGCACACATAATTCAATTCCATATATATTTATGCAAGGTACTGTACTAAATACAAAGAGAAAAATTAATCCCTACCCCCACAGGGCTTATACTCTACTGAAAAAAATAAAACATGAACATAGATCAGTAAACACTAGATAACATGGGGAATAAGAGAACACCAACAATTAGGGGACGTGGAGAAGCTTTCAAAGAGGTATAGATAAGGAGGAAGTCCTTTGTAACAATAAGGCATGATCAGTACAAAGGCCCAGAGATGTGAGACAGAATGTCAATTTTAGGTTACACTGGCTGAAACATAGAGCATATGAAGGGGATAATATAAATAAAAATGGAAAGTCAGGTTAGTTTATATTTTCACCCTAGAGACAATAGGCTTTTTGAGCAACATTTTAAAAAATCATTGATACTCTTAGGAAAAACAGTTTCAATAGAATGGTGGATGTCAGAAGCAGACTACAAGTGATTGAGAAATGAGTGAGTGGTAAGAAAATGGAGGCAGCGAGCATAGATCACTACTCCCAAGGTTTTATTAGAGAAAAAGAGGAGACACATAACACGACATTGTAGCTTGAGGGAGGGGATGACAAGAACAAGTGAAGACTTTCTAAGGATGGGAAAGATCTGAGCATGTTTGCAGATATCAGAGAAAGTGAGAAACTGAAATAGAGAGAATGAGCAATGCTTTCAAAGGCAGTTAGAAATGAGAATTAAGAGCACCTCCTTCTGTCCTCAAAGCAGGTGGGGGGCTCCTTCATTCTCTGACATGAAAGCAAATGAAGAGGGAGAAAGGTGAAGACTTGGATGAGTTCTGAGAAGGGGAGCAAAGAAGGCAAGCTTCAGAGAAGATCTCACCTTTCTCAGTCAAGTAGGAGATGCCATCATCTGCTCAGAGACAATGGATAAGGGCTAGGAGTAGAGATGGGGGCTTGAGGACCGAGGAGAAGGTTTGGAACAGCTACAGCAAGGAGTGTGATACTCAAATAGGGAACATTAAGATTGCTTATAGCAATGAGGTTCCAGTTGAGATAACATATTTCAAAATGACATATAACAAATTTCCAGTAGGTCCAGTTGGCAGGGTTTCCCAACTTCCTCTGACAGGAATCAGAAATAGGTATGAGAAGGCAGATGAATGAAGGTGATCACCCAGGGCTGGGATTGGCAGATCAGTAGGACAAGGAGTTCCCTGTATCACTGAAATCAGAGAGTCCCTAATCCCTATCATGTTTAGTATATTTTAACAATTCAATAAATTTAACCCAACAAATATTATGTAACCCACTACATGTAATGCACTGTACTATGTAGTACCTGATTATTATCATATCATAAACTAAATTGGTATAAAGGATTTTTTTTTACTGTTTTATTTTATTGTCATCGATGATAAAGCTAAGCTTTCCTCCAAATTCATGATAAAGCTCCTTATCACCACTTTTAATGCTTCTAATAACTACTGTAATTCTGTGTGATTTAGTGCTTGAATAATCCTCCAGGATTTTCCTCTAGATCTTTAAAAGGATTGTAATGTGTACAGAGGTGTCATAGTGATTAAATTTATAGGACACTCACCAAAACAGTGATAAGGAAGAATGTTTAATTAACACATGTATACCAAATTATAGTGTAGTAGTATTGAAAAAATGGACAAGATTCCATGATTGAAAAGGGTGTGTTGGGCTGGAGTGGGGGGGTGCAGAGAGAGGTAGAGCAGGAGAGATAAGTTTCACTATGGTTTCAAACTAGAAAACTTAAGAACAGAGCATTCAATCCATTGGCAGTATCTTCCCAAAGTACCATTTAATTGCTTGCACTATCCAAATACTCCTTCTGTCTTCTTTCAAAGAAGAAACAAAAAAGGGAAAAGACAAGATAAGGCAACCATACTTTCACAGTAAAGTTAGGAAGACTGGTATCTGGACTACCACTAAATTACTTCATGGGCACTAATAATAATATCCTAATAACAGCCATAATATCTTCAGCATCAGAACCTGAAAATATCAGAGCTTTTAAAACTCAATGATAAAACCTATGAGGTCATTTCATGTTTAAAGATTAAGGAGTGAGGAATTTAAGTCTTAAAAACCTACCTATTAAGCAACCTAAATGTCCAACAATGGGAGAATGGTTACATAAATTGTGGTGCATTAACATAATGCCATATAACAATTAAGATGGATAAGTATGTAGATTACAAAGACATCTCAAAAGATCTTTATGACATAAAGAAAAACAAAAACAGATGTCAAAGAATTGAATACATACTATTCTTCTGGGAAGATAAATTAATGTAAAGTAATAGCAACTACCTGATGGAGATAAGGGAAAAATTGGAAAAAAATGTTATGATACTTTCTGCATTAAAATAAATTCATTTAAATGTAGTTATTAATTATGATTGGTTGGCTTATGTGTCATGTTAAGTTTTTAATACCAGATTTCATTTAAAGTGTACTTTTCAACTAAGCCTCACATATCATCCCTGCCTTTTTTCCCTCTCATATTTTTTTTTCCCTGATACTGAATCATCTCACATGCCTATGAAAGAAGTTTTCATTCAGGATTAAGTGATCAATAGTGGTCTTCTGTATCAAAGCATAACAAAATGCAGGTAGAATTATGTCCCAATAGGAGTCAAAGAAGGGGGCATCTCTGACATATTCCAAAAAAAGACCCATTAGGATCTTGAAAATAAAATGACAAGATATAATAGTCTTATACCATAATATCCAATCACAGACAGTGCCATGCATTCCAAATGAAGAGTAATAATATTAGCAGCAGGGCAGAGAGCCAAGGACAGTGAATTTGGAGTCAGGGGATCAAGGTTCGAAACTCACTTCTGGTATTTATTACCTTTAGGAGTATTTAACTTCTCCGGGTTTTAGTTCAATCATCTGTAAAATAAAGGAACTGTCCCCTAACCAATCTATCTCAGATAAGTCACTTAACCTCCTCTTTTTCACCTATATGATGGTAATAATAGTTATGTGTATTCTCTCTCTCACAAGTTTGCTATGAAAAAAGAGCATTTTGAAAAACTTAAAATGCAATATGTAAATGAAATACTGTTTGTATGAGACTATTGCAAAAAAAAAAAAAAACCCAACAACTCAAATGTGCATTCCATTCTATGATCTGTAAAGTATTTGCTTCACAATAACCCTGTGAAGGAAGGAGTATAAATATTAAGATAGGGACTGCAGCTGTGATTGAATCGATATAGGAAACTCCAAATAAGGTCATTCCTTCTACTACTGCAGGTATCTGCATCACAGATATCTCTGTGTCACAGTCATAAGAATATCCTCTATAGCACTGAGGGATTAAGTGATTTGTCAAGGGTCACCCTGCTAGTAAGTGTCAAAAGACTTGAACCCAGGTTCTCTTGATTTCAACATCCTAGCTCTCTATACACTAAGCTACCTTGCTCAAAGTATTATCTCCCTTTTACAAATGAGGAAACTGAGGTTCAGAAGGTTTAAGTGTTTTGGCCAGGATTACATAAACAGTTAAGTAGTAGAACCAGGGGTTGAACCCAAGTCTCTCAGACCCTAAGCCTAGTTCCCTTTGCAGTGCTGACTCTTTAATTACCATAGCACCGCATAACCTTTTTTTTTTTTTTTTTAAGCAATCGGGGTTAAGTAACTTGCTCAAGGTTACATGGCCAGGTGTTTCTAGGTGGGTAATAAGTGTCTGAGCCCAGATTCGATCCACATGTCATCCCGACATTGGAGCCGGTGCTCTTACTCGCTGTGCTACCTGGCCGCCCTCCCACATAACCTTTTAAGGGACCTAAAATCATAAGACATGGCAATCCAATGATGTGACAATGCAGTGAAACTGTAGTCTAGTCACCAAATCCAGTTGTAAAGCCTCTGTTCATAAGAACTATGGAAAAGGTAGAAAATGCTTTCTGGCAAGGGAATTCAGAAAACATACACAAACTTAATTCAGCACTGTCATATATCACAATGCATCAATCTTAGCTTCTGGGAATTTAATAGGTTTTAGTTTATTATTCTTTTAAAAATATACATATATTTTATTGACGTCTTTTGTTTTTTTTATTTTACAGATATATCAGTATTTCCTCCCACTGAACCTTCCTTGAAACAAAGAAAAACGTTTATACCTCATTTTATTATTCAGGGATGATAGTTCTTCTCCAATTATCAAATATTTAAGTCCATAGCTCCCGAGGTAATGCATTAGGGTCCAATTAACAGGCCCCACTTAATTCAATGTGACTTTTTATGGGGACAAATTTAAATGGACCACCCTATTCATAAGGTATATTCAGTAGGATTTATAGAAACTCCACCAATTACTCTGTATCTTCAACAACAGAATTCATTGACCAGGAGTTTTTGCCTTTTTTTTTTTTTTAAACAAAAGCTGAAGCTTAAATTCAGGATGATATTCAGTTTTCTGTCAGTAAACATTGGTCAATTTCTGATATCCCCTGTAAAAATAACTCCCACTTTAACCATTTATTTAGGAGGTACAACATGCCCAACTCCATACTGTCTATAACATGTTTCATGTTTCCTAAAAAATTAATTGATTCACATTTTAGCACTTTTATTAATGCTTTGACTTCTGGTTGCCTTGCCCTCCTCCAACCAAATCTTATTAATTTAAGATCATTATTTTCTCCATCTCTGTTGGTGACAACCCCAATGTTCCATTCTCCCAGGCTTAAAAACTCTGACTTTTTTCTCTCCCTCGTCACACTCTCTCCATCTTATCTAATCAGCTTACAACTTCTGTCTGTTCTACATTTAATGCAAGACCTAAAACCAAAGCTCTAAGCTTTTAAGGACAAGGCAGAATTTGGGGGGTCTCTTAGTACTCATACTCCTTTCAGTACATTTACACTCACTCAGAATTTCCCCTGAGAACTATGCCAGAATTTGGCTCTCGTCCTTCAACTCAGGTCCTCAATTAATAGTTAACCACTAAGGCAAACTTGCAGTTCTTAGTGTGAGGTCTGTGAGCTTAGGGTTTTGTTTTTTTAACTTTTTATATAAAAATAAATATAACTTTTTTCCTTTGTAAGCCAATTATTTATTTTTTGCTTGTATTTTATTTTATATTTTATATATTTTATGTTTATATATATATATATATATCTACATTTCTATTGACCTGTTATATTTTATGTATTTAAAAACATTATTCTGAGAAGGGGGACTACAAAAAAGGTTAAGAGCCTCTGGTCTAAAAACTGATCAAATTTAGGACAGACTTTTTATCTAATCCAACAAAAGACCCAAAGAACTTCTACTCAAGCATATAAATAGAAAAGGAAACTTTTTATAGTGTCTACTGTATGCAAGGCTATGGGTTAGATCAAGAGGTACGGTACCAACATACAAAATAACACAAGAGAATACCCATAAGGAGCTTAAATTTAGTAAGGTGAATAATATAGGTAGATACATAATTATGCTATAAATAAGTATGTAAAAGCATCAAACAAATTGTTTTAATTAGGGGAGGAAGAAAACACTTTCAGATACAGGGTGAACGGTCTGGAGAAGAGATAACACCAAAGAATTTCAATGGACAGAAATGTAGAGGGATGAAACAAAATTAGATCACATGCATATAGCATGCTACAAATGTTAAAAGCCTTATATAATGCTAGCTATTAGCTATTATGCCTCTTATTGGAACTATGTTTCAGTTATGGGAGTGCTTTAGTTAATCTCTAAGCCTTAAAATCCTATGATCATGGCTTAGAGTAGGTAGAACTTCTTAGGGTTGCAAGCAATTGGGTAAAAAAGAAAAAAAAAATTTAGGTTTTAAATTTTGATCCTGCTTACAAGTCTACCTCCGAGGTTATTTGAAACTTCAAAGAGTCACAGGATATAGGCCTAAGCAGTAGGAGGAAACAGCCTATTCTGCTTAACCAGAAAATATACAAAATGAAAATGGCTCAGTTATAAAATAAACATGTACCTCCTGACCTTTTATGAATATTTGATACAATGAAAGCCACTAAAATTAGAATAGCTCATTGTTTATTGTTAATGGTGTTTGTCATTAATACTGAAGAACAGGAAGCTACCAAGAGTGTTAGGATCGCCACCACAACATATCTCATGAACATATTCCCATTGAGTGTAGTCATCAAGTAAGTTTAAAAAAAAAGTATCCTTAACATATGCAGAGAAGAAAATCAGGTCTGCTATGGATATCCTTGATTTATGGGACACCACTATGGGATTTCACTGTAGGTGGAGACATTAGCAAACCAGAAGAGCAGAGATGATTCCAGCCAGTCTGAAATGAGAGGGGCAGATGCAGTCATTAACATGGTTTCCAATGAATAAACATACCCTTTTTCATTATTTTCATGTTTGCCTGTTTTTACATGCTGTGCCTCTTTGGCTGAGGAGAGCTAGTATCTGTCTCTGAAAATGGCTGTTAATCACATTTTTAAAAAACATATTTTAGCAAGGGATGAAAACACTCACAAATGCAGCTGGAAAAAAAAAAAGGCAGCCGCCCCTGCAGCCAAAACAACTCAGTGTGGGAACAGGGTAATGTTGTCACATCTTTGAAACCCAACTGATTTGTAAAATCATCAGAAATGAGGCGGGTGACTCTGATTACCATTGTGATTTGGGGTGTATTTATCCTTGGATGGAAAATCTGCTCAAATGAACTCTCCAGGATAAATACCATCTATCAGCCTACATGGTGTCAGTAATCTTTATAAAGATCTGAGTATTTTTAACAGTGACCTTTCCATTCTGGGGTTCAGGTGGTGGTAAAATTAGTTCCTCTCACATTTTATCCCATGAAAAGAAGTCAATGGATGAATATGCTTGAGAAACTAGGAGACTTTGTGGAGAAATAAAATGGACGAAGATACTGGCAAAAAAATGACCTTCAGCAAAAAATTATGGAGCACAGAAATGGTTGAGGGCAGGGGGATGCACAGTGAAGGGAAAGAGGGTGAAATAAAGGAAGGATGAAAAAGCAATCGGTTCTTATTTGAATGCTTCCTGCTTCAGCATCCCTTCTGTCCCACCCAACCATAAGAGAAAACTAGCTCTAAAAATGCCTTTAATCTAAGGCAGAGAATCTCTGTCCCTGATTGGCTAAAATATTTATGGACAATGGCCTGCAAGTATATATATATGAACTTCAAATAAGTGCATTAGAAAATTAGATATACTGATGATTCCAAGGTTACTCACTAGACACTGGCAACTTCAGATTCCATATGATCTGCTTACTATGCAAATATCTCCATAAGTGCAAAGTCTTATTATTATAAATAACTCATTTCCCAGCTGCATACATATTCTATGGAGAAAATGACACATTGCCTGACTATCACTACAAGAAGCCAAATGAAAGTAATGTCAAACGCTAGCCTCAAAACCTGTTTCTCCGGATTTTAGGTTTTGTTTAGAATGTAAAATTAGGCCCAATGTAGGGTAAAAGTTCAATGTGTTTAGTAGTAGGTGCCAAATCACCTAATAATACATATATTCTTCCAGAGGATGTAATAGTAACTGACATTGATATGGAACTTTAACATCTACAAAGGGCTTGACATACATTATATCATTGAGGCCTCTGAGTTGGGTACAACTGGGATTATCATCCCCATCTTACAGATGAAGAAACTAACGCTTATAGTAATGAAATGACCAGCTCATGGCCATACAACTAAGTGTTAGGGGCAGAACGTGAACCCTGATCTTCCCGACTCCAGGTAAACACACCATTCATTATGTAAGATGGACTCCCTAAGTAAGTAGGTATTTTCTTAATGGCCTATGAAGTAACCTAGACAAGACCATTCACAGAATGGGGGGGATAAAAGGTACCAAAATCCGTCAGCTGCTGACCATGTGCACAGAACCCTATTTCTTTGTGACATCATCTAAGTTAGATATTGTCAGACTCTGCCTTGATTTCTGACACCATAGTGTCATCCAGGTGACCTATCATGGCCTGGCTACCTCTGAATCTGAGATATCTTGGGAGATTACTCAGTTTCAAGTGCCTACTTCCTGAATTCCATACCTTTCCTTGCTCTCTACTACCTAGCTTTATTCAATCTATCCTCAGGCATTTATTAAACATCTACTATGGGCCAGTTATTATAAGTGCTGGGGATATGAGAAAAAAAATCCCTGCTCTCAAGGACATAGAACGGCACTCACTTGGGCCATTGGGGAGATCAAGAAAGACCAGGAGATCAGTTTATGTAGGAGTTGGTGCTTAAACATCACTTTGAAAGGAGTTGAGCGATGTGAGAGCAACAGAGGCACCATTTTGACTAGACTGTAGAATACAGGAAGGGGAATAATGTATCATGAGACTGGGAAAGACAGGTTAGGGCCACATCATGAAGGGCTTTAAAAGTCGAAACAAAGGAGTTTACATTTTTTCCTAGAAGCAACAAGGAATCACTGGAATTTAACAAGGAGGAGAGTGTCAGGGCCAGAACTTGTGCTTAAAAACCTACTTTGTCAGGTATATACAAGAAGAATTGGAGTGGAGGGAGAACTGAAGCAAAGAGACCAATTAGTAGGCAATTACAATACTCAACAGGAGAGAGGTGATGAGGGCCTGAACTGAGGTGGTAACTGTATAAATCACTCAATTAACTGACAAAAATTTATTAAGCACTTATTTTTTTTGTGCCAAGTGGTGAAGCTAGGTGGCACAGTAGAAAGAGTACCAGGCCTGGCGTCAGGAAGACTCATCTTCTTGAGTTCAAATATGGCCTCAGACATTTATTAGCTGCATAACCCTGGACACATCACTTAACCCTGTTTACCTCAGTTTCTTCATCTGTAACATGAGCTGGAGAAAGAAATGGCAAACCACTCCAGTATCTTTACTGATGACCCATGACCCAAATGGGGGTCATGAAGAGTTGGGAGCAACTGAAAATGACTAAATAACAAAAATATAGTTCTATCTTGAACTCTGGCTTCTCAATACTTCTTGATTCCACCCTTAAACATCAAAATTCACTGGAATTTCACCAGTGGTTGACCATTTACATGGCATGCTGCTTAGAAACATTAGACTAATCCTATAGTAATTCTTTAACTTTGAGCCCAAGCCAAATGAACTCGGAGAGCTGTGGTTTGACTGTTCTTCAGAATTTATTAAAACATGAAAATACATATGCACATCATGAGCACACACCAGTAAAGGTTTATGATGATAATGACTTTTTAACTCAGTTCATGACACCTGCAGAAAAAAAACAATGAACATGGGACCCTTACAGAAATTCTATATGGACTTTACCACTAAATACTAGCCAGTCAGGATGCATTAGAAAACCTGAGTCACTAACATTACGGGAGACAACATGAATTCAGACTTGAGTTCAGATACTATTTCAAACACTACCTTTGTGACTACAGTAGACAAGTCCTTTAACTTTTCTCAGCTTCCGTATCCTCATCTGTAAAATGGGAATAATAATGGACTCTTCCCATTGTTTCCCATGGTTATCATGAGCAACAAACGAGATAACATATGTAAAGCACTCTACAAACCTTAAAGTTCTGTATAAATGCTAGCTATTATTATTACAATTATTAGATTTGGAAAAGACCTTAGAAACCATCCAGTCCAACCCTCTTGTTCTACAGATGAAAATGTTCTTGTTCAGTTGATTTTTAGTCTTGTTCAACACTTTTTTACCCCATTTGGGGATATCTTGGCAAAGATACTAGAGTGTCATTTGCTATTTCCTTCTCCAGTTCATTTTACAGATGAGGACACTGAGGCAAACAGGATTAAGAGACCTGCCCAGGGTCATACAACTACTGTCAGAGGACAGATTTGAACTCAGGAAGATCAGTCTTCCTGCCTCCAGGCCCAGCAGTCTATCAACTGTACCACGTAGCTGCCCCCACAGATGAAGATACCAAGGTCCAAAGAGTTTAAGTTTATTTGCCCAAGGTCATAGAGGCAGTAAGTAGAAGAGAAAAAAATGTTGCTATGGCCAGAATAAGTAAATAAATATTTTACCCACTGGTGAACCATGTGAAGAATCCTCCTGAACTTAGATAGGCTGGTTCTTGGGCAACTAATACAGAGTTTCCATTACCAGGCTTTCCTTAAATCTTTCACACCTTGGTGGGACTTTCTAGACCTTGCATTCTGCTGTCATCGTTTTTGAAAATCCAGGTTCATCTTCATGCCATGAAGAGGTAGGTATCAAAGCAGGGCTTTAGTCAACTCACAACTTGATAAATTGGGTATACTGCAACCTCTCCTTTGGTTTCTCTGAATTCCACCGCATTTTTGTCCTTGGATGTTATTGCAAACCATCTTTATTAGGTACTTGGAAAAAGGATGCTTGGCTGAGGTGACTGTAAATACCATTAGCAAGTTTACGGAACAAGTGAACATAACCCTTCATATGCCAGAGGAATGTTGGAAAGGTATATTTCATTAGCAGGAAAAGAGAGGTTTATGATCTGAGTTGATGCCAAGTGCCAATTACAGTAAATCTGGCTGAAGATTTTAATGGACAGAAGAAAAAAAAACTCCACTGTGAAACTGTACTATCATTGTCTTTTTGCTTCTATGTCTGCATGCATTTTAACAAGTTAACTCAACAAGTTAGGGAAGGACAAGGACTCTGAAGCTTTTCTAATAGCTATAATTCGTTAAGATGCCTGTCTGCCAGCTAACTTTAAGGAGGTTCATAAAAAAGGGGAAGTCATCTCAAATGACTTTCTACTGAAATGTCATATTAAGTTTAGGTGCATCAGTGAAAACCACTTTCTGGATAAGAGAGGGAGGAATGAGACAGCAAGTAATGCGTACAACCCCTAGGGACTTCATGCCCAAGATGGCAGGCAAACCCGTTGCTACTACCAGCCCCCACTGTGAGATCAGCTGCTGGCAATGAGAATTGGTAGCAGGTGATACTTTACTTGTGAGTCAGTGGGGAGTCAGATGTGCATACTAGCATTAGACTCAGAATCAGCACCCTGTTTCCCTATCACTGGCACAACAAAATGAAAGGCTCAGAATCTTGGCAAAGCACTTTGAAAAGGCTGCTAACACTTAACTTGGGGAGAACTGCACAGACGGAATATGGTGTGGAGAGTTATAAGAATGAACACTAGCCTTGAAAGCATCAGAAAAGGCTATGAAACAACTGTAGATGATATGTCCATAGGTGTGCGATTGCTTGGTTCAGGTAATGCTATAAATGAGGGAAAAGATGAGACAATACTCACCCTTTGAGTCTTTGGATCTGTAGAAACAGGACCTGATTTTTGCCATCCATTTCCCTGCCTTTCTCAAAATTTTGTGACTACTGGGGGTGTTTGAGGGTTTTTTATTTTAATTTATTTTAAAGTTTGATTTAAATTTGGAACCTGCCTAAGACTTTTGACATTTATTTCTGGGGGTGTTTTCTGAAGCTAGATGGAGTGGGTGTTGAGTGACAGTCAGGTTGCTATGGAAATATCTGTCAATGCAGAGACTAAGGCTTTATTTTACACTTTCCTTTTGTCAAGCTAAGGTTTGTGGGGTATTTTTAAAATAGTATATGTGCCCCAGAATTAAAAGCAAACTTCACAGTGAGCCTTCTCTCTAGCATCCCCATCATACCCATCAAGTGATTTTTTTCCATTCTATATTGTACTGTCCCACATATACATACATATATTTATATTACATAAATTCTATTTCCATAATGCTAAAATACTTTTCAAACTGTCTTATTTCATTGGTTTTTTGTTTTTCAGTTTCCCTATGAAATTGAGAATGTCTATTCAGAAGATAAAAAAAATTAAGTTGAACAGACAAAGGTTATATGGTCAGTTTGAGGAAATCTCCATCTTGAACCCAAAGCTAAGATTTAGGCAACCTATGTACAAATCCCATTATGGTTATAGCTACTAGACAGTTTCTTGAGATTGTTACATTTGCAGAAAAAAATCAGGAGGCCATAAAGATACAAACCTAATATTAAAAGAAGAGCAAATAAGCTATCTACCCTCTAGAGACTAAAGTTGGGCTCCATTCTTCGTTGTTAAAATTATTCATTATTTCCCACCTTTTACTCGCCTCCTAGAAAACTAGATATAAGATTAAAATGCGATATAGGCCCTACTCACCAAAATACTAATCAAGCCCCAATTCTTCTGGTTTTCAGGGCTCTCATTCTCCAGAAATTCATTACAGAGAACGGCCAACAATGCTACTGAATGCAGAACACTTTCCCAACAGCACAAAAAAAGGAAACACCATTGAATAAGATGCTCTACAAATAATGAAGAGTGACCCTCTTCTAAACTCCGTTTCCTATGAACCTGGATCCAATCATCCATTTTCTTTACATCAACCACCTCTCTATACTACTATAAATAACGAGAGAGTAGCAGCACTGCCTTATAGGTCAGCCCTTGGATTTCAGTAAACAGTGCAATGGTTGATTGTTTGCATTACTTTATATTTTTTTTCCTCTGGCTGCAGTCAATTTCCAGCATCTCTTTATTGGTCTTGTTTAGCTCTCTTTTATATGAATGTCAAATTTTGCATTTGTTAGGGGCTATCATCCAGACCCCTGCTGGAAAAGAAAATTTCTCTTCCTTGGTATTTCATCAGATTTAAGACACCTGAGGTTGAATTAAATTCATAGTTTGGCGAAAAGTAAAATACACAGAACCCATACACTTACTTTCTTAAAACTGACTCAATCCTCTAGCTGCATATAATTTATTTTGTTACTCTACACACAATCTTTAAAAATCTATCTCTTTTCCCCGGAAATATTATGCCTTCCTGATTCAATTCAATAAAACATTTTTTTTTTCTCTAACACTTACTACATGTAAAGAGGCTGCAGGTACAAAGACAAAAGATGATACAATCCCTGACCTCAAAAAGCTTATATTCTACTGAAAGGGACAGGGCATCGCTAAGTATAATACAAACTATGGTGTGATGGAGGCAAAGGAGTGATCTAGACAGAGAGCTCTAACAGAGTTTCAGGAGAGGAATAAATAGTTTCACCTAGATGGGAATTCAGGGAAGGTTTTTCTCTCTAGAGGTGGCATCTAATGGACGTACCACTTACTAACTAAGCTAATATGTATGTGTACACTAATATATACATATATAAATACATATACACATATATATAAATAAAAAACTAACATAAACTAATATATACTTTTACTTACTAAATTAACATATAAGTGTATATAACACTAATATATATATAGCTAATAAATATATTAACTAAATGAATATATAATCAACATACACATTTATTCATTTGGCTTATATATTTATTATCAAACATATATTGAATATGATATGTTTATATAATTTATACATTATAAATACATATTTATATGTGTATATGTAAATTATAGATAATGTAAATAACTAACATATATACATACATTCATTTGGTTTATATATTTATTAGCTATATACATTAGTGTTACATATACTTACATGTTAGTTTGGTAAGTAAAAGTATACATGCATATATACTAATTTGGCTTGCATACTTATTAATTTATAAATATGTGTGCATGCACACATACACATACATATGTAGAGGCATCTGCTTCCAACAGTATAAAAGATATTTACAATATAAGAGGTTAATGTATGTGAGTAAGCATAGCTTAATATTAACTGTTCATCTGATATTGGCTGAGAGCAGGCCACGAGGGTCTATATTACTTTTTCCTTACTATGGTCCAAGTTACTTTAATCAGAAACAGATTTGCCCTCTAAGAACTCAATGACAGAAAAATCTCACTGTTTCTACTTTCACTGCAATGAGGGTGTCCTATTGAGCCCCCATCTTGGGCCACAAAAATTACTACCGTATTAACAGGGCTTTGTTGCTATTGTTGTTTTTCTTTTTGAAGGGAAAGAGAGAAGGAAAGAGAAGGGGGAAAATAAAGAAGTCAGCTAAGGGGAGGGGGGAATTTTCTATTTTAAGAAAATCTTAAATACAGAGATACTAAGCCCTATTTGCATCTCAAATGATTCTTAATGGCAAAATTTCTGTGGCATTATAGAGACTAAAAATACAGGGCTAAATACAGCACTACCAAAACCTTACTATGACTGCAGTTGCTCTTTCTTTTGGGAAGACTCATGCTTTTACCAGGGGTAGGAAAGGGAATTATGAGGACCTCACAGCATCTGCATACCTACTAATCCAAACAGATGGTTTTAGAGTTAGGTTTACCTCATCTTCCCTTCCAAGTTACTACACTAAACACAGGCTCCCAAATGCTAGTGATCTTGTCATTTTATTCCATTTTGGAATGAATTTGATGAATGTCATTAAGGACACAAAGTCTTCAATCGTACTGCATATTTTTCAGAATCCATTTAGAAACAAGAATACTATACTTTGATGCCCAATACTTAGTACTGTAGAGTCAATGTATAAGAGGAAATAGAAGTTAGAGATGGGGAGGGCCTTAGAGATAACTTGGTCCTACCCTCTTATTTTACAGATAATTAAACCAAAATCACCAAGTTGAAGAATTATCGATTGCAAAAAACGTCATAGGTTTGTTCAGTGCATTCCAGATTTGAACAAGAATCTGTTCTAGCACTTCTTTAAAAAGTTCAGACTTTGCTTGATTCAGTGATAAGAAGTTTCCTACTCACCAGACAGGGCAATCTATATACCATTTAAGAACAACTCTAAATGTTAAACTTTTTTTCTCCTTAAGTTGAATATTATCTCTGAAACATCCATTTCTGTTCCTAATTCTGTCTTCTGTAGCCAATTATAACAAGACTAATTGCTTTTCCAAATGAGAGCTTTTCCAATATTTGAAGACAGCCATGATGTCCCCATAAATACTATCCTAACACGAACCAACTGCAGTCCCCTCACATGCAACAGATCCTCACATGACAGATTCTTGTCTATTCACCATCCAGATCACTCTCCTCTGGACATCCTCCAGTTTGCTATCAATCTGCCAAAGACAACTCTTTGTTCATGTTCATTCAACCAGTTCGGAATCTACCTAACTGTACTATCATCTAAGCCATATTTCTTCATCTTATTCATATGGATATGATGATAGAATTTGTCATATGTCTTACTGAAATTCAGGTACACTTTTCATTTCCCACTAGGCTACACTCCTCTCTCTTCTCCACCATGCATATTAGAAGATCATTTCAGATCTCAAACTCACACATCAGAAGTATCCTCTATCCCTGGGGTCCTCCCACCCCAATTAGATGGTGGAAGGTTCCTCCTAAAATCTCCTTTTATCCAAGTATACTTGTCTTCTCCCATTAGAATATAAATTCCTTGAGGGCAAGTATTGTCTTTATTTTTTTCAATGTCATGCCCATCAAATTACCAAAGGAACAATCATTAAAACTAGACAAATAATAATCTTAAGAGAAATAATGAAAGGAAATGGGATGAAGGAGAACTAGCAGTACCAGATCTCAAATGACACTACAAAGTAGCGATTTTTAAAATAACGTGGTACAGATTTTAAAAAGAGAGATCAGTGGAACAGATTGGGTGCCCAACATACAGAAGCGAACATATCTGGTATTCAATAATCACAAAGACCTAAATTATTGAAATAAGGATTCACTATTTAACAAAAAATTGCTGGAAAAATTTTACATCAATATGAAAGAAATTAGATTTATACCAACACTTCAGACCTCACACCTTTTATAAAGATAAGTTCCAAATGGTTATATGACTTAGATATATAAGATCACAGCATAAATAAATGAGAAAAACAGGAAAAAATTACCCATCAGATCTGTGTATAGAAGAAAAGTTATAGCCAGACAAAGAACAGAGAGGATTATAGAAAATAAAAATGGATAATGTTTCACATACAAATCTAGCACTTAGCACAGTGTCTCTGACACAAAGTAGATGTTTGATAAAAGTTTACTGATTGAAATCTAATAAAGTTAAGATTAAATGGGAAATAATCTTTGCAACAAATTTCTCTGATAAAGATCGTATTTTCAAGATAT
This sequence comes from Petaurus breviceps papuanus, assembly GCF_028583685.1. NCBI lineage: Eukaryota > Metazoa > Chordata > Mammalia > Diprotodontia > Petauridae > Petaurus > Petaurus breviceps. The sequence goes on along the minus strand of NW_027187317.1, from coordinate 6,207,713 downwards.
ATAAGGAATAGATTCAGATTTATAAGAAAAAGACTTATTCTATAATTGATAAATGGTCTAAAGATCTAAACAGGCAGTTCTCAAGAGAAGAAACACAGGCTATCTATAACCATGCAAAAAATGCTACCAATTATTAGAAAAATACAAATTAAAGCAAATATGAAATTTCATCTCAACCTCATCAGAGTAACAAATGATGAAAAAGGAAAATGATAGATGCTGGAGAGGCTGTAGGAAAATAGGTATATTTAGTGTACTGTTGGTGTGAATGACTACAACCATTCTTGAAGATAACTTGGAACTGTACATAAAAAGATAGCAAACACTGCATGTTGCTTGACCTGGCTATAACAATATTAGGTATATATCTAAAAAAAAGATCAATGAAGGAGGGAAAGATCCTTTATATACAAAAATATTTATAGCGGTCCTTTTTGTGCTTGCAAAAAACTGGAAACTGGAAACTAAAAAGGTGCCCATTAATAGAGGAATGACTAAATATAAGCTGTAGCATATGATTGTGAGAGAATACTATTGTGCTATAAAAAAAGAACAGATGATTTCAAAAAGACATGGAAAGACTTAGATGAATTGATCCAGAGTGAAGTAAACAGAACCAAAAGAACAATTTATATTATGATTATCAATATTATAAAAATGGACGATTTTGAGGAATGTTATAAACTGAGAAAATTTATGAGAATGAGAAAAAAATTATATAACAACACTACAAAAACAACTCTGAAAGCTTTAAGAATTATGATCAATATAATAATCATCCATGATTCCAGAGGACCAATGATGAAACATTACAGAGAGGGGATGGATTTAAGGTACAAAATGAGGCATATATACACATATTTTATAAACACATATGTCACTGAGGGAATTATCTAATCGATTCAGTATATTTGTTACAAGTAATGTTTTTTTCTTTTTTTCCAATGGGATGGGAAGGGGGGAAAAAGAGAAAATTGATTTTTTTTTTGCAGGGAGAACTATACATGTGAAATGTAAGAATTTTCAGGTGAAGTTACTACATTATTAGTTTCATTAACTATTTAACTTTCTTACGAGAGATCTCTCATGAAATGGGAGTAACCATCAAATGTTTGTAATGTAAAAACGAAACAGAAAAAAAAACTTAAAAAAAGGACTTAGAAATTAAGTACTTCTTTATCTCATGGCCATACAGATAATAAATTTTAGAGCCAGAATTCAAAGTCCCCTGACTCCAAATCCAGTGCTCCTGTCATTAGAAACTTTACTTACAAAATCAGTATCATACACATACAACTATCAGTGAGTGGCTTCAAAGATCAAAAAAATGATACTCAAAAAGCTTCTATCCTTGCTCAGGATTTTAATTTATATTTTTTGTTATTTTGAATTTGATAAATATCAACAAACATGTATATTTCCATATAAAAAACTGAAGAAAAAAAGATTATATAGGAAATAAATGATTACATTCAGCTTTATTTTTAAGATATACAATAAATTCAACATATTGGTTCCAAAGCTGTCCTACTGAATTTTGTCTCCCTTCCAATGTCATTCTCTTCTTTCCTGTTAATTTTTAAAAAGGCTTTATTGACATTTTTTTTCTTTTTCTCATTCTAAACTCAGCTCCAGACATGATTACTGGATTACTTCCCACCAACTCCATGGTCTCCTCCTATGATAAGTGATTTTGTTCCCAGAGTCTCCATCTGAGGAAGTACCTATGTCATACATGTTCACTTAAAACCCAGTCAATTTCATGACTCCCCAGATTTGCCTTTGTTGTCTTCCCCTAGAAGAACATAAGCTCCTTGAGGACAGAGACTATCTTTTGTTTTGCTTATATTTGTATTCTCAGTACTTAGCACAATGCCTGGCACGGTGTTAAAAACATTTAACAAATGTTTTATCCATTCATTCATCTGTTCATTTTTTTTAGCACTATCACTTTCTATCTCTATCACTATCTTTTCCTTCTCAATTTTGTCTCCACAAACAGCCCCCCTTGGAATAAATAAGCAGAGTCAAGTTAAATAAGCCATACATTGGCCTTGTCTGTAAAATGTATTTATTTCATTGTATGTTTTATCAGTTGTCTTCTGGAATTGTGGTTAGTTAGCTGTTACATGGATGAGTCCTATCTTTCAATTTTTTGTTTTTTTCGTTATAATTATAAATTGCTCTTCTAGTTCTGCTCACTTTACTTTCCATCAGATCATCTAAGTCTTTCCAGGTTTCTCTGAATCTGCTCCTTCTTTTCTTATAGAGCATGAACTGTATTATAATCATGTGCCATAATTTGTTCAGTGATTCCCCAGGGGATGAGCATCTTCTTAGTTTGCAGGTTTTTGCTACAACCAAAAAGTCTCTTTTGAATATTTTTGTACATATGCATTGTTTTCTTCTTTCTCTTACTTCTTTGGGGCACCTGCCTAGTAGTGGTATCCCTTGGTCAGAGAGAAAACACAAGTTAGCAGTATTCTGAGTACAGTACCAAATTCTAGAAGAAAGCCTGTCATTTTTACAGTAAGTGATAAGAGTTTTATTTTGGGGGGTAACATTAGAATTGAGTTCAGCAGTAAATGTGCTATGGAATTGAAGTTGGAGCAAAAAAGCACTGGGGCACCATAGCACACAAATAAAAGCAGCTTCTTTATTTGAGAATTTTAAACTTTGGTTGCCTTATTCAATGATAAACTACATTTCTGGGCAATTTCTAGATCCTACTCAATAGCAGTGTGACAACAATCTAAAAAATGATCCATTTTGTTGGTCATTTCTATTGTTGACCATAAATCATCTTTTTTTTTCTCTTTTTGGAGGGGGGAAGTCAGGGCAATTGTGGTTAAGTGACTTGACCAAGGTCACACAGCTATTACATGTTAAGTATCTGAGGCCAAATTTGAACTCAGGTCCTTCTGACTCCAGGGCCGGTGCTCTATTTACTCTATTCTATTCTAGCTTCCACTGTCCCCAAATCATCTTACAGTACCAGCAGAGATACCAGAAGCAAGACATGAAGAAACCAGTGGAAATTTTCAATATATGAATTACAATATTTTTACATGTAGATGTATGTATCTATATCTATATCTAACACATCAAAAAACATAATTAACTTTTCTCCAACATCTTGCATGTTAAAAATAAAGGAAAGGAAATAAAACTATTAATTACACTGCCTTTAAAAAATAATAGCATCTCCAAAGGGTGATGGTAGAGAAGCTAAGAGAAGGGGACTTTCACTTGGCAATTCAAGCCAATCATTACCAACATTCGCCATCAGAAACTTCTTGCTTATGTATAACCTACATCTTTCTGGATGCAACTCTGGCCCATTATCAGAGAAAAAGGAGAATAGCACATCTGTCAGCATTTTATTTGTCTTTTGATTAAACTGAACTTCAACCTTTTCTTATTCAGATTAAATGATCCATATTCCTTAAAATTTTCCTTGGGAAGCTCACCATAGAATTCTTCAGCTATCTTCATTGCTAATATCTAAAGTATCTCCAGAGTCCCTCAACTTTATGCCTGTATTGCTGGTGTATATATATATATATATATATACTGATACAGGCAATTTGAAGGGGTTAACCTGATCCCTCTTGAAATAATCAATCAAGGATAAAATGGGTAATTACTTTGTTTTAGACTTCTCTAAGTTCTTTAGTCCTGTCAGATTTAGATTGTGGTCTGGAGATCACTATTAGTCTGAGGGTCCTCAAAGTAAAACATTAGCTAGTCTTTCATATTAAGAAAGTTTAACCTATAGTGATATCCATGCTTTAGTATCTGACATGAACTAGTAATTTACCTACACTAAGAAAAACTAGTCATTAATGAAGACTCATTAAAGGTCTTCTCATTAATTTTGATGAAAAATTTTCAGTAGCAAGTGAAAATGGATGGGATTGGAGGGGGAAGGTTCAGGATAGTGGCAAAGTATGCTTGCTTAAGAGGTACAGAACCCAAAAATGTTTTAGAATGCAGTTACTGTACAGATTTTAGGCTACTTAGAGAACTCAAGAATTCTCATGCTGTAGCTTTCTAACAAAATGAAGAATACTAAAGGTGCATAAAAAAGAAAAGAAATGACTGATGGATTTTTTCTAAATTGAGAAAAAATGAATAAAAATTCACAATGATCAGTGAGGTTTTCCAGCAAAGACCTCCATTTCCTAACCAGTTCAGTGCTTTATCTGAAATGTCCCTAAAAGACAATTCACTAGCCCTTACATTGCCATGCTCACTAAACTAATCTCATCTACTCTTCATGAGGATTTCCTTATAGGCCAAAAAAGCAACTAGCATTTTAACAAAGTATTCCTGCTTTAGAATATGAAGGAGCTGGGAGGGAGGAGGGAAGAGGTGGGGGGGGGGTAGGGAATGTAGGTACGCAGAGTTCTCTAAGAGCATCTCATCCCACTCGGAAGGAGTTTCCTTAATCAGCACTCTGATGCTATTCAGTACGCATGCCATGTTTACAGTACAGGGGGACCTGTTTGAGTCCAGTATCCATGGGAAGGGAAAAATGTCCTATACAGAGCAATGCCAAGAACAAGTAACTTTTTATATTGTTGATATAAGATCCTGCTGGGTCCAAAGCAAAGACCTTGGTGGGCTAATACCTATGCTATTCTGAGATTTTTGAGAGACATTTAGACAAAGAATCAGAATAGATTAACAACCTTTAATAGTAAAATTTTTAAAAATTCTTAACTTGATCAACACAAAATAAAATAAGCATAACCATATACAAAGGGAATAGAAAAAGAGAATTACAAATGAACCCAGAAACCTCTTATTATTTATTCTGGTTGCTTTTCCTGTTAAGTATATGACAAATTCTACATGTAACTTTCAAACATGTTTCCTTTTGATTTTCTTTCTGTTCACTTCTGTGCATTTAAAAAAATGCTTAAATGATGAACCCTCTCTTTCTTTTCTTTTTTTTTGAGGGGGGTGTGACCCTATCATAAATGGCCTCTTTCTCCTCAACTCCTCTCCCCTCACTAAAGAAAAAAGAAACCCTTGTAACAATGAAGCATAGACAAGAAAAACAAATCCCCACATTAATAACGTCCAAAAACATGTTTCATTCTGTACCTTGAGTCCACCAACCCTCTGTCTGGAAGTGAGTATCATGCTTCATCATCTGTCTTCTGGAATTATGTTTTGTCATCACATTGATCAGAGTAGATTAAATATTAAAGAATGTAGAGTCATGTTCTTGATTCTTTCACATGCCATACTTCCCTCTCAGAAATGACATTCCATATATATATATATATATATATATATATATATGTGTGTGTGTGTGTGTGTGTGTGTGTATAGGACTGAAAAAACTAGAAAAATTATCATCTGAGGAATATGAATTTAAAAATTTTCTTTGCACAAACTGGCTTTGAAAAAATGTTTCTAATTTGCTGGTATTAAAAATTAGGTTTTTAACTCATCCCTATGAATCATCAGGTGTGGGAGTAGATGATAATTTCTCATCTTTGGAAGTCTTGACCAAGGGCCAGATCAATGCTGTAGTTTGTTCACAACTTTCAAAACTCTATCAAGGATCAAATGAGATAATATTTGTAAAGAGCACAGCATAGTGACTGTCATACAATAGGTGCTATATAAATGCTCATTCCTTTCCCCTCTATTGTTCATGCTAATACATTTCCTTGTGGCAAGGGAAAAAAATTGTTTGGATTTGGAGTATGCAACTTAATTTTTTTTTTTGCTTTTTGGAGGGGAAAGGCAGGGCAATGGGTTAAGTGACTTGCCCAAGGTCACACAGCTAGTTTTGTGTTAAGTGTCTGAGGTCGGATTTGAACTCAGGTCCCCCTGACTCTAGTGCCAGTGCTCTATTCACTGTGCCATCTAGCCATCCCCTGTAACCTAATTTTTAAAATTACCTTTCAAATTTTATTTTACTTAGGACAGTATCATACATTGTACTCCTTGGGTATACTCTATCAGACAATGGTTATGGTGTGGACTGGGGGGTGGGAGTGATGACTCAAAGGGATATCAAAGGTAGAAAAGAAACAAAGAGAACAACAGGAAATTTAAATTCAATATTTCCTTCAAATAATCCACAGGATGGATGTCACATGTGGATAAGTTAGTCACAATAGTGAACGAAGTATGCTTTGTTCAACCAAATAATGCCAAATTTTGTGAATCTAATCTCTACTCAGCAATTCCTATTTTAAAAAAATATCACAGTAACTTCATAGTTAAGACAAAAAATCTTGGCCTTGGAGTTAGGAGAGATCATAAAAGTCATCTAGTACAAATGCTTCATTTTACAGTCAAAAAGGAAGGCCCATTTTCTTTCACTAAGATTACACAGGTAGTAAGTAACAGCTGAGATTAAAACACAGATTATCTGATTGCACATCTAATTGTTTCTTCTTCCATACAACACTGACTCACAGGATACTTCATCTTTCTTGCCTTGGTGCTTTTTTTTTTTGCATTGGCCTTCCTTCATGAACTCCCTCTTCATCTCTGTCTAGGAGATTTCCTTACCTCCTTCAGGATTCAGCCTAGGTACCACCCTCTATACAAAGCCTTTAAATGACCCTTCAAATGCCAGGGCACACCCTAAACTACCTTGTATTTATTTTGGAATTATTCTCTATATGCTCATTTTAATGCATGTTGTCTCCTCAAAAAGAATATAAGTTCTTTGAGATCAGGGACTTTTTTTTATTCTAGTATTTAACATAATATCTGGCATATATTAAATGCTTAATAACCACTTTCTTCATAAGTGACTATACCTGAGTAAGAATATTCTCTACAAATGGGAATCCAATCTTTGCTTGACTTTTCCTGATCATGGGACCCATGGATTGAGACCCAGTGCTGTTGAAGGATCTCTGTAATCCCCCTCAAAGAAATAAACACTAATAAGATGTGTTTCTTTTTATTTCCAAATGCAGTCATGTATTATTCTGATGTGGGCTCAAACCCCGGATTAATACTTATAGAAAACTTCCCATGACAATGAAGTAGAATGGCCCCTAGCATCAATGCCAATGAGACGAGATTGTCACATATTGTCACCTCAAAATCTTAAAGCTCTGTAAGAACCACAATCTCAGACACAAAATAGTTTAAGGCATGTTCAAATGACCCAAGAATCCTGAATCTTTCTCCCCACTTGTCACTTGGGCAGAGACACCAATGTATAAGGGGCTAGAGGAAGTAGGGTGACCATGTGAAGATTCAACCTGCCCCACCAAAACAATGACACACAGGCTTCAATTTCTTTAGTTTTTAATTTTTTTTTAATGAACAAAGATCCATTTTCTCACCTTCCTATTAATTCCTCCCAAATGGAAGAGAGGGAATTCTTCTAACAAATATGAATAGCCAAGGAAAACAAATTTCCACATTGGCCATGTTAATACACAGTGTATGTGTGTCTTATTCTGCACCCTGAATCAATCATTTCTCTGTTAGGAGGTAGGCAGCTTCATCATCCATCCTCCATCTATTTACTTTGATTTTCCTACACTGTAAAGTGCTATCCAGTTAGGATATGTTCCCCCCTCGCTATACCTCTACCACTCCCTCTCTTTTCTTACATCTCTGATTCTGATTCTACAACACACACAGAAGAACACAGCAGACAGAGACTGGCCTTGCAGTCAAGAAGACAGGCAAGCTGTGTGACCCTATATAAATTACTTATCTCCGTATCTCCGTGCTAGGGTACCTCTCTAGGGCTCTTTAAGTTGCCAAGAAGGTGTTGAACTGAAATCGTTAGGAATTTCCTTACTGAGTGTTTCCTAAAATAATGAAATCATGGGTCCAGTACTTATTTCCTATCCCTATCATTTCCCTAGCTACAATGATTGAAGCTAGAAGATTCAATAATACAGTCATTCTTATGCCAGCAGTGAAATACTGCGCCATCCTAAAGGGCCCAGAAGGGACTGGAAAATGGCTTTCTAACCCTCCACCATTCTCTTCCAAATTTCAAAGGAGGTAATATATCCTGGCTTTACCTATTGTCCTAAACTATGCCATAATAGTAGCTTCAAAAACAGTAAAAAGAAACTAAAAAAAAAATACTTGTCACCAGTTTTTAAATGACAATGTTTAAAATTTATGAAGATTTTCCTTCTCCCTCCACCACCTTTCCTCCTAAGCTTTGGGTATTTTCTAATTGATAAGTGCATTATCTAATTCAACAGTACTTTGCTGAAAAAAAAAATCCTTGCCTGAAACAAAAGAATTCCATTCCCAGAACATTCACTAATTCATTAGATTCAAGACGTATGAAGACCTAGATCAAGGGCTCTTAACCAAAGGTCCATAGACTGCCAAAAGGTCTATGGGAAAAATTACATATTTATTTCAGTATAACTGGTGTCCTTTGCAATCCTATGTGTTGTATTTTATGCATTAAAAATATTATTTTGAGAAAGGGTTCATCCATAGTCTTCACCACACTGCCAAAGGGGTCCATGACACATGCAAAAAAGTTAAGAATTTTTCACTTAGATGCACAATTTTAAAGCTGCTAGGTGCTTTAGAAATGATCTGGTTGGTTGTACATTTGTTTTACAGATGAGGAAACTGTGGCTTAGGAACTAGCTTACCCTAGCTCATGAATGCTAAAGAAAGTATTACCTTCTCCTCCTTCATATCAAAGCTCTTTTAGTCAGAGCTGACTCCTTTTCAAGGGAAAAACCTAGGAAAAGACCTTCCCCAACAAAAATCAAACACATATTCACAACTGACCTATTTCAGAGACATTAGCAAAGGTCACTTCTTTCAGCATACCCCAAAATGAACTTGATTTTTGTTGAGGTGGAAAACTTGAGAATGGCATTAGGAGAAGGAAGAAAGAAGACTGTAGAGAGGAGATTCTCCCTCCCTTCACCAGCTATCCTTTCTTCCCCCCCCCCCCAAAATAGCCCTAGCAAGGTACTGTTGCAGAAACCTACAGATAAGCATCTTAAATCATGGTAAATTACACACCGCATGCTGGTGACTCGGTCATGGGAAATTATGAAGCTACGTGATGTCTCATTTGTTGTGCTGAAAACAAATGTAAATAAATTACTGGGAGAATCTCATTTACATTTAGAAATTCATCCAGATGCATGACATGACTGCTGATTTTTTTTTAAAATGACACTTTGAAAAGAAGTGCCACTCATTAAAAAGAGATCATGAGGATCATAGTATGAGTTTGATTTGATGCAGGCCTTTCAAAACAGGGAGAACCTTCCCATTAGCAATGGAAGAAACAAATGATGGGAGGTGGGGAAGCATTATTTGGCTGATGGCTTTGTCTCTAAGAAGGTAATGCACCTCATATATAAAGATGTTACTGAAGCCCCTTCTCAGTTATTTCTTTCAGAGTTGGCATGGATTTTTGTTAACCATTTGCACACTCTCCCTTGGCTACAGTTACTGGGAGAGTCAGTGACTTTGTTGGGGTCTAAAGGGCTCAAATCTATGAGTAGTCTCTTCAGAACTCTGCTTCAATCAAAAGACCTACACAGCATAGGATTCCCTCAGGAAAAAAAAAAAAAAACCTGATCATCAACTATCATGGACACCTCAGCTGAAAGGCAAATGGTCTAAAAAGGAAGAAATAAAAAATAAGGAATGGATGGACTGGAACATAAAGCAGGAAGGGGGTGGCAAAGCCTGTTTCTATGATTTGTTCTTCTTCCTAACGGTGTCATTCAAATGATCAAAAATATGAAAAACAAGAGATGGAGATAAAATTATATTATATTCAGCTAAATAAGGGCAATTCAGGCAGGGCACTATCCAAGAGTTTTGGGAGCTGTCATCTGCCATTCAGGTAATTAAAGCTTCAAAGGGAAAGACCTGTGTTTATGATCACTAAAATAATATGCAAAACTATATAACAGCATACACACATGTGTGTGTATGAACATATAGATGTATACAATTGCTTGTTATTTCACTCAAAATACTTCCTCCTAACGCCCTCATTTTTAAGTAAGAGACCTGGACACATCCTTTTACATTCAGGATCTTAGGATGATAGATTTAGAGCTGAAATGAACCTATGAGACCAGAGAGTCCAACCATCTCATTTTACATATAAGGAATTTAGTAACTCAGGTCACAATGCTGAGTTTCGAAACCTGATCCTCTAAACCCAGCCGGCTTTCCATGGTACCATGTTGCTTCCTAGAGGCTCACAGAATGTAGAGACAGAAGAGATTTACTGAGATCATTTAGACAAAGTCCCTCATTTTACAGATCATGAAACTGAGGCCTAAAAAGGCTAAATAACTTGTCCAAAGTTACACAGTTGACAAATTGCAGAACAAAGATTCAAACCTAATTTGTGGCTGATATTTGGGTCTCAATTTTCTGGATCTTTTTTTCCTTCCAAACTTTTTCCTTTTCCTATTTAAACAGATGTCTTAAAAAGTTTTGGTTCTTTGCCCCCTCCCCCCCCCAAGGGTAAAGTATAACAGTTTCCTAAATGGGGATATAATGGTGTTGTTCAGTCTCATCCACAGCAGCATATTTACATAAGCCTGAAGAGGCCTGAGAGTTTATTGGTTAAGGGACAAATAAGCAGGCCATGAAATAATTATTTTTCATTGTGCCCTGCCAAAGCCATCCAGCCAAAGGCTAAATTGAGCTGCTATTGTGATTATTTGAACTGCAGAGCCAAAAGTCTTCACTGCAAAGCATCCCAGCTGTCCTAAATTTTGTTCTGATGGCTAGTTTTCATTCTATCCCAAACCCTGCCAAAAATGGTCCCCAAAATAGGCGGGCAGAAAGGTTGCTTCATCCAGACCCATATCAATTACCGATTTAGGGCCGTTCAGAGAACTTGATTATTAACAAATCACTTCCTGAAACCGTTATGACAGGATTCCCATATGCAAATGGCAAGCTGCTCATATGCACACAATGAGGCAAGAAAATTAAAATCAAGATTTCCCCCATTTATTGATGGTTATTTCTTTTAACGCTGATTGTGCTTTACTGCAAATGAGTTCTTCTCAGCCGCATTCACAGTAGGGTTGCTGCCACCATACAAAGCAGCATTAGTTAGCTCAGCCAGCTTGACCAGCATTAACCCTGCGCTCACCTGACCTGCACCTCTACAGGTGGGTCTAATGGCTACAGAATGTCACGGCGATCAGCAGACTGTAAAACTGGGCTCCCTGGGACATCGTGGGAAGGCTCCCTTTCCTTCCTGACAATCGATCTGTGTCCTAAAGGGCTAAAGTGCTCTGAAGTAACAAATAGAGTATTTTCCTAGTTTAATCTACCACTCCTACACATGTTTCATTGTGTGCTGGGGTGAAGGGCACTTGAAGAACCACTTACTATAAGAATGGACCGAGGAGGGGAATAGAGCAGCTTTATCAAATACTGCGCAGTCCAATTCCAATGATGGAGCAAATCAAGTCTCACTAACCAAGAGCCTTCCTGGTCCTTCCCATATGTTTGCCTGAAAACTCCATTTTATTGGGGGGAATATATGAAATCAATCTATAAAATCACAGGGCAAGTAAATGAACAATAATCAGTATGGGTCCTAATGACCTCATTAGAGTTTTTCTTTAGCCTAATTATTCATCATTGAAAGCGGTAAGCAGATCAACTTTTTCGTCTGTAACCTAATATACATATACACATAGACAGGTATATAGATATAGCTATGTACATAAATATGTAGACATAGACATGTATATAGATGCAAATATACATATATAATAAGATCTAACCTTTATATAGCAATTGCTATGTGCCAGATCCTGTGCTAAGTACTTTATAAAATATTATCTTATTTGATCCTTACAACAAACTTGGGAGGTGGGTGCTATTACTATCTACAATTAACAGATGAAGAAACTAAGGCAAACAGATTAAGAGACTTGTCCAAGGTCACACAGCTAATATTAGTAATGGTAATAGTCATGATTATTTTGTTGTTTCTCAGTCACGTCCAACTCTGTGACCTTATTTGGAGTTTTCTTGGCAAAGATACTGGAGCGGTTTGCCTTCTGCTTCTCCAGCTCATTTTTACAAATGAGGAACTAAGACAAACAGGGTTAAGTGACTTGCCCAGGGTCACACAGCTAATAAGTGTCTGTGCTAAGTGCTTTAAATTATTATCTCATTTGATCCTCACAATAACTCTGGGAAGTAGGTGTTATTATCACCCCATTTTCAGTTGAGGAAACTGAGGCAAACATGGCCAAGTGACTTGTCCAGGTAGTAAGGGTCTGAGGACAGATTCGAACTCAGGTCTTTCTGACTCCAGGCTTCAGCACTTTATCTACTGAGCTACCTATCTGTCAGAGAGAAGAAAGAGAGAGGGGAATGAGAGAGAGGCAGAGAGAGAGAGAGAAGTACATATACATATATACATCTATATCATATATTAGACTGTATCTTATATATGATATTATATGATATATATCATATATTATATATGATTATATTATAATCATGGCTTAACTTTCCTGGTGATCCTCAAGGCTAATGAATTTGGGATACTAGGTATAATACCAAGGGAAAATAATTGACCATGGACTGCAACAGAGTTGGAGAGGGAAGATAAATATACATATACATACATATATTTTATTCATGTTCTCTTTTTTTGGCATAACTAATATGTTCTATTAACTCCCATTGAAGGATCACAGGATTTTAGATCCGGAGAAGGAAGGAAGGGACCTCAGAGGCCATATCCAATTTCCTTATTCTACAGATGAGGAAATTAAGGCCTAGGGAGGTTAGGTGATTTGCCCAAAATGACAAAGATAGCAAGTGTCAGGGGCAGGATTTGAATCAAGCTCCTTTTAACTACAGACTCAGGGTTCCTATCACTGTACCATAATGTCTCCCTCCCGTGAATCTGAATGTAATATATTGTGCTGTTGCATTAATATAGATATGTATACATATACATATACAAATGGAATATTTATTAAATATAGAACATAAGGAAAACGAACCATTTTGCCCCTAGAAACTAGATAGGGAATTATTTATTTGTTATGCACACCAGGGAAAATGATTTGCCTTGTTTTAGTAATTAATGTAAAATAAAGTCTCAATGGGATATATGTTTTCAATATTTACAAGATTTCAAATCACTCTGAAAAATCCAGAATACAATCAATGAAGAATTATCAATTTCAGTTTTTAGGGTTGATCAATGGCTTTGGGTACCAAGTATGTGTGATGCATAGCCAATTCAATCATACATGACCATGGGAACAGGGAAAGCAAAGTGATCCACTGATCATCCAAAAACCCAATTTTAGCCAGCACTTTTAGTTTCTACTGTCTACCCTTCTTTCTCCCCAAACTGAAAAACCCTCTAAAGACATTGCTGCTTCCAAGGTTCACTTCCTATCTTTGCCTACCCTCCAGTAAGACTACTAATAAGCAAGAGTTAGTGGCCAGGTGGTATCTGGGAGGGAAGGGATACAAAGGGCACAGGTAACATACAAATAAGATAATAGCACCCCTCATTGTAGCTTTTTGATTGCATTGCTCTTTTATTTTTATAAGTATGTTCATTTGATTTCATATCTTTCTCTTAGCTTCTACGTGATTATTCTTATCTAGAATATTACATGACAGGTGATAGAGGAGGGAATAGCTGATAAAGAAGATTCTTGTTAAATGATGAAAGTCAGGCCTGCGACCCCCAAGAGAGAATCACCTTTGCCCCACTATCCCCCACTGGGGTTGGTCGTGCATGGTGACTTAACACCTTCCCTTTGGATGTCTGACCCTTCATCTGAACTACTGAGCCCCATAGAACTTTCTGCAACTCATGATTTAATTCCTGCCTGAGCCAGGAGCACGGAGAAGCACTGACCTGTGGCCTGCACCAGAACAGCTTTATCTGCTGACTAGATCCCCACCAGGATCCAGTCTGCCAGCTAAACTAAGAAGAACTGTACATCTTTCCCTCTAAGGCACAGGAACAGAATGCCAGAAACCCTTCATCACCATTCTCCTGTGTATTAAGCTTTGCTTAGAAATGGCATCCAATCTGTCACTCTCTTATTGGGCGGCCCTGGAAATGGCGGAGCTTTAAAGACATCATTTGCTTTTGATGAGGCAGCACCATAAACCTAGACACTCAAAAATATATGGACAGCCAGTAAGGAAATAAGAGGCTCTTCTTTATTGGGGGGGGGATTTTAAAATAATCCAATATTGTTTCTGAATATCAACAACCAAGTTATTGGAGGGAGAGGTCTTCAAGAATAATTTAAGGGCCATTAACCACTTAGACTACCCTGAAGTTGGCTGAAATTGTGTAACATTTACAAGTTATAACACATACTGTTGCCAGCTCAATGCAGTCTGATTTGGAGTGCTATAAATATGTTTGCCCTTTCTGTTGAGCCCGCCTAAGGGATTAGCAACCCCCCCAAAAGTTCAGTTGAATATTAACTGCATTAACTTTGCAGTCTGTAACATATTGTTACACACAAACAGCCTACGGTACCTTATGGATGGCTTGCTTAGTAAAAGTCGTTTTTGTACAGAGCCCCATTGCTGAAAAATAAAAAAAGTGCACTGTCAGAGGGCCTGTCTTTCCTCCTTACCTAAGTGAAACCAAAAAAAATAAAAATAAAAGAACCAAAAATTTAAGCCAAAAAAAAAATCCAGGCCAGGGTATTTACTTGTTTTTTTTCTATTTACCTATCTTTCTCTGTCTAAGCAGCCCCAACTTTCCTGATGGTTTCAAATTCTCCCGAATCAAGGAGACTAGAAAATAAAAGTGTCCTGGAGGAGGGAAAAAAATTATTTTAAAAATAATCTTTTCTTAAATAGGCAGGTTTTTCTTCCATGGCCAAGATTTATCCTTCCCAATTGCAACTTCCTACCAAGTCCAATAACAGAGGGAAAACACAGGTAATGATTTGTTACCATATGAAGTCACTGGAAGCTAATGAATATAACCCACATTATAAATAGAAGAAACATTCACTAACCTGCCGCCCGACAATAGGCTCTGCCTTCAAAAAGCCCAGCTCACCGAAAGCCCATTCTGAATTATCTCCCTCTCTTTTTATACCCTGGTTCTTTGTTACACACAAACACACACACACACACACACACACACACATTCTTCAGCTCTAGCAAACCACTCGTACAAAGAGGTTTCAGTGTAATTAGAAATCAAGTCAAATCTTAAGGCCTGGAACCTTTATTTCTTCATAATGCTGTACACTTAATTGCTCCTGCCTGTTACCAAAGCAATTATGTTGTCTAGAAATGGAGACAAACAATAGATTTTAGTATTTAAACAGGAACTAAAACTGCAAGGAGAGCTCCGCAAACCACACCATTATACTGGAATTCAAGCTGTATGTGAAAAGATAAAGTTTCACCCCCAGCAATCATCAACCCACCACCAAAAAAAAGGGAGGGGGGAAGAAGAAGAAGATGAAGAAGCAGCTACTCACTGATCAGAAAGGAGACAGAACCACTTCTGAGTCAGAGGTGGGATTCCTAGGCTACAGATGGAGTTTTATTACAACCTAAAGCACATGGATAAGAAATAACAGAGGTGAAAACATCAGAAAAGCATAAAAACCTGAGTGAAGAAAGTTTCCAACTTCTCATTCAGCCTTTCTATAGGCCTTTATATTTTAATCGTTCTACAATAACCTCTTTCTAAGATGTGTGGCAAAACATGAAACAAGCATCAACTAGAAGACTTGTGTCCATTCCCTGGACAGGGTAACCAGAGGCATGGAGAGACTGATCCTACTTATTCACAAACATGGGCCTCAAACCTAGAACCTTCTTTCAACATTATTGGCATGTGCCTCCTATTCCCTACTTTAAATGACAAAAGGCAAAAGACAGGGTTCTTTATCTTTCAGAGCACCTAGAATGGTGGCATTGGTCAGTTCAACCTCTGTTGCCATCATCCTCCCCAAACTACCAGAGTGTGTAGCACAGGGATTGGAGCTAGCAGTGCTGATTACTGTCTTTCTCAGATCCAGTTTCATGAAGCCTACTAGTTGACAGCATAAACTAGCACCAAAGTTTGAAGTCAAACTTCTCCAAGAATAAATACTAGTGTGTAGAATCAGCCAAATCACATGCTTTCCATCAAGTGAAACCTGAGCATGTGTCATAGGACTACAATGTATTGTTAAGCTGAATTTTATGTCATTGGGATCTCAAATTTGTGAGTAGGTACTATTTTCTCTAACACACAAAGACATGATTTTCATCAGGTAAACAAATTAGTGAACCTTTTTTTTTCTTTCTGATTTTCAGGAATTTGTATAAAAATGGACCAAAAAATTATATTTCTTTAATTCAGGAAAAATGCTCCTTATTGAATAACATAGAATCTTCGCCTACCAACTATCTCCTCAAAGATTTGTTCTTTATCATTATAGTTCAGGAGTTTATTACAAATTATGGAATTCTATGCCAGAAAGGACCTTAAAGTACCACCTACTTTGTATTAACACTAAACAACAATCTCTGCTATCACAGTCCTGACAAGGAGTCAGTCAGGCTTTGCTTGAGTATATCCAGGGAGAGTCAACTCACTACTTCCTGAGATGATTCATTCTACTTTTAAAGTAGTCCTGCTGGGGGCAGAGCCAAGATGGCAGATTAAAAGCAGGTACTTGGGGGAAGCCAGGTGGCACAGTAAGAGTGCTAGCCCCAGAGTCGGGAGACCTGGGATTGGTTCCGGCCTCAGATACTCAGTACCCACACAAAAATGACTGGCCGTGTAACCTTGAGCAAGTTACTTAACCCCAATTGCTTAAAAAAAAACAAAAAAAAGCAGGTACTTGCCTGAGCTCCCATTCCAACTACCTCAAATACCTATAAAAAATGACTAAAATTTTAGAGCTACAGAACCCACAAAGTGACAGAGAGAAGCAAATCTCCTGCTAAGGCAGCCTGGCAGGGCAACAGGAAGGGTCTATCACACTGGGCTAGGAGCCTAGTGCAATCCTGTGTGAGCCATGTGGGCCCAGACCCTGGGGAGCCCCAACCAGTGGCCCAAACTGGTCAGAGCAGACTTCATATAAGTGAATCACTGGCAGCTGTGGCAGTTTCCAGACTTTTCAACCCATAAATGCCAAAGAAAAAGTAAAAGGTCAGTGGTGAACTCTGTTGGAACTGGGTGAGAGAAGAGTGCAATCTGGCCCCTACCCCAGGGGTAGAAGAGGTGACCAGCTTGGCAGCTGCAGCTGCTGCCACATGACTGCCTCCTGAGCTCGTGGCCTTCAGATCGTAGGGGGACCAAGTGACCATTCAGAGGGTAATCACTCTTACTTTAACCTGCTTGGATCTGGGTCACAGTCTTGGGTGGCCGTCCTGGGGTGTGGAGTGTGGCAGAGCTTGCAGCAGTTGTAGAGAGAGTGTCCCCCTCATAGCTCTGACAACAGCTTTGACAATAGCTGTGCAAAACCCCAGAAATTTGGGACACAGCTCTCTCCACTCTAGAAGCAGAGTTCTGCCATGGCAAAGAGCTTGAAAGACAAGTAACTGGTTGGCAAGATGAGCAAACAGAGGAAGCATGATCAGACCACAGAATCTTTTTTGGGGGGACAAAGAAGACCAAAACATGGAACCACAAGAAGATAACAAGGTTAAAACTCCTACATCAAAAGCCTCCAAGAAAAATATGAACTGATTGCATGCCATGGAGGAGCTTAAGAAGGATTTAGAAAATCAAGTAAGAGAAGTGGAGGAAAAATTGGGAAGAGAAATGAGAATGATGCAAGAAAATTATGAAAAGCAAGTCAACAGCGTGACTGAAGAAAATAATACCTTAAAAAACAGACTAACTCAAATGGCAAAAGTGGCCCAAAAAACCAATGAGGAGTAGAATGCCTTAAAGTAGTCCTGCGTTTACTTATATCCAACCTAAATCTGCATGTCCTTTTGCAGCTTCCATCTAATGTTCCTAACTCTGCTTTGTAGAGCCAAACAGAACAAATCTCATCTGCTCTCCACATGAAAGCCCTTCAGATTGAATACATGATCATGCCCTACCCTTATAAGTCTCCTCTTCTCCAGGCTAAACACCTCCAGGTACTGACACAGACCTTTTTAATGGCATGATCTGAGGACCTTCACCATTCTGGCTGCCCTTCATTAGATGCTCCCAAGTTTATCAATGTCCTTTCTTAATACACTATCCTCAGCTGATATGGCCTAACCATAGAAAAGTTTAACAGAGTTATCACTACACAAACACTATGCTTTTTTTTAGTGCAATCTCATATATTACATTAGCTTTTTTTGGCTACCATATCACGTTGGCCATATTTAGGTTGCAATTCATTAAAAACACTAGGTCTTTTCCAGATGAACAGCTATCTAGAATGGCTCCTTTCTTTTCACATCCATCTGAAACAGCTTGCCATGGCACCCTTCCTACTACCTTCCTTTCGTCACCTGGAATGGTACCCCACCCCACCCCCTTACCTCTCACCCTGGTATCCAGAAATGATGTCTCCTTTACCTGGGAGGGTCAATCCATTCAGTTATATAAAACTCTCCTGAGGTTGAGCTGTCCTGATTGGTTAGTGAGGGAGTGTAAACTCACCTAATCCAGTAGTGGACCCAGGCCATGCTTCCCATCCCTCTAGACATCTTATTGTCTTCTATTAATACTGGAAAGGAAGGATGTGACAATCAAATGCCCTATGGCTCCATCCACAATCCCTGTTAATCCTACAATACTCCCTTATTTAACTACTACTACTCCCCTCTATATGTTGTTTTCCCTTACTAGAATGTAAGCACACTGAGGGCAGGGACTGCTTGACTTTTGTGTATCCCCACCATCTACCACGATGACTGGCATATAAGAACTTAGTAAATGCGTTTCCATTTATTCATCCCTTTTAAAAATGGAAATATTTTTCTTCCTCATGTCCTGAAGCACTTTTTCCATGCTCTGCTGTCTTTCAAGAGGACCATTGAGAATGCCTCTAGAACCACAACTACCAGTTCTTCAAGCACCCTGGAATATATGTCATGGGGATAATTTGATTTGAACTTATCAAAGGCAGCTCAATTCTCAATATTTTCCTATGTCTTGGGTAAAAACCCTCTAATTTCTCATTTTTTGTTCTATCTTTTCCATTCTAAATATCATTCCCTTTGACAGAGAAAACCACAGCAAAACGCATAATGGGAAACTCTGCTCTCTCTCATTAGTTATGATCAGCAGCAGCATTCAAGGATTCATATTCTCCTCTTGACTGGCTCTCCTCCTTCCCTGGTATAGTTTTTCAACTCCCTTCTGATATCCTTAGGTCTTCTCTCCAACATCAGAGGCTCATTCTAAAAATCAATGCACACGGGATTGCGCTAGGCTCCCAGCCCAGGAATGAAGTGTCCAATGCAAAAATAAAAACTAATACAAACAGCTACCAAAGAATTGCTATTTTCAAAGACTGGGGGCTTGTCTTCATAACCAGATCAGCCAGAGACACAGACCTCTGGTGTCAGTTTCTTCAATTCACTCAAGCAGGCAAGTGGACTAAAACCAGTGACCCTAACACACGCATCACCAAAGATGGCACCAGGACCAAGGTGAAAACTGAATTTGGCTGACCACATTAGCTAGCTGCTTCTTATTAGTTTAACAGCCACTTCAGTGAAGCAATGTCTGATCAATATTCCCTTGTTTCTGAAAAGCAAGGGTTGTACCAGAGGCCACACTGACCACAGCAATAATGGACTATTCAGAAAATATTTTCTCTCCACTTCACCTTTAATTCAAAAAAGCAATTTTATAGCACTAGAGCTCAGAGGTTTTTTTTTTAAAAAAAGCTCTCTCAAAAACTTGGGGAGGTGAGGAATTAATTCCGACCCTTACCTTTGGTACCTTAAAGACTTGGCCATGACTTACCTGTATAAATAGCAAGAACTAATTTACTACAGAAATGCCCATGGGCGAACATGTACTAGCTAATGAAGTGTTCAGCTTTTGCATGATTAACCAGCTGGTGGGGGTAGTGTAAAAAGCAGAGGGCAGAAAATAATAAGAAAAATTGATTAGCAGCTCTCTTTTAAAATACTACCTGAAAAATCCACCCCCCACCCTTTAAACTTCACTTGCTTGGAAACTAACTGTAAGAGAAGATAAACTTGTATGGCTTACCAAGAAACTGAGCAAGAACTGTGTCAAGTGTCCCTTTATTCAAAACTCAGTTAGTAGGAGGCTTAGGTGAGGAAAAGAAGAGTTATTAACCAGCTTTTGAATTGACTCACGCCAGTTGCCATAAAGTTAGTTCTCTAATTTATTGCAAAACACATTATATAAAGGCAAAATTATGCCTCAGCTTTGAGTTCATTCATTTTTTTTTCTGGTACTCTCAGCTAGAAGATCATACTTGGCTTCAACTACCACAGAGCCAATTCATTAATAAAAGGGACACAGTCTTGAGCCAGAATACACTTTCCTCAGGAACAATCTAATCTAAAGGACATTTTCCCAAGCTGTAGGCACTTGGGGTTTTCCTATTCATAAAATCCTTCAGCTGGTCTGCTGCTCCTTTATATGAAGAGAGATGGAGTCAGATCCAAAAAAGGATAAAAGGCATGCTTAGCTATGAAGGAGTAAAACCCAGCCCTATTCATTTACACCAGGATTGTTTGATTTGAGGCTGCTTTAATAGGTGACAAGGGCTTTGGCACTTTCCATTTACTTTTGTTCCACAATATTTACTCAGCTCACTTCTTCTCTTTGTACAGAGGAACATGTATTTCTCAGGCAGGGGAGAGACAGCAACATTCACAACCAACATCCCAACAGACCAAATTCATTCTTGGATTTTATTCCATAAGACAATGTCTGGCTGTCCCCAAATCTACACACTCTGTTGTATGAAAAGTGACCAGTATCTCTGTGTCCTCTTAATTCAGGTGAATAAAGCAAGGTATGAAAGAATGAGGTCAAGGTTCAAGGGCCAATATTTATAGAGACCCATCAACATGCTTCATGGCTACAGAATATATTTCTAGCCCCACTCAACTTCACTACTCTTCATTATAGGTACCAACGAGAAACAGGCAAAGGGATTCATGGAGTCAGAATCAGAGTCCTTAGTCATAGAGGACCTTAGAAGTCATCAAGTAAAACTCCCTTATTTCACAAATGCTGAAACTGAGGCTCAGAGAGCTCAAGTGACTGCCCAAGGTCACACATCTCTTGTTTGTGATAGGATTTGAACTCAAGTCTTTCAAGTTGCAAATCTGGCACTCTATCTACACCATGCTACCTCATAAAAGGCAGATGTCAAAAGTGATATTCAATTCAATTTAGCTAACACTTACTTGGAAACTAGAGAAAGCGAGATGGAACGGTAGATAGAGTGCTGAATCTGGAGTCAGGAAGACCTTATTCAAATCTTATTTATTTTGTGGTTAGATTTATCCAGTTCTGAGAAAGAGGAGTTGAGGTTCCCCACTAGCATATTTTTACTGTCTATTGCCTTCTGTAACTCATTTAACTTCTCCTTTTAGAAAGCTGGATGCTAAACCAATTTGGTGCATATATGTTTAGTACTGATATTACTTCATTATGAATTCAAATCTAAACTCAGATATTTACTAGCTGTGTGCCTCTGGACAATTCACTTATCCTCTGTCTGCCTGAGCTTCCTCAACTGTAAAACAGGGGTCATAACAGCACCTACTTCCCAGGGTTGTTATGAGGGTCAAATGAGATAACATGCAAAGTGCTTTGCAAACTTAAAGTGCTATATAAATTTAACTAGCTGTTATTATACATGCCTATTAATGCACTAGGTCTTGGAACACAAAACTAAAAAACAAAACAATGTCTGCCTTAAATGAACTGTACACTCTATATAGAGGGGATACAAGATGTAGACAAAAGATTAAAAGCAAGATAATTTTATGAGCAAGAATGCACTCACAATTCCCATCGGCAAAGGCTTAACAGAGAATGTGGGACCTGAGCTGAGCCTTAAAGATAAGGATTCAAAGAAGTAGAGATGAGGAAGGAGCGTATTTCAGGCATGAGTGCACAGGCAGGAGATGGAGGACTCAGCATGGGGTACAGCTAGGTGTCCAGTTTGAGCAGAAGATAAGAGTACACAAAGAAGCATAACATGTAATAACGACAGAAAGGTCTGGAGTCAGGCTGTGGAGACCCTTCAATGCCAGGAGGAGTTTCATTTTATCTTAAACGAAATAAAAATCCAATAAAGGTTTTGTTTGTCTGTTTTAGTTAGGGAGTGACAAGGTCAGACTTGTGCTTACTCAAATATATCATCAATGTATATGAAACTCTTCTACAAAGGCACATTTTAATGCATGTCCATCCTATGGGGTTTTCGTCCATGTCTTCTCATGATTCAGACACAAGAGAGTTGGATTAATATGCTGGAGGTCCTCTTTGGTCTATGCTGGAATTACAGGAATACCATGAGAGAACACAGTCATACACTTCTCTAATGGCATTGTTTACTTGAGTTCTTAACAGTTCCTTACCTGCTAAGTCTTGTAGCACGAGTACTCTCTCCATGCACACACATCTTCACTGTCCTCTGACTAATACTTAATTTTAATTTTTCTCTAGAAATCTATCTAGTGCATTTGACAATGTACTAATTATTCATAAGATGTGAGGCATAAAACCGAGCAAAGCATGCTTACCAAAAGTGTTTGCCACTGTCGCAGGGAAACTCCTGAGTAAAATCTGACCCCTTTTCAGTATTCTCTATATGGTGAGGGCCTCCAAGTTCTCCTGGGTGAGAATGAGCCCCAGAACATTTCCGAGGCTACTGGATAAGAGATGGATAAAAGAGCTTGTCCTAACCATCCAAACAGGAAACAACAAATGGATGAAACATACCCGTTGTCCAAATTATTTGTATAGTCAACACATAGAGCTGATTCATCTGTATATCAGTCTTAGATACAGCAAATGGATGCACTGGGGCCAAAATTAAACAAGTATAGTAAAGTGAGCAGGATTGCCTATGGGAAATTACAGAGCTCCTTTAGCAAAGTTTCATTTACCTCAGAAATGAAGACCCATCTTTTTAAAAACCAAATTTCTATGAGATTTATGCTTAAAGGAAATTACTTCAGCAACTGTGTGGAAGACTGATTAGTGAGGGAAATGACTGGAAGAAGAGAGGTCAATCAAGACATTGTTACAGTAGTTTAGGCAGAAGATGATAAGAATATAAACTCAGATGGTGGCGATGTGAATGGAAAGAAGAGGATGGATATGAGAATTGTATAGAGGCGAATGTAATGGCTCAATGCATGACCCTCAGCCATCTTAGAATGTCCTCCCTACCTTCCTGTCTACATAAACTCAAGTCACATGCAGTCTTGATGGTGGAATCTTTACCTAACATCAATGTCTCACAATGTAGGGGAAAGAGTATTAGGCTGGTAATCAGAAGAGGTGGATTCTTGTAGTCATTCTACTATTGACATAATACAGTCAGGAATGACCAATCCATTAGAATATCAACTTTAGATTCCATGTTCTTTGTGCTCAGTAGAGTCCAATGCAGGACCACTGAGCACATGAGTGCTCAATAGTTGCTAATGGGATTGAATTTCATGCACACGCATGAAAGGTGATTAAACTGAGAGGACAACCTATTTAACAATTAACTGGAGAAAATTGAATGAACTGGTTTTTTAACAAAAAGACTTGAAATAAATCTTTCACTAAAGACAAGTATATGTGAACTCGTATACACAGACACTCACAAAAAATCTGCTTATTGCTGTGAATCTAGGTGTATCAATGACATTTTTAAAGCATGCATGTTAATATATAACACGACTTTCATAGGCAAATGGAAATTTTTTTAAAAAGATAAATACACTTCTCCCTAAAGGTGCAGAAACATCTTCATTGTTTAAAAGAATATCATGTAATTCACTGAATATTAAACACACATTGTCTGTGTTTCATCAGGGACGCTCTACTGTGTAATAATTGGTCCCCATTGTTATATGCACAATTTGGCTGCTCAGATGTAAAAGCAAAACCTCTTAAATAGCTGTCCCCACTGATAGCCTCAGGCTTAGACAGTCCCCTGGGGTCATGCGTCTGCAAGAACTCATGCCTGGGACTTAATGGGGAAAAGTGGAAAGAGGGGAGCACCTGTGTCCCTATATTTATTCTACAGGTTTCATGCAACCCACTAGCAGATCATTATATAAAGCCCAAGCAATGCAAAACAACTGATATAGCTCAGGAAGGAATTAAGATTGTAGAAGTAAAACCTTCCTCCTTCCTCCAACACAGATATGATAATTTTCCTCTTCTCTTTAAGTTTCACAAATAAGCTTACCTGGGGTCTGTGTTCCCATATATCATTACACCTAAATACACAAATCCCAAAGGTCTTCTATCTTCTTAACTTCTTCATTCCCCAACCCCACCCCCCTTCACTAATGTGCTTCAATATGAAGTCTCTCCAAGATCACTCAGAGCATCATTGTATAAGTCATGTTTCTTTCATTATTAACATAGTCTCTCACATTTAAACATTTTTTAAGAACCTTAAGAATTGTATGGTTTTCTTCCATTCTTCTATAAAAGCTAGCATGTGTAAATGTGTGTATGTGTGTATACGGCTCTCTTCTTCTAAGTCTGTCCCAGACTTGTATCTGGTCTCTCCACATTCTAACAAAGTTCCCCTCCTTCAATTCATATTTATTGAGCAACTCTGGAGTGCCTCCATTACACCAAAAACCAGGAAATCAAATAAGGATATCATCCCTTCTTTCAATGACTTTACAATCCAATCTACCAAGTCAAATATTGTTTCTCTTAAGCCTATGTCCCCCAACAAAGCCTTTCAATGCAAAAGAATAGAGGGTGCAGCAAAGAAACTGAAAAACAGAAGGCAGAGATAAGTCATCTGTTATCCAGACTCTTCTCCTACAGTTTTTTCCTAGGGTTCAGAGCACAAAGGTGTCTTTACTGAGGTTTGAAAATACCAAGTATACTGTTTACTAGATGTTAATTAAAATAACATGAGGGAGCTGTGTCTCAAACTTCACATGATAAAACATTAACCATAAAATAGAGTGACATGAACTAGGGCCCACTGACCTATGTGCAAAGAATAAAAAGAAAAGAAGTAATAGTAATGCATTATGTTTACCTAATTATTTTTTTTCTAATATACTCAGAATCCTGGAAAGAAGTTTTCTGATTAGGCCTAAGACCTCCTCATTGGAGGTAGGGACAAATGTTGTTATCTATACTTTACAAATAGAATATCAGAGGTAAAAAAAAGACCGAAGTTGAATAACTAGTCAATTAAAAAAACACAGAAATCAGCATCTTAATTGTAACGTGCAAATCTCTATTAGGAGAGTCCACTTGGGACACTTGGGACAACAGAAGTAACACCCATTGAAGAAAACAAGACAGGTAAGTTTGGAATATTTAACAGAATATTAAGGTTTAACTTGAAAGATGAAAACCTTGAATGAAGCACTCAAGCTCTAATAATTTTATGGTGATATCAGCAATTAGTGGCAAAGTTGTTCCAAAAAAAGCAATGATATCAGCACTTGGCTTGCAGCCTTCCTTTCCTCTTCACTTCCTATCATTACCCTTGGCAATCTCAATATTCACAGTGATGACCCTTTCAGCACCCTGGCCTCATCCTTAACCTCTTCAATTCCAATGGCATTCATTTGTTATCTATCCACTCAGCAGCCACATTCTAGACTTCATTATCAATTGGAACTCCTCAACCTCCAAGATCTAAAATTCTATCAATGATCACAATTTCCAATTTTTTGATTTCTCTATCTTGATTCTCTCAAATCTGTTCTGTGCCCTCATTGTGACCTTTTAGCCCCTCTATTCTCTATAGTCTCCCAGCCAATGACCTTTACTTTGGCTTCACCTGCCTTTCTCCATAATCTTGACCCTGTGATTACCCATATCAGTTATAAACTCACTTTCACTGTTGAATCCCTTGTCCCCTTTACCTTTTGCCCATTCCTGTAATTTTTCTCCTCCAGCCTAATAAATATTAGTGGTCATTTCTAAATCTCTTTGTCCTTTCTTCTATGTTCACTCTCTCCTTTGGTAATCTCATCTACTCCCATTGAAACTACTGTTGCTGACAAAACATCCCTTCGTTGCCACCTCAAAACCAAACTCACTGTCTTTTCCTTAGACTTATTCCCTCCTCTGATTTGAGTCTTTCTTTCTGCAACAGTATTAGCAATATTTATTATGTCTACGGCACTACCATTCACTCAGCCTTCTATGTTCAAAACCTTAAAGTTATCTTTGACTCTTTCCCGTCTCTTACCTTTCATATTCAATCAATCAATCAATAAACAAATATTTATCAAGGACCACTATGTGCCAGACATTATTTTTTGTGCCTGGCACATACACAACAGCTAAGTGGCACCAATCAGGAATTCAAGAAGGTAACCTGCAGAGTTGGAGCTCAGGAAAAAACCTCTGAAAGCTCTCTGTCCCATGGAACCCAGGCTAATCCTTTTATAGTTCAAGCTGCCAGAGGCTGTCCCAAGGGCCGAGGACTAGCCAACTCCCACAGCTTTCAATTGGCCAAGATTCTACCATATACTACCGCTTAGTGGCAAGGTTCCAAAAATTTTCTGTGGGGTCTTCCATTATTAAAACAACCCTAAAAACTTGAGGAGTTTAAACAAGTAAGGAAAAACAAAAAATTAAAAAAACAAAAACAACATAAATAATCATAAATAATACAGAAGTGATAGGGATAATTCATAAAAATTATTTGGGAAGATCACTAATATATTGACATAGATAACAAAATGTGTATAGTAGCATTTTGTATGGCAGGTAAGAATTGTTAATTAATTAATTGCTCATTGTTAACAAAGCAGGTACCCATCTATTGAGGAATAGCTAAACAAACTGTGGTATATGAATATTAAAGAAATGATCATTTATTAAGAACCTACTATGTGCCAGACACGGTGCTAAATACTTTACAAATATTATCTCATTTGATCCTCACAACAATCCTTGAAGGGAGGTGCTATTATGATCCCCATTTTACAGCTAAGGAACCTGGGGCAAGCGAAGGCTAAGTGACTTGCCCACAGTCACATAGCAAGTAGGTGTTTGAGGCCACATTTGAACTCAGGCCCTACTGTCTTTAGGCTCACTCTTCTATCCACTAAGCCACTCATGCCTACGTACAAAGGAATGTTCATGTACCATAAGAAACTCACATCATGATAAACAGAGAGAAGTGTGGGAAATGGTATAAAGGGAAGTAAACAGAGCCAAGAAAGCAAGGAATACAATGACCTTCCTGGAATGCTCTCCCTTCTCACCTCCACCTACTAGCTCTCTGGCTTCTTTTATGTTTCACCTAAAATCCTATCTTCTACAGGAAACCTTTCCCAAGCCCTCTTAATTTTAGAGCCTTCCCACTCTTAATGTTTTCCTATTTATCCATATTTGTTGATGGCTGTCTCCCTCATTAGACTGGGAGCTCCTTGAGAGCAGAGAATGTCTTCTGCTTCTTTATGTTGCCCCAGTGTTTAGCACAGAGCCTGTAACACAATGTAAATGAAAAGAAGAAACATCACAAAACAACTGAAAGAGAACACTATAAAGAATAGAAATGAGAAGACACCTTCCCCCTTTTCTTTGCAGGGGTAGTATGCAGTGGGTTCACATGTTTGAGATATCATTATATCCTTTTTCCTTTCCTTTTCTGGGAGGGGCAATTGGGGTTAAGTGATTTGCTCAAGGTCACATGGCTAGTTTTTTTGTGTTAAGTGTCTGAGGCCAGATTTGAACTCAGGTCTTCCAGACTCCGGGGCTAGTGCTCTATTCACTGCAGCACCTAGCTGACCCTTTTTCTTTTCTTTTTAAAAAATTATTATTTCTTATAAGGGACTTTCTGAACAGGAAGGAAACAAGGGGAAGATCTAGTTACTGTAAACAAAAATAACACCAATAAAATTTATTAAAATCATCTGGGATAAAAATAATCATGATGGTCAAAAACTGCACTAAGAACATCAAGTTCACCAAATGAATGGTATGAATAGTCCATTTTATCATAAGTGGAACCCTTTCAGGATACCTAAAAGTCAGACTCTTCTCCTTAGCATTTGTAAGAGTAATGGGAATTTGAAGAGCTTCCCTGCCTCTTAACAGGCCTAAGGGAATTTGAACATCTTTCCTGCCCCCTAATAGGCCTAACCCTAATGGAGCCTATGGGGGGAGGAGCTTGCTGAAGGGTGGAACATAGCCTACAGGAAGCTGGGTGTCAGAGCAGTAAGAGCTGGAGAGAGGAGAGGATACACCCAAGAAGACAGCTAGGCTTGTGAGTGTTTGTTTGTGAGAAGGCTAAAGGATGGTGTGGGTCCCTGCTATGCTATGGTGTATTAACTTCTTTGTTGCCATGACAGATTCAGTGTTGGGATTTGGCTCTCTGGTGTCAGCATAAATGTTTTGCTTCTGTCTTCTATAGGGAGAGTCTATTATATTTTGTGATTAAGAACTATGCTGGCATATTCATAGTTGCCATTGGTACTGTGAATGTTGTGCTGCTCCTACATTCAAGGCCCTCAACAATTTGGTATATTTTTTTTATTTTTTGAGCCTTAGTCTGAAATTACTCCTCTCCATGTGCAAATCAAACCATTCTGCTGCTGCAAATACCTACTGGTGATGAGTATTAAGCACCTACTATATGTCCAGCACTGTATTAAGTGCTTTTTCAGACATTATCTCATTTGATCTTTACAACAACCCTGGGAAGAAGGTGCTATTATGATCTGCAATTTATAGTTATGGAAACTAAGTCAGAGGTTAAATGACTAGCCCAGAGTCACAGAGCTTAGTAAGCATTTGAGGTCACATTTGCATTCAGGTTTTCTTGACTCCAGGCCCAGGGATCTATCAACTATGCCACCTAGTTACCTATAAGACTCTTAAGTTGGTAGAAGGAATTTCCTCAACCAGAGTTCCTTACACCCATGAAATCACAGGGTCAGTCCTTATCCCTATCCCTTTAAAACTAAAATAAAAAGTTATCTCTTCCATGAAACCTTCCCTGATATTCCCAAACCAATAATGACTCCTCCCACCCACCAAACTGGCACATTTCAAATAGCAACTCTATAATGAACTTAATCTTATGCATCATGCTTAGCTATGTACCTTATCTTCTTAATCTATAAACTCAATTAGGTCAAGGACTATGTCTTATCTAAACTTTCTATCTCTTCTACAGACTAGTCTGGGATCGTATGATATAGGCAACAATGGGTGCTAAATATTTGTTAACTAAAAGAACGATAAAAACAGAACTCTTCATCTTTCCTCCAAAATCTATTCCTTCTCATGATTTGTCTATTTGTGCTAAATGCACCAGCATCCAGTCTCAAAACCTCAGAATCTTCTTTGTATTTTTCCCTTCTTGATCTCCCCTGAAATCCAATCGATTGTCAAACCCTGTTGTTTCTTTCTCCAAAACATATCTGTAGGATTTCTTTTCTATTGCCATTACTACCATCCAAGTTTAAACTTCCAAAATTTCTCACCTGAATAACTAAAATAGTCTCCCAAACAGGTCCTTTTGACTTTACTATCCCCTTTCTCCAGTCCATGTATCATATAGGTGTTCATAAGTCATTTCATCTCTGTCATTTCATCACTCCTTTACTCCAAAATATTCAGTAGATCCCCACTTCCTACCAAATAAAACACAAACTTATTATCCCAGCATTCACAGTCCTCTAACTCACAATGTGGCTCCAAACTATCTTTTCTCATTTATTTCAATGCATTTTCTTTTGTTCATTCTATGCACTAATCAAGCTGGACTATCTATTACTCCCTTATATACTGTCCTTCCCTATTGCCATGAATTTGCACAAGTGGTCTACCATGCCTGGAATGTATTGCTTAACTCCAACTATTAAAATCCTTCTCCTCCATGTAGATCCAACAACTCATAGGCCAGCTTATCTGTGTTGCCTTTCCTGACCCCTCCAAGTAGAAATGATCTATCTCTCTTTGTTTCTCACCACTTTGACCTCTCCACACAATCATTTCCTAATATTTATTATATATCTTGTACATTGTGTGCATCTTATTCATCCTGAAAAATTGTAAGCTCCTTGAGGACAAGGAAAGTGGTTTTTTTTTCCATCTATATATCACCACCCTAGCAGAGTGTCTTATACATAACAAGCATTTAATAAATATTTACTGAATAGAATTATGTGGATACTTAATAGTCACACTTGTTCCCAGGCTGTGAAGGAGAGTCTTCATTCCTCTGAGGCCTGAGGCACATCTCTAGTCCCAATAACACTTTTTGCCATTTATCTTCATCTACCATTAGCTAAGCATTTAACATACATTATTTTATTTAATTCTCAAAACAACTCTGTGAGGTAGTCAAGAAAAGTACTATTAGACCCCTTTTAGAAGAAGCTTGTCATAGTGAATGGGGGTAGAAGGGGGGAAGATCTAGTGACCTAACCAGTTGCAACAGAGGTGAGACAGGAATCCAGGTCTTTTGAAAATCTTTGAACCTATGTGCATTCCTTAAGACTGAAAAACCTGGACACTAAAAAGTATGCTTGGCAGCATCCTTCTACCATGGGGAGTCTGTAAAATGTATTGCCAACCTTAAAGCAACCAATCAATAAACATTTATTAAATGCCTACTGTGTGCCAGGCACTATGCTAAGTGCTGGAGATACAAAAAGAGGCAAAAGACAGTCTCTGCCCTCAAAGAGTTTACAATGTAACAGGGGAGACAACATGCAAAGAAATAAATACAAAGCAAGGTGTATACAAGGCAAATAGGAATAACAGGGGGAGGCACTGGAACTAAGAGGGGCTGGGGAAGGCTTCTTGTAGGAGGTGGGATTTTAGTTGAGACTTAAAGGAAGATAGAAAGGACAATGGTCAGAGTGAAGGATGGAGAGCATTTCAGGCATGGGGGAAAGTCAGGGAGAATGAATCTTAGCTTTAACATGCAGACCGTGGAAAAAAATCTTTCTTTGGGGCTAGGGCTGATAATATGTCCCTAAAACACTGTACTTTTAATGACCTCGAAGCCTCAACTGGCTCTGTAGAAAGGTGGCTCTCTTCAAGGGTTTTACTAGACCCACCTTCAACAATTTAGATGCTTCAATTTTCAATTTTCCTTTCAGCTCCCTCAAAAAATCAGCTCATTTCCTGAGCTTTGGGAACTTCTTCATTCTGTTACCATAATCATGCCTTCACTCCTCTCCTCCAGCACTCAACATACTCAGTTATGCAACGATAATTTGTATTTGCTCTCCTGTTACTTTCCAAAAGTTCTCCTGTAAATTCTTCCTGCCTGGTGAAACCAAAAGGTCCTCAGGGCCTCAGGCTGTCTTCCATTTCTTCTTGGTTATTCCACTACTTTCTAAAAGCTTTCTGAAAATGGTGGATGTTTCCTAAATACCAATGACCACCTGACTGATTTCTCCTTTAACCTTTTGGAAGCCCTGCTCCATGGGAACACTTGTGAAGGTAAGCAAAGGCAGGATATCAAAGGAAAGAAATGTGGGGTTGGAAAGGAATGCTAATCTGTTTTTAAGGTAGCAACAACTCTCAGAGCTAACAAATCACACTGCTTTCCCCTAGGCTGTTTCTTAAGAACCATAATGTAAGTAGTTACATGATACTAAAGATTTTGAAATTTCACAGGCTGGCTTAAAATGAGTTAACAAGGGACAAACTGAGTAAAGTTTCTTCCCTGGGTACAACATTACTGTACAATATGGAAGAGGGCACAATTTGAGCTATTAATGGACTGGTTTTCTTCTATCCTGTGTTAAGCCTTTCACTGAGGTTGTTTCTCATGTGGGAGTTATGGGAGGGTTTAGAGAGGATTTGAGGAGAGGTGTGGTGATGGTTACTACATTCCAAAGTATTAAAAAGGAGACAGTGAAGGTGGAAATGAAGGACATGATAGGGCAAATTTAAAATGATATTAAATAGAAAAAATGATGTTAAATTACATTAAATAAAAATATTAAATAGAAAAAGTCAGAAGCTATTAAAAAATAAATATTTCTGCCTGCACCTCATCAGGAAATATTTTATCATGAAAATAAATACAATAAAACTTAATATATGAAACTTAAGAAATTTCTTAGTCAAAACCAAAATAAACATTAAAAAGACATTTATTAAGTACCTACTTATGTGCACATCACATATCAAGTGCATGTAAGATGCCAGCTAAATGACTGAAGGAGGAAAAAAGGGATTGTGTCTTCTTGTCAAAGGTCTGAGTGCTTGTGGTAGAGGAAAGAGTAGAGTGATATAATAGATAGAACGCTAAAGTCGAGACCCTTAGTAACTGTATGAACCATGGTCTTTAACTGATCTGTAGTTTCCTCAGTTGTGAAGTGGGTTAGATAAATGAATTTAGAGTAAATTACACTTATGGGCTCCTTCTATCACTAACATTCTGTGAGGAAGGAAGGGAAAAAGGAAGAGAGGAGGGAAGAAAGAGAGGAAGGAAGAGAGGGAAGAAGGAAGGGAGGAAGAAAGGAATGGAGGATGGGAGGAAGGAACAAAGGAAGAGAGAAGGGAGGGAGGGAAGGAAGGAATGAACAAATAAAGGAAGGATATGAGAAAAGGAGGAAATGCACCTATTTCAGAAAACACTCCAAGGAGGAATGGACTTTTGCAAAAACCAAAGTATAGAGGGTTTCCCACCCCACTCATCACAAAAAAAAGGAACCACCACTATAGCAACTGTAGTTGCTTTATATAGTTTTTCAAATAGTAAGTCATTTAACCTTTCAATGCCCCAGGAAAATCTCTCAAGACATAAATTTCAGAGCAAGTACTGATGTGCCCTGGTAGAGGGTATCTCCTCACTGGGATTTCCCTATGCCAGTAAAATCACAGGTCTGACTAAAAATGAAAATAAATGTTCAACAGTAGCTGTTCACTACTCTGCTTTGCACCTTGAATGACTCTAAGAGACTCCAAGAAATTTCCTGGAGCAAAAAGGAAGAAGAAAAAAGTCTATTCTGGCTAGGCAATATCACTTACTTAACATAAGCAGTGGTCTGTTATATTTCATGGCTTCTGGAAAACAGATGGCATTTATAGAACCTTTAAAGCTTCACAAAGCGACTTATCTCATGCAATCCTTACAAACCCTGTAAAGTAGGTAATATTGTTATTATTATTCCCATTTAACAAAGGCTCAGAAAGGCTAATGACTTGCCCACAGAAACACAGCTAAGTGTCAGAAGCAAGATTCAATCACCGACCTCTTCAAGTCCAAAGCTCTCTCTGCAATATCTCATTGCTTCTCAGCCCCATGACCTAAAGTATCCAGCTAAATCAGAGACCTCCAGGGCTAGACTTCTGCCTTCCATCTATTTTACTCTCCTCCCTCTTTCTATCCCTACTTTCTAATACAGAGCTTTGCGCAGAGAGGGTGCTATCTTTGTTCATTAACCGAGAAGGGTTTTTCATCCCATCTCAAGAAGAGAAGAATAAAATAAGAGACTCAGGGTTCTCTTCAACTAGAAGACTCCCATATAAGGAGATACCGTAAAAAGACCACAGCTGACACAAGAGTTGGTCAAAATAACCAGCTTGCAAGTTCTGCCAAAAGTCCTTCTTCCCTATTTAATCCCTCAACATTCTCCTACTACCAGACAGTAAGTGCATTAAATTCTTTAAACATTCATCACGAGCTAGAACAAAGGTAGTGCATTTAAGAGTTGAAAATGTGTATGTAGCTTTAAAAGGGAGTCATAAGTAGGAACTCTTAAAATAGTAATTGTATCTGACTAATCCTGTATATGACAATAAAGAAACCATCCTATTCTACTATACTTGGCTCGGCTATGAAGAATAAATTTTCCATGTTTTCTTTCTCCAGAAATGTCAGTCTTCCCAACAAGCCCTGCATACAGTATGTGTTTATTGTTTCGGTCCCATCTTTACTTTGACATTAAATGGTTACTGAAGTTGGGAGCCAGACAGACCTCCAACTATTAATGATGGAAAATTCCAGCAGATTGCCAGTTTGAGGGGAGTAGATGCTCCCTACAAATATGCAGGATTCTGCTATCCATAACAGTTCCATTCTAATCTATTCTATATGCCCTGTTAGGAATACATATTCTATATTCTTTATTCATTTGATTCTCAAGTTTACATTCAAAATAACTTTAGCATTCTGTGAAAGGCACAACCATATTTATCCTAGCAAACATTCATGATAAGGTCCAAATCAGTGAGAATCAGATTGCAATACTGTCTCTGTACCATAGCATCTTGTCAGAAGCAGCATTTTTTGTACTCTCTGATAGTATTCCATTTCAGTTGGAAAGATCACTTAAAATAGGTAGCACTCTTTCTAACCGTAGATATTTCTTTTAGTTTGGGTAAAATTATTTGTATTTTGGATGGCAATCTCCACTCATTTTTCTTGAATCGATCAGCTATACAGTATGCTGAATGATATATAAATATAGAAGTTATGGGAAACAAGAGAGGCGATTTTGTCCAATGCAGATCTCAAGCTGCTAAAATTAGTCACCAGAACTTCTCCCTTGGGTGTCATTTTTTAAATCTAACCTTGTCCCAAATAACAACTGACCAACAATCCCTTTGATTCCAGGGAAAGGAGAGCCCCGCAGTATGACGCAGGCACATTGTGCCTTTGTTGCGTGGGCCTGGAGGCACTCACCCAGAAGAGAAACTCAAAAAAAAGAAAGAAAACTGCATTTGCTCTGATGTCCAGCAACTGTGGAAGCAGAATGGTGTGAGCCCCCTCCCCCCCCCCCCATGCCCCACTCCCACTCCCTCACCCTTCCTGTCACAGGCCCATTCTAAAACTGCCAACACACTGTTAGTGCAGGTGTTTGTAAACAAGTAAGTTTAGAAATGTTTCTAATTATAAGCTGCCATGGCTAAAATTAGATACCTGATCTGTTCACTTAAAAAAAAAAGCTTTCCAAAAGGGTTCATTTAAATGAGAGCAGCCAACAAGCTCCTTTGGGGGGGAGAAATAGGGGGGCAGAGATGAACTTGGGTGTCAGAGCCAGAGCTCCCATTTGTCAGCTCTTCCTCTGTACTATGAATTATGGCTCCCATTTCCTTGTGAAGAAAGCCACAATTTCAGTCCATTGTCATGTTATGATACCATATTCTCTGGCATAGGATATTAATGATATACCCATTACTCAGTGGCCTCCTATCTCCCCTTATCCTAAAAAACACGTTAAAAATATACTCCCATAAATTCTCTATTCCCCTTTGCTTCCAGTCCCCGTTCAGATTTAATGCCAAACATTAAGCATTTCTTGGCATTCCTGTAAAAAAAAAAAAACCACAATGACCCATGTGTGGGTGCTTTAGCCCGTAATACTAGAAAATTCAGCAAAAGAGGCAAACTTCACCTGTATAGGGCAGTAGCATCTCACACAGATCCCAGGAACAAATAGGAAAGCAGAATGTCCTCACCTGATTGCAAGTGATTTGAATCACAAAAGGTCTTCTCATAAAATAAGGAAGCAATGGTGGGTTCATTTACTGAGAAAAAGACTTTCTCTTTCATGTTAATAATATAAAATTATCATCCTCTCCCTGTAAAGTTTTTAGCCTTCTCACATAGTTATTAATGGTAAATAAATACTACTGATT
Source organism: Petaurus breviceps papuanus (assembly GCF_028583685.1). Classification (NCBI taxonomy): domain Eukaryota; kingdom Metazoa; phylum Chordata; class Mammalia; order Diprotodontia; family Petauridae; genus Petaurus; species Petaurus breviceps. The sequence continues at coordinate 6,171,991 of NW_027187317.1, read as the reverse complement.
GAATTAACTGAAATGCTCAGCTGGACATATCATTATTAACTCTTTCTTTGCCTTAGAGAAACTAGTCATATTTCCCAGAAGTAAGAGAAGGAATCATGTGACATTCTACTTTTATTAAAAGGTCACTTTGTTTCATTTTAGAGTTTTCATCTTGCATGGTTTTATCTTTACACTTACAAAATGGCTCCTGGGGACAGAAGCAGTGATGTTACCTTTGACTGCATCCCACGACTCGCCAACAAGCACATACAAAGCCTCTTAGTCATATTTCTGAAAATAAACACTAGTGTTCCATTTGTAGATTATGCCAATGCAAGCACAGTGCAGGAACAACACAGTTAAGTGATCTGTGATCAATGGGAGACCGGGTAAATACAGATATCAGAAATTCACAGAAAATCTGAAAAGTTCATTTTAGATTCAACTTCCTGCCCTAACTCAAACTTTTTTTTTTGCCAGAGATGAGGATGAATGTGATTTGACCTTCAATTCTCGTCTGCCACCTTTTAAAGAAAACTACAGCAGCAGAAACAACCAAATAATAGCTGGAAGTGCTGAAAGTAAGATACTTGGGTCATTCCTTGAATAATCAACTGTAAATCAAACATTTATGGAAAACTTAAATTCTGGGTAGGCCCCCTGGGAGACTCGCAATATTAAATTGTCTTTGTGCCCTCTCTGGGACCCAGATCCTTGTTGTTTTGTGCTAGATTCTCGTGGATTATAAACTTCAAGCCCTATCCAGATCATCTTCCAGATGGTCAGGATCCTCTCCATGGTCAGTCACTTCAATGTAGCCTTCACTAATATTCTAGACTTCTTTGCCCCTTAACTTTGTTAGCTCCAAACCCTAGATCACACTCCTGTGCTTTCTTCAAGACTAATGAATACAGCCAGAGAAAGGCAGAGAAACATATTGACTTGCCCACTAGAGATGCACATAGTCTAACGTCAAATGGGCCTTCATGCTGTTCAACGCTTTTACCATTCTCTTACTGATTCCCTGGCATGCTCCCCATAACAGCAATTCCAAACCCTCTCAGCTTCGCTTAAGCCTAGCATTTTAACCACTTCCACGTTCCTCACACGCTTGCTTTGGCCTGTTTTCCAAATAAGAGAACATGCATGGGAGTCCTACAGATGACTTTGCCCTGGGGGGCACAACAGGCTGAGTACAAACCTAAAATCCAACTTTGTTTTCAAAAGCATGAGATCTCACTGCTTCCTATTTTCTCACCAACATTTCTTTTAAAATTAGGTCTGAAGGGGTACAGTGCTTCCTGCCGAAAAGCAACAGCAGAAACAGACACCAAACAATTTGCAAATGCTCATATATTAAGACCACTAACAGGTACGACTTAAGTTGTTGGGAAATTATTCATGCACATGTGTATACCTTTTGTATACACACACAGACACACACACAGTTTTAGTAAGTACTCATTAAGCTATCTGAGGTATTAAAACTAATCACTGCAGTTTTCCTTTAATGTTATCCTCAGCATAAAGAGAAATGAGCCCATTGTCATTTATTTCAAAATCATTCTTTATAAAAAATAGCTAATCTCCAGAAGCACACCTGGTTTATTGAAGTGAATACAAAGATGCAGCATATAGCCTTAATGTGCTCAGCTGGGAAAATATATTTTTTTAAATGAGCATTTGTTAGGGCTTTATTTGCAAATGCAAAACTATCCAAGACATTCTTTGTGCTTGTAGGGATTTTTCATTTCAAAAACCACATTAATATAGGAGGATTCACATCAAGGACTAAAAGCAGCAAGGAAAATTAACCCATGGCAGATTGGAGGAAGAAGAGAAAAAGCCAAGCTATCAGATCAGAGAAAGTTCTACACCCAAGAAACACTGAAACCAACCTGAAGTAAGCTTGAGAAGGCTGGAAAAACAGAATCTCTTTCTAACACATTCCTTGACTAAGACAACTGTCTTATGGTAAAAACACAAAACATAATGATCTTCCAACTTGACCCAGGTGATGAAAGAGGCAGAGGAGAGGTTCAACTGGGTTAAATATTAGAAGTGGTAAAGGATCACTAATTAACTCTTCATGGGAAGCTCCCACTGAAAAATAAGCAAGAGTCTGAAGTATTCCCTAGCCCACAGAGATGGTTAGACCACCATTTAAAGGCAGAAGGTTTTTCCAGTTTCTGAGAATGGGCACTTGGATGGCTTTCACAGGAAAGCCACGTGTAAAGTGCCTGTGGCAGTTGGCCATGCTGGCCAGCTGTATTCTAGATATGATGACAGGTGTAATTTTTTTTCCATTTGATCAGGGAACGTAATATATCTTCAAAACAAAGTTTATCTCAACTGGATGGTTACGGGCATATAATAAGAGGGATCTATCCAACTATGAAAAAATTACAAGCCATATCCACATCCTTCTGTTCCCTTCAGATGTAAACTACCCCATGTTTCTTTCAAAAGACTTCATCCACCTAAGTCTCTTTCTTGCCAGTATGTTTTTCCCCCTAAGTTGTTTTCCTTCATTTGAAAGTAAAACAAAACTCTCTGGAAAATAGATTTCATTCTTGACTAGAGGTTTGAAAAAAACATTATGCCAAAATGATACAATGCACACATGAGATAAGAGTAAGCAAACAGCTACCTGTTTAGAGAGTTCCATTAACCTTCTTAAGACAAGGGTTCTATTTACTACATTGGAAAACACAAATGGAACATACCAAGTGTGGCCCTGAATGGGTTAATGCACTGTCCCAAAAGGAAGAAATTCATCCCTAGAAGTGAAGTATCAGACTCCATCCTGCGTGCTCCTTTACAAGCCACGTGTAAAATCAGGTGTCTCTGCCTGTATTCCAAAAGAGATACTACCACATAACAAGGAGATATCTTTGGGTTATCTTTTTGCAGCCTAAAAAGGCCATGTATCTTTGCAATCTCAACATGGCCTGCACAGTACCTTGTGGATAGTAGATAATCAATAAAATATCTGTGAGTGATTGAATACTGTAAAAAAAAAAAAACATTTATTGAGCACCTACTTTGTACTGAGGGAGAAAACCAAGATAAAAAATCAATTTAATTCAGTAAATAATCATTAAGTATCTATTATGTCCAGAGTATCATTCCAGGCACTGGAGAAACAAATAACTTAGATGAGGCACTGTGAGCTTACTGGTTCAATGCTGACTGGGGTGGCGGTGAGAAAAGGGAATGGAGAAGGATTAGAAATACACAAATAAATATATTTCAAAATAAGACAAAATAAGTGGATAAGAAAGATGAAAGCACAATGTTACACAGGGTGAAAGGGAGAAAAGGTCATTACCTACTTGAGAAAGAATCTCTGTCATCAAAGAATTAACATTCCAATAGAAGGGATAAAACATGTCAACAAGCTCAAAAACAGCTGCGACCTTGATACCTGAATTAAGTAAGAGATGTACATAGTTCTATGAGATTTCAGAGGAAGAACGAATTGCTTCTAATCAAGGAATGACATAAGGTAAGACATCAGAAAGGAGGGAGCATCTGAGCTGGGCATTGACAGGATGAAAAACATGTAAGCAAACTGGAATAGTGATCATTCCAGGTACAGGAAACAGGGCAGGGGCAAATGGCAAATGGCATTGAGGAGGGCAGCACTGGACAAGTTCAGAAAGATAGTTCAGTTTGGTCAGAATATATAATAATGCAAGAGGAGAAATAAGTGATAAAGCTGGAGAAGGAAGTTGGGGCTAGAAAGTAGAAGGTCTTGAATGTCAGGCTAAAGAGCTTTATTTTGAGAGACAATGGGTTTTTTGTTTTGTTTTGTTTTTTAGCAAAGGACCACCTTGATCATAGCTATTTCTTAGACAGATTCATCTGACTAGGTCACCCACAAATTAACCATCTGACACAATGGTCAGATCAATAGGATTCTCCCTTAAGTCTGGTGTGTTTTTAGAAGACATGATTCACAGAATCAAGCCTCAGATCTTTTAGTAACAACTTTCTGGAGAAGAGAGGGGAGATGCTGTTGTTGTAAGGATAACAAGCTATTTACCTTCCCAGGAGGTGATTAAGTATAAACTGTCTACAGGGAGAAAAAGTAAATAGTGAATGGTGTGCCTGTCTTTCCAATTCAGAAGATCTGGGGGCTAAAAAAGAAGCACTCCCAGTGAGCACAGCTCAGGCTCTTCAGCTGGCCAGGGCCCTCTGTAAAACTGTAAGGTACATGGCTGCTGACTGAGCTCCACCCAGGTCATGCTCTGTTATCAGAGCTGGCTACGACCCAGAGACTAGCCAGTGTTCTTCATGACAACTTGACAGAAGTTCTGGCAGCAGGAGAAAGGAGCTAGAAGAAACGGAAAAGGGCTCAAAGGAAAAGCCAATAAACAAAGACCTCATCCCTCTGTGTTGCCTGACCTGCTTCAACTGTGTTAGAACATTTGGAAGGAACTTAGCTCTTCCAAAGTTGTGGCATTCATTATTGTAGGTATGTAAGGGTAATACACCAAGGCATGATGGCACAACTAGGTGGCATGGTGGATAGAGCGCCTGAATTGGAATCAGGAAGACTCATCTTCAAGAGTGTAAATCCTAGGTGGCGCAGTGAATAGAGCACTGACCCTGGAGTCAGGAAGACCTGAGTTCAAATCTGACCTCAGACACTTAACATAAAAATTAGCTGTGTGATCTTGGGCAAGTCACTTAACCCCAACTGCCCTCCAAAAAGCAAAAAAAAAAAAAGTGTAAATCCTGCCTCAGCCACTTACTACCTGTGTGACCCTGGGCAAGTCATTTAGCTCTGCCTCAGATTCTCATCTGTAAAATAATCTCCAGAAGGAAATGGAAAACCACTTCAGTACCTCTGCCAAGAAAATCCCCCCAAAGAATGAAGAATTGGACACAACTGAAATGGCCAAACAACCAATACACAATGGTAGAAATGTGTTCCAATTTTAAACTAGAAGACATGTGTGTATACACATACATATACACATACACATATACATATGCATCTCACTCTAACACAATCAACTATAAGGCAGCTTGACCCAACAGAGAGTGTTAAACATGGAATCAAAAAGACCTGTTTTCAACTTCAGCCTTAGTAGCTGTGTGACTATGGATACATTACTTATCCTCCCCCAGCCCCAATTATTCTCTTCTGCAAAATTGAAGGAAGTAATACCAGTAGCATTTATCTAACAAGATTGTTGTGAGGATCAAATAATATGATGTATGTAAAGTGCTTTGCAAACATTAAAATGCTATGCAAATGTCAGCTGCTATTACTATGAAGCATAATCCATTTTGAGGTAGGTCTCCCTTGGATGTCATTTAAGGGAATTTAGTTTAAAAAAAAAAAACTTTAAGGCTTTCTAACCTTTAAGGAAACCCTATGATATGTATCCTGATAATATGTATATGAACAAATAAATATTTACATGAAATAATGCAAAATACTTCACAAAAACCTATTATTATTATTATCATTGGAAAATTATCATCTTGATACAATTTGGATAGAAATATGGCTGGGACAAGTTGCTACCCTGCTAATATTATATCATACTAAAGTTCTGTGGACTCTTACACAGGAGGTTAAAGTAACTACAATTTGTACTTGAATTAAAAAGTTTTGGAAGTTAAGTTCATCTTCTTCTCTAAAAGCATCCTCAGTAAAACTCTAGTAACAGACAGGACAAGAGAGATAATATGTACCACATGTTGTTTCCACATGATTTAGATTTTTTTTTCTAGGTTAATTCTATTTAGCTCGAAGGTTCTTGAGTTTTTACGGATCACTGTTAAATGTTCTGGTGATAGTGGACCAGACTTTGGTCCATGATAATAGGTCTGATTCTAGGACAATTCATTGGTTGAGTTACTGAGGATCTTTTGAGATTTACGTTTGTAGTATGAGGTCATGTCTTAAGAGGCATGCGATGGGTGCTAAAATGAAGTAATGTGTTTCACAGTTTCTACCATTTTTCCTTGCATATCCATACTTATCACCAAGACTGAGTTCCTTAAGGATAACCCTTTTTACAATTTCTGCTCGAATGAGCTGCTACTGAATTGCCATCATATTACCTTCCACAAACAAATCATGACTTAGTCATTTGTTTGATGCTCCATTACTGACATACTAATTGTCTGAGTTCATATCATGTCTTCTTTTGATTCCCCTCTTGGATCTTAGTCATTCCTTAGGTTTCATCCAAAGATAGACTGATTTTAGTTGCACTTAACAAATCCAATGGAGAATACTAATTTTCATCCTTTATAATTGCTCTATGAAATCAATATATGCTTATTCCTAAAATATTTCTGTAGATTTTTCTTCCTTGTTTATCATGTGCATTGAGAATGACTATCAATACTCTTCCCCCCTGTTAGCAAGTATTATTATTAATAACAGTGATAATAATAATTAGGTAGCATGACATGTAGATAGCTAGCTAGCTTTGAAGTAAAGAAGAAAATGGGGGACTTGAGCATAGTAGGAGTTTAATAAATGCTGTGGGTTTTTTTCATTCATATTTTCTTTTAGGAAATTCTCTAAATTGCAAAGCAAATGCCAGTCTGGATTGGTAGGAAGAATTTCTTGATCAGAAGATATATATGGATATATCAGTATATAATGTTATACACATATACTTGTGTATGTATTCACATCAGTTAAATCACAGGTCTGGTTCTTATTCCCTATCCCCCCCAAAAAAAAGTGAGGTGCCAATATGTTTGATACAAGAATAAAATAGAACCTTGGACAACAAAACTCAATATCAGTATTCTTTGGCCCAAGGAAATTACTAAATCAGTTAAGACCAGGACATAAGTTACCTATAAAAAAATCTCTGTGAAACATAGCCCTTCCCTAGGAAGTCAAATCATTCCATTCTATAAGGGAGAGGTTGTCTATACATTGATAACTTTACCATCTGGGGTCTTGGGTCATTCAGGGATAGCCAAAATTTGAATGACAGAGGGGCCAGACAGCATGTGAATACCTCCTCAGTCTGTGTCAGTAGTCAGGGAATCAAAGTATCTCTGATTAAAATAACACTCTAGAGAGTAATAGGGTATTATAAATCTATTGGTGGAAATATTATCCTAATGTAACTATGTCCTATGAAGCAGGGAGAAGACATGATATAGTTAAGGAATGACCTCCTAGTGAAAAGAAGTAGGGTCTTGTGGTTTTAAGGGTCAGAAAATCAAGGTTCCAACTGGTTGAGAGCCAATGTTAAAAATCTGACTTCTTAACAAGATTGGTTTTTGATTCCTCACTGATTACAGCTTTTCCTACAGCTCTACTCAGTGGGCATTCTCAAATATTCAGATTTTATTAAAAGATCAGACCAATTGGTAAGAAATGCAGATTTGGGGATCACTGCTCTAGGTGAGACTCTGAGCTGTTAGGGGAGACAAAGCAAGTAAGGTAAGGGTTTTGAAACAACATTTGGTATAAAGAATGTGTGAAGAACAACATCTCCAAGGGGGTAAAAGAGAACATTTCCTTGGCTGTAAAATTAAGAGAAGTGTGTATAAGGAAGAAGAGTATAGGAAATGCAATCATGGAAGGAAAATTTTATGGAGGATTTCCCTCCCTCATCTCATATTCAGGCTCCAAGAAGCAAGCACTGGACAGAAAGCTAAAGTCAGCAGTTATATGTCCTCAGGTAGTTCTATAGACAAGACAGAAAAGGAGTGGGCAAGGAGGAGTAGAGTAGGCCATTTTGATAATGCTCTGCTTGAAATCTAGGAGGATTTCCCCTTTGGGTATTATCCTGAAGAATGCTCCAGGCAAGCTTAGGTTGATTCATCACTTGTCACATCTAGAAGGAGAATCAGCTAATGATTACATTGGCTGATTCTCTGCTCATGTTCAGGTTCACATGAACCTCCTAATTAGGGAAAACTTCAGGTGGCAAGAGGCCAAAAGAAAGCCAACAATCCACTTTTGCTGTCACTGCAACATCCAGATTGTTTTCCATCTACTAGGGCCTGAAATTAAAGGTTTAACAATTATGAGTAAACATACTCATTTCCTTTGCTTCTGTTCCTGAAGCATCTATTTATGTTTTCCCTGTCAAAGAGTGAGGAATCAGACCACATAGTATAATGAGAGGAATTCTAGGCTGGGAAATAGGAGAACTGTGTGCTGTTCCATGCTTTGCCATTAACTAGCTATGTGGCCCAACCATATTACTGAAACTCTCTGGATCTAAATCCACTATCTGTAAAAAGAGAAGAATAATCCTTTCTTCTACTTGTCTCATGAGCATCCTATGGAGAAAAAAAAGATATAAAATAAAAGTACTTTGCAAAAAAGGCAGAATCTGAACCTAAAACTAAAATGGTGCAGGAATTGAGACAAAATGAATCATTAAATTTATTGATATACAATAAAGCCTCACAATTTTTTGTATCTTTAAAAATATTCAATAACTAATATGTCCTTTTGCTTCAAAATCATGAAATTTCTGACATGTTCTTTAAATTGTTCATCATAAAACTATGATTTTATCATATTGGATATCAATCATAATTGATGAATAGTTTTATTTTTCCAAGAACAGGCTTAATTATAGCCCATAAGTTTTCCAAAGAGTTCAGATCACTTGAGTTCACGCCACACTGAAACATGTTTATTACCATTTCTTGGTTCAATTTCTTAACTTTCCATGACATGTGACATGGAATGAAGTCATGGTGCATCATTCCATTTCCATTTTCCTCATTCTAGAACAATTCTGCTTCTTACTGTGTCCATAGATTTATCAGAATTCATCATTCCCTTAGTGGGAACAAGACTTCCAAGACCTCTGGAAGCAAAAAAAATCCTTAAAGCATGGGCATGAATATTTTACTTTACAGTCTACTGAAGATACCCAGACCTTACCAGCTCACCTTGACTTCTGACAACAGTTTGGGCATAAATTTCGATGGAAAAAGATTCATTTCATCAATAAAAATTAACTTTTCCCAATCTTCAGTACTCTAGTCTTTGCATTGTCTTGCCCATAACAAGTGTATTTTCTTCATAGTAACAGTTAGCAGTTTGTTTGTTTACTAGTCTTCTCAATGTTCTTCCACTTCAAGATTCCTATGCTACATTATAGAGGAAACAATACTAACCCCGCCAACTACCACTTTCCTCTGAAGGTTGCTGATGTCTATTTTCTGCAGATTAATTATTCTATTTTGCACCAATTTGTCAGTTGTTTGCATTGTTTTTTTTTTGTTTGTTTTTAACCAAACTTTTCTTTAACTTTGGCATGGCTAAACCTGTTTCACAATGGTCCTATAGGATCTTGAAATGCATGACTTTACCATACCAAGAGCTGCTGCAATATCTTTAGAAGTCATTGAATTGTGTTCTTTAAAAGTGACAACTTTTGAATGTGTTCATGGAGTAATGCGCTTTCTTAAAAACTACAGCAAAAGAGAGAAATGAAACACATAGATATGGCATGAAATCCATACCCAACTGACAGAGAAGTAACTAAAGTTGGGGAATCAGCTCAAACTAGGTCAAATTCAGACATTCTGAGTCAGCTTAGAAGCACACATACATGCCCACCGCTGTCACAAAATGAAACCATATAAAGATAATGACTTGTCGCAAATAATTGACACAATACTGTAGGTCTTTATGATTCTAACCAGCATGCTATCCATTACCCCATGCTTCCTCTGGATTAAGAAATGGAAATGTACAATCTAATTTACCAACACTGGATTTAAAGAAAACATACAAAAAAGAGTATGTCACCAAGAAAAAAACTGTTGTAAATACTTAGAAAGTAAATTTATCATTATAGATTATAATGGAGGATCCTGGAATAGCCTAGCATTGTGCTTTACTGAAGGAATTCTCCCCACAGCTCATCATAGACATGCTTGGGGACCTTCAAACTGATGCTGATACAAGTTTCAATTACTGTGAAAAATAAGCAAACAAAAAAGGTACTAAAAAAATTCAAGTCTATAATATTACTTACTAGTCACTTGAACTTGACCTGAAAAATCATTACACCTAAAATTTCCAATTAATGCAGCTTTGGTAAAACTTTATTTATACAAGATAGTGTGTGAGTGCATGTGTGAGAGCACAGACATATTATTATATGTGTATATATACATATATACACACATAAAATACAAATATATTTTTATGTATACATATACAATATATACTTATAAGCATATATACATATGTATATATTATATACAAATATATGTTTATATAGATTGTGTATGGGATGTGGGTATGTATGTATCTGCCTATGTGTGTATAATCTCCCCATTACCTTACTTTTCTAAAAAATACTCAATGGGGAGAGAGTCATAAATTTCAGAGGCCCAAAATGTTTATTTGTGAGAAAAATATCCACAATTCCTTCAGTCAACTCCACAACAAGTTTCTCACCAGCCTTCTCAACTGTTCCAAGCTCTGCCTGCCAACATCTGACAAAGCATTTCTGGAAAGAGAAAGTTTCTTTTTTGTTGGGAATGGAAAGAGAACTGGTGGAAAGCAGGTTGATAAAGATAACTGACAACAGACCATTCTTTAAATGGTTTTGGAAACAAGTGACCTAGGGCAATCTTTTAAAGAATCTGCTCTGTCTGCCAACTATTATCTATGGGGTTAACCCCATTTAACCATGACTTAGACTCTCAGTCAAATTAACTCTAATTTAAATTTGAAGATTATAGCAATGTTATAAACTTCTGTGGAAAAAAATCTGCCAACTGAGATGTGAAGATAGAGAAAAGTCTTCCTTGGTCAAAACCACCCTAATATCTAAGGTTACTAATAATGCTTTCAGAAAATCTACATTTTTCTACAATCAAAAGGCCATAAAGTACTCAACCAATTGGTTAATTACTAAAGTATACAAGAAAGAGTCATCCACAAAAAGCAATTGTTTTCATGTGTATGTGTTCTGAAATATTTCCTTCAACTCAAAATATGTCTCAGAGAGTGTCAGATAGACTGTTCATCTTGTTTCTGAATAGTTGTTATCATTCCTATTTTACACCAGACCCAATCCCAGAATCCCTTGGATGTTTCAAGAGTAGCAGTAGACTTGACTGTGGAAATTGGTTGCTACTGCAAAATGACAGAGTACAACAATAAAGAGGTTGGCACCTCTCCCTGACCCCAAGGAAAGGGATTTAGAAACAACATGGTGGGTCCCAACAGAACGCAGGCTCTTGTGTGGAATATCATTTTACAAGGAAGGCCTGGCCTCTTCCTTAGCAGCTGCGAAGTTGTCAGCCGAGGCATTCTTTACAAAACAGGGTAGCTGTTTGGTGCTGACATGTTCACTTCTGAGCTTTGTAAGAGAAAACCTCCCTGGAATGTTGAGCTAGGCAAAGAAAGCAGATGCCTGGAAAGAAAGAGCCCATCACATATCAGGTGCTTAGAAACCTTCTGGAAACTCTACCACAGAAACACAAACACAATCTTTTCCTTCCTGACTAGCTCTTTCCCTCACTGTGTAGAGAAAACTAAACTCATCTTCAAAATTTGAATGGTATCCTGAGAACTCATTTGAAGGCCTTTACTATCTGTGTGAATGGGCTAGAAATGTTCCAAAGAGTTCAGGATCTATAATTTTCATTGTACAAGAACACAGGACTTTAGAGTCAAAGACATGAATAAGTTAAAATTCTAGATTTGATCACTCTTACCTGCATGATACTGGCACATTGATTGTACACCCATGGGACAAATTTTTTGAGGACAGGTATTAGAGTCACACAGGATGGGCTAGTGTATATAGGTTTCCATCTGAACAACAGAGGGAACTCCTGCATCAAAGAGATCACAGATCCACTGGTAAATATCGACCACATCATTTAACTACTTCAGGCCTTAGTCGGTAAATGGGGGGATTGGACAAGATGATCTAGTCCCGACCAGCTCTAAATCCAATGAAAAACAGACCTGTTTTTCAGTCACAGAGCTGCTTCTCAACTATGTAATAATAAGTAAATCACTTAGCTTCTTGCTGGCTGAGTCTCCACATTTGTAAAACTCTTATAGGATGGCTGTACCTCAAAGAGGTAGTGAGGAAGGTTGTGAGGAAAGCTCTCTTCAAACTACCAATGGCTATGTAAACAATAGTCTGAGTTACTGCCTTTATTTCTGAAAGTCACAGTTAGGGTACAGAATGACCACAAAGTCTACTGATCTTATAGATCTATGCTCCTTTAGGATTTTACAAAGTCATTGGCAAGGTGAGGCTTCAGATCAGGAAAATGACTGAACATGAATTCAAGGGCCTGCAATCACTTCTTGATGTTAATTAAATTTCTTCAGGGTTTTATTCAAAAAGAAGAAGGGGACAAGACAAGAAATGCTTTGGGAATCCTTTCAGGCTATCTAGTCGGAAATCGGTCCACTGGAACTCTCAACTAAAGGGACAACAGTCTCAGGTCTTCCAGGACCAGTTACGAAAGGGGTAAGTTACATCCTTAGCTTCCTAGGCCCAGACCCTGCTGTACCAGGGGCTGTTTAGATGGTAATGACCTGAACAGAGCTAAATGTACGGCTACTGTAGTTATCATGAGGGTGCTTGGCAATAAAATATCATGCCTTAGCAAATGAAGAGACATGGGAGGTGCAGAAAGGTCAGGTAAAAGAGCAGAAAAGAAATCAATGTCGAAAGAGGTCATTTTATGAGCTTCAGAGGGAGCTATAGTCATTGATTATAATATCACTGCAACAACACAGGCCTCTCTGAGATCTGAAATTACATTTCCAGCTTAAATTTATAGAACATACCGCACACCTTAGTAGAGAGTCTGGAGCATACCACTGGGTGCTTTTCATGTAAAGGGTGCCTTAGGTTATTAGGGTCTGAGGAGGGTTCCTATAAGAAAAGATGGTGATACCTTGTCTGAGCTAATTCTACTTAGCTTAATTGGTTAAACTGTATGATTCCAAGGAGGTTTAGATAATGGGTTCATTTTCACAAGGTCAATTAACTGTATAAATACACACAGTGACTACCTCCCTCCACACACACACAACACAACACAACACACATATACACACCTTCTTTCTAGGGATTCACAAGAGATATACCTCTAATCTTGGTCACCTGTTTTGCATATGTATAACAGGTAATAAAGGGGAGTAAGACAAAAGCTAGCTCAATCCAGCTACTCTACTACAGGAAATATAATGAAAAACAAATGGCAATGGTGAGATTGGTTCCTGTGATGGGTCAATAAGAAGATCATTATCAAAGAGGGCAATATTTATACATATGTGCTTTTTGTTTTCCTCTGCTTTCTCTAAATAGACCTCAATGCATTCATGTTCCGTTTTGTTCCGTTTTCACAGATGTAAAAAATGTCAGGTCAGAAAAATTATATTTGGCTTGTATATTTTGCATTATCCCACCTACATTTATCAATGTCACCCCCTCTGCTTCCTCAACATTCTCATCTTTCTACTGCTCTCCATTCTATAACCTAATAGCCACAGGCCTCTGCCTTGGGCAATTCATTCAGCTTTGATCCAACCCAGACTCATAGGCAAAAAGGAACGAAAATGGAAGTGTATTAAATACAGCCTTAATGGGCACACTCCCTGACTTGGGGGTGGGAGGGAGATTAGGTACATGGGCCAAGGTTTTTTTTCAATGACTCCTCAAAAGATCTGAAGTATATTAAATTGGACTACCAACCCTTGATCCTGAAAAGAAGTAAAAGAGAGAGCATTCATATGACATCATGTAGTAGGACCTTAATAAATATTTATCTAATAATCTGAAAACTTCATTTCAAATTCTAGTTCCATTTCTTCCCAGCTACATCCATTAAAGATGCTGGGGTGTGAGGGGTTAAGGTGTGACAACAATCCTGCTCAAAATTGTTCCAGTTCTTTTATTAACTTTTAGGCTCTTTCCCTTCCCTCTCACACACTAAACAAACTTTAATGGACAGATTGACTCCTCTAACAAACTGAGCTAAGTTCACTTCTCCCCTCTACACAACTGCAGGGATACCTAATTAGAAGCTCCTTCCTAGTTCTAAATACTCATCTAGAAGAGCAAATTTTAGTAGTTTGAGGAGATTGGGCCAGAGTTTCTAAATTCTAGTGTGATCCTGGCACCATGAGATATGAAATCCATTTGCTTTCCAGGTCTGTGACTGTGGGAGACTGGCCGAGGAATTCAAGGTCATCAAGAAACTAGGCTAGAATAAGGACTTAGGACAAAAGTGTTTTATGTAGTATTTAAAATACAGTGATTTGTGTGGGAATTGTTTAGAAGTTGCTATAAGACATCACAGTAATCCTTAATTCACATAAATATATATTATTGATATGAATCAACTGTATTATAAATTCTGAAATGAATAGCCTCTATCTGATGCCCCCAATATGTTTTCTCACAACTCACTCATCTTTTAAGCTCTCTTATCACTGGTCTTCAATTATATGGAACTCATTTGACATTACTTGGGCCTCCTCCATCTTCCAAGGTGATTGATGTGGGTTGGAGGGTTTTAATTTATAAAAATACAAAAACAAACAAAAAACCTGCCAGACTTTGCAAACACATTTTTTTTCAAATAAAAATGCCCCCAAGCAATCTGACTACCAAACCTATTAAACCAGGGTCAACAGCCAAATGCCCATTTCTTAGTCCTCATTTTCTTTGATATCTCTTTGGCTTAGACACCTCTGATCATCTCCTTATCTAGCAAGTCTCCATCCCTTTGGTATCTACAACACTGTATAATCTTAGTTTTCTTCCTATTTCTCTATCCATTCTATGATTCTTTGATTGGTTTCCCTTTCTTGCTTTATCCCCCAAAGAGAGAGTCTCCCAAGGTTCAGTCTTTGGCCTTCTGATTCTCTTTGAATTCTCTTTTTTTTTTTTTTTTTTTGGAGAAAAAAAGAGACATCACAGTCAAGATTGAAAGGTCTGCTAACCACAAGAGTTAAGTCCCACACTGTACATCTTATATACTAGCAAATCACCTCAATTTCTTTTGAAAGCAGGCAGGGCAAACTGAAAATACTAATGCAAATAAGGTAAATAAAGGTAATTCAAATGCATCATACATTGCACTGTTACTAAACAGCACAAGTGATACAAACCACATGGGATCCATTTATTTTTCTATCTTTCCAGGACTGTTCTAAAGTTTCTACTTCAAAAGAAAAAAAAAACAGGCTTACTCCACCTTAAACACGGAATAAAAATAACAGTAGAACTGGACTAGAGAGGAGAAAAACCAAAATCCACAAAATTTCTGTTTATTAAAAACAGGGAAAGGTCAGTCTTCTTCCCCCAAAGAAATGTCCAGAGCTTGTAGGAATTATTACTCCATGATAGTTTCTTTATTAAATTCAGTGTGCAGAAATAGAAAGATGGGTTGGGGAGGGGGAAAGTGAAGAGACACAAATAAGTCCTTTTTGTCTGGTGGAGGAATTGCCACAAACTCAATGCAAAACACAAGGAATTAGCCCATTCTTTGTCATATCTTCAAGTGAAAGCTTTTAAAGAGTCCAGGAAATTAAATCCAAAATGAACTTAGAAAACAAGGAATTAAATAATCTACTAAAGGCATATGGAATATCATCTTTGCTCTCCTCCCCCCGACCAAAGCAATACTGAACACACACACACACACACACACACACTCACAAGATATGCCAAGCTGTGGGGCTTATAACAGTTTCACTACTAACCAGAGGGCATGGAACATACATCTACTTTTTAACCCGGATCCGCCTCTAGTTAAAATCAAATGTTAGTTAATAAATTAGTTTGAGTGAATTTATAGATTGAGGGCGGCTCTAGCACTACCTTCATTAGCAAACATTTTTCACCATGGGCAGTCATAGGGAAATCTCCAGCAGAAGTTAAGTGCCCTCCTAAAATGGATTCCCTCCCAAACCCTGGCATGTGAATTAATTCTATTTGTATTAATATTTGGAATGTCATGCAGGATGCAATGGTGGCTGGTTTTGCGTGAAGCTCCAGGTCTCTCTCTCTCTCTCTCTCTCTCTCTCTCTCTCTCTCTCTCTCTGCCCCCCTTTCTCTCCCCCCATCCCTTTATTTCCCTCTCATTCTCTCTTCTTTCTCTCCCTCTCTCTTCTCCCCCACCTTTCTATCTGTCTTTCTCTTTCTCTCCCCATCCCTCCCTCTGTCCCTTTATCTCCTTCCCATTCTCTCTCTCCTCTTTCTCTCTCTCTTCTCCCCCACCTCTCTGTTCCTCTTTCCCTCTCCCCTCAGCCTGAATTATTATTAAAATGGCCATATTTTCAAACTGTGGTGTACCATGCAGCAGATTTTACAGGAATAGAGAGGACGAAAAGCTGAAAATTCCTACCCTGGTCTTTGCCTATTAAAGCCCTCAGCTGGACAACAGCAGGCCCATTTTAGTGTCAAAGAACAGGGCGCTGTATTCAATTTCAGTGCAGTGAGAGGTTTGGGTAATCCTACCTCTTTACATTTCAGATCTCACCACTTGCAGAAAAGTCAACAATATCAGCATTTAAAGATAGTCACTGAGGGGTGGATCATATACCTGGAGCTCAGATACACCAGCACAAAACCAAAACTTTTTAAGAAGTAGAAATGAAAATAATAGCTGGCATAGGAAATCTAAATCCATGACAGAAAGAGAAATGGCTTCTCTTTGTCTTATAACCAGCTCTTTATGGTCCATGGTGATAGGAACAGGACTTAACAGATAAACGAAACCCATCCATAGCCAAACTATATCAATTTTGCCCATTTCCATCTTCCATTAGCAAATCTCTTTATACCTTTCAAAGTCATGAAAGATTTGGTAATACAGAAATAAGAACTATGTCTTCCAAAAGCAGAAAGTCATGAAGTGCACTGAGTTTGGAGTAAAAGGGCCTGAGCTCCAAACCTAACCTTCCTCTTATTACTTAATACCTTTGTAATCTTTGGTAAGTCATTTAAACCCAATGGGCCTCAACAGCTCAAGTGCAAAACGAAGGTGCTGGTTTCAGTGGCTTCTAAGCTTCCTCCCAATTCTAAATCTATGAAAGGTAAAATTAACTGGCTTGATGTTTTTGCTTTTATTTTTTTCATTTCCTTTTTTACCTTCTGGCAGAAGTGAAAGAAAAATAAAATGGCTTCAGGAAGAGGAGAAAGAACCAAAGGTACTGGTAATTCCCCTAACACTAGACAATAATGTCTAAATAAAATTTACTACATTTCTTCCTTAAAATGAGATCTACCATCACAATGGGCACAATTTTTGATCTGATATACTCTGGATTTTGTATATCACTACCTTACCATTAATGGGATTATGAGAATCTGTTGGAGACTACAGTCTTCATTGGAAGGGAAATGGGATCTGATCCACCAAATAAATTTAAATACTTCAAAAAGGTTATGATTTCATCAATGAGGGTACTTCTTCCACCAAATCAAATACAGACCTTTCATTCCCTAGTGAAGAGTTACATAAATTTCTATGGCCAAAAAAATGTTTTTAATCACTACTGGTAAAAAGTGTCTCCAAATTAATTAGGCTGGTCCTTTAGCAACTAATGCCAGCCTGTTATTTGAAGCCTTGCCAGCTTGGTGGGACTTGCCAATGCCTACTCTCTCCTAGCAGAGCCTTTGAGAGCCCAGGATCACTAATATGCCACAACGAGGCTTCTGAGAAGCCCTTATAGAGAGGCATACTAAACTGATAAACATATACAGACATACCTATCAAAATGGAACTGACAAGAGATGACTAAATTCTTGGAAAAAGTAATCCAACTGACTCTAAAGAGGGCTACAGGAAATTGGCACCTTCTGCTATCTCCTACTGTGAAGTAACAGTATCTGGGTTACAGATATGTTTGTAAAACCTATCTATGGCACAGATAATTGAGTTAACAGCAAACTAGCTACATACTTTGAAGAGGGGATACTATTGGTATACTAACCTTTTTTTCACCTCATAGGGTAAGCCCACAATCCTCTCATACATGTTAGCAATCTTATGACCTTTACTCCATCCTCATTATCACATCATTTTTTGTTAACCAACCCCAGGAGCCTTGATGTAGAAAGGGCTAGTTATAAACAAGGACATCCAGAAATGATTTAATAAACTCACTTCTGGGGCTCAAAGAGACCCTTGGCCAGAGGGAGAAAAGCATTCAACTAAAGGAATGAAATACTCAGCTACATGACTATATTACAGGGAGAGACAGCCACTACAAAACAGACTAAGGTTTTCATTAGCCCAAGAACTAGAGAGTTTGTAGGAAATGGGGCCACTGCTGCTCTCCCTTTTAGATTAAGAGGAACTCATATGTATATAGTTATTATATTTATATTGTACTGTACAAGTATCCGTATGTCCATTTTACAGATTTAAAAAAAAACTGAAATGAGAAAAATTAAGTGTCCAATATTATTAGTATGCTATAGAAAGGTACAAAAAGTAAATTCCACAAGCCAATTCACCTCCTAAAGCAGGAATTCTCAAACTTTTTTTTGTGTCTTGGACAGTCTAGTGAAGCCTATAGATCTCTTTTGAGAATATTTTTTTAATGCATGAATAAAATATATAAAATTACAAAGGAAACCAAGTATATTGAAATGCAATAATTAAAATATGCACATTTATATATGTGTATATATTTAGATAGACAGATACAGATATATACATCGACAAAGATATAGATGTTTTAAATTTAAAGATGCCTGGTTAAGAACTCCTATACTAACAAATTTTTAGACAAAGAGAATATCAACTTTGGAGTCAAAGGATCTGGTGTTGAAATCCAGTGCCTGCCACTGAAGTGACCTTGAGCCAATCACTTGGGCCCTCTGGGTCCCAGTTTCCTCATCTTTAAAGTGAGGTGGCTGAACCAGATGGTCTTTCAGGTCCTTTTCAACTTGAAGTCTCTGATATTATCATTCTTTCTATCTATTATTCCTTAGAATAAACAGTGTTAGAAAAGCACCAGGAATACTGAGTAAAATGACCAGAGAGCAATAGCAGCTTCATGATTTAGTTGAAGCTCTACCCTTCAAGTTTCCATGTTCTTCTGCCAAGTCAGGAGCCTGGACAAAGAGTCAGATAAATGGCCAAGCCCTGAGTCAGAAGTGGGTCCAGATCCCTCAACTTGAATTTAGAGACCTCAATCATAAAATGAATGTATTGGACTACATGACCCGAAAAGTCTCTTCCAGTTCTAAATTATCCTACTAAATGGGTGTTGCCTCAGACAACCTGGGACCTGGGAAAGACTTTAGCTTAAAAAGGTCAAGGTCTCCCACTGCATCTGGAGCCATCTCCAGTCATCCTGAACTATGTCTTACCTCTGGACCCTGATGACTCTGGAGGAGGGAGTGAGACTGATGACTTTGTACAGCCCTGCCTCACTTAAATCTAATTTACTTGCAAGTTAAGACATTCTTATGTCATTGGTCCTTTTCAAGAACAAAGGCTGAACAACAACAATCCTATGATACTAAGGTGATTTCAGTGGGACTTAGCAATTAATACCTAGCACTAGAATCTTCTCCCCAGCTTGGGATGGGTTCATTATTATTCATTAAGTAGACACTAAATTATTTATAAATGTCTACCACTGTGTATAGAGCACATCAAGGCACTGAAGACAATGTGAAGTTTAGATAAGATTCTGCCATCTTGGAGCCTAATAAGACAAATATGTAAGTATAATATACAATGTTATTGTATAATATATAATTGCATTGGGTCAGTATAAAGCAAAGTACTCAGACCTAGTTAATGAAGTTACTAATGACAGTGGAGATAAGATGATGGAACAGGGAAGGCCTCATGAAGATGATAACACTTGAAGTAGACATTAGGACAGGGGAGGGAATAAGGAGACTTATAGCATAAGAAAATTCATGAGCAAAGGCTCATGAGTAGAGAATGGCAGTGTGTTATGGAAGGGCAAAAAATTATCTAATATGGCTGCATATGTGAATTAGGGAAGTGGGAGGCAAGGTGGGAAAAAGACGAAGCATGCCAGATTGTGAATGGTGCTGAATGTTGGACAAGAGTTTAAACCTTATTCAGTAAATAATGGGGATTTACTGAAGACTTTAGATGACAATGATCTACATGTAAGGATTATTCTTCTGGTGCTATGAAAGATGAATTGGAAGAAAAGAGTGCAGAAGCCTGTAAGAACCTCCAATGAGAGTGAATAGAGACAGGGAGATATGGAAGAAATGTTGCAGAAGTAGAATTGACGGGAACTAGTAAAAGGAATGTGAGAGACAAAGGAAAGAGAAGTCAAAATTAATCTCAAGTTTTTAAAAATGGAAAACTGGAAGAATGTCAATGCCATAAAAATAATGAATCACACTCTAGCATTTTGGTAAGAATAAATTTCAGGCACACTGGCCTATGTTCTCACACTCTATACTCTCTTTGACTTTCTTTAGAATTGGGACATTTGTCATTCTCCATTCTCATGGTATTTCTCCAAGTTGCCATGATCTTTCATAGATCACTTACAGGGGCTCAGCAATCAGACTAACCAGTTTTTTCCCCCTACCCTGGGCCTGGGTGAATTGAACTTGGCAGTCAGGTACTCTCTGATCATCTTGCTTCTTATCTTGGAACCATCTCCCTATTTATCTTAAGAGTCAGAAATGAGAAAGAGGAACAGTTAGTGCTTTAGTTTTCTTAAAAGTGATATGTCCATGTTATTTCATATTAGTCTCACAAAAACATTCTGAGGCAGGCATTACAGGTATTATTATCTGTTTTATAAATAAGGAAACTGAGGCCCAGTGAAATTAAATTACTTGCCCGTGGTCCCACAGATAGAAGGTTTGAGAGGTAGGATTTGAACACAGGTCTTCAAGATGTTCAAGGCCAACTACTCTATGCTACCTCTCAACCTACAAAGACCCTAGGAATCTGACAAATCTCCATATCATAAAAAGACAGGGTGTATTGAAAATTTCTACTCTGGCTCTGCTGCAATAAAGAAGGCTGATATGAAGAAAGACCACTGGTTTCAGCTGGCTGGGGAATAATGAAGGGGGAAAGAAACCTCCTTCAGGTTTGGGAGAAGTAAGAGAATAAAGAGTCAAGGCTTAAGAAAGAAAGAAGTCTAGAAAAGTTATTCAGAATAATTAAAACTCACTCAACAGCCAAGTTACAAAGCACTGAGTGTCTGGCATATAGGGTGTTGTCTGTCCTTTCTAGGGTGCCTGAAAACATAAAAGTACTTAATAAAAGCTTGTTGCTGGACTGACCTGACTGTACATACAACTTATACACAGGTCTGGGGGACCCTATAGTTCTTTGGTGAGGAATTCCTTTAATAACAAGACAAAAAACAAAGGTGTTTCAACTGCTACTAGAAAGATAAATAGCCTGGACTATCCATTAGTGCCCCATAAATTCTACTGCTCAGAATGCTGATATATTTCTAGTGATTTGTGATGTTTTCCTTTCTGGTTTTTGATGGAAACCTGGGTTTAATACAATATACCAGTTTGGCAAAGGTAAAAATACCTAGCTGTGACAAACAAAATCTCCTGCCCAGGAAAGCTCAGCATATAGGAGGGTAACAAATCCAGCTAAATTCTGATTCCCATAGAAATCCCCTCTGGGAAAAAGACCTTTCAATGTGGCATTTGCAAGGGAAACTCCATTTGAAAATGTGTTCTTGCAGACTCTCCCCCGAGGCTTCCTCAGAGAAATTTCACCTCTTTTTTTTTTACCTTGAAGGATGAGGTCTTAATGGGGGGCAAAACTACCCCAATGATGAATTCTCTGCAAGAGAGCCATGTCTCCCCCTCCTCATTGCGTAGTAGGAGAATGACACCCAAAGGACCACAAACTAGGCTGGGGGGCACAGATGTTAACAGATGTGATGTGAAGTAGAAGCTTAACCCTTGGAATTTGCAAACAATCTTTAGGTCAGTTTAGGTAAGATCAGTTATTTGGTGAAAAGATAGATGGAAGTGGGTCACAGGGGTAAAACCTGCAAACATCAAAGCGAACCAATGTTTCCCCTGCTTAAGCAAAAGTGAACCTTCTCAAAGACAATCATCCTGATTTTCCATGGAGGAATGCAATATTCAGCAATATTCTTCTCATACTGGCAGATCTACCTATAATGGATCTCTGATCTCATAAACATGGCTTGCAACCCATCCATGCCTGTCCATCCTGTGTGACTCTTGTTCATAGGTGTACCCCAGGGGTTCACTTACTGTGCTGAAGGCCTCCTCTGTTTTCTCATAAAAATAAGGTTCTTATTTATATAGTCATCTGTCTAGAGCAGGAAGAGACCCCAGATGCTATCTACTTTGAGCTCATAATTTTACATATGAGGAGATTGAAGCCTAGGAAGGCTGGGCAACATGTCCAAGGTCATGTAGGTTGCAAGCACTCAGAGCCACTGTCTCCAAAGCCTGTGTTCTTTCCATGGAACTATATGGTTTACTCATGTTCAAATCAACCCATGAACAACTCATGAACTCTATAGCTTCTAGAAAAATAAAACAGCTTATTGGTTATTGCCTTCTTGCTCCCTAGCTTCCCTACCATTTAGTCAGCACATTTTTGGTCCCAGGACCACTTTGCAGGATGTGACCTTGGCCATTGTAAGGTGACCAGCACAGAGTAAGTATTTAATAAAAGTTTGGTGACCAACTGCTATAGTCCCACTAGGTCTTAGATTGGAGCTGGACCAAATAATAAACACTTTCCTTACTAATTCTCCATCCTTCCTCCCTCTATCCCCCCTAGTCTGGTCCCCAACAAACGGCATACCTCAGACACAGGTTTACTTAGACTTTGTCACCTTTATTTAGAATTCCACAAGGTCAGCTGGTGAGCATGAAAATAATAGCTAGTCAGCATTTATACAATTTTAACAGTAAAGCCCTTTGTAATATTTGTTCCTCACAATAACCCTGATAGTTAGGTGCTGTTATTATCCATATCTTACAGTTAAGGAAACTGAGGCAAAGAAGGTTAAATGATTTGCCCAAGGTCACACAGCGTAAGTGTCTGAAGTAAGATTTGAACTCAGGTCTTTCTGATTCTAAATCTAATATTTTATCTACTGTGCCACCCCACTGATTCTAGTGACTAGACATTGAGTCAGAATGATCTGCCCAGTTGCATGAACATCACTTAACCTTTCTCAGTGTCGGTGGCCTCACTTAAAAATGGAGATAATAACAGGATTCACCTCAAGAGGATTGTTGTGAAGGTCAACCAAGATAATGTATGTAAAGTGCTTTATAAATGTCATCTATTTCATCATCATCATCATCATCATCATCATCATCATCATTATCATCATCATCATCATGGGTCTAGACCTGTGATTTTTTCAATGATGGAGACTTCCAAGGAGAAAATTCTATCTACCCACGCAAACAGGGACCTGTTTTGCAACTTAAGAATCTAAAAGAGATGCTGGGGGCACCAAGATGTTAAGAAATAAAATAATGATAGCCAGCATTTATATAGAGCTTTAAGGTTTGCAAAGTGCTTTTAAAAATATTACCTCATTTGATCCTCATGACAACCCTGGGAAGGTTATTATTATCCTCACTTTACAGATGAAGAAACTGAGGCAAGCAGAAGTTAAATGATTTACCGAAAGTCACACAAGGACTGATGTCATAGCACAAGCTACATAATCACAAAATCACCCATTAAGAAATAAACCTGAAGCAAGTCCCTGGACATACTTTCCCTCTTACCTGGACAACTTCAGCAGGGTCCTAAGCCACTTTTGAAGAGCCCGACAAACTATGGTTGCCCCTTCTTCCCCAAAGCAAGCACTGGCATGGAAATGAGGCAGTGGGCATCAGGTAGGGATGTCACCTGTCTCTGTAAGGGAATTTTCTAGGCAGAAAAGGGAAGCCCAGAGCCTGACAGGTAGCCAAGAAGCCCCACAACACAGAAAGCTGCTGGAACACTAACAAGCTATGGTGAGCAAAAAAGTCCAAACTTCCTCACACATGCAAACTCAACATTTAATTTTCTGCAAGATTACCCACAATAATTACAAAGTTTCTGAAATACTGCCTTAAAAGCTGGGAACTATAGGATCCGTAGGAATCGATCTTTTATCTTTCACCTTTACTGTGTCCCCGTGTCTATGAACTCCGTGTGTCACACACTATAGTGAATGCAGGAGATATTTTCCTCTAATTTCTAGGGGTATTAAACTGAAACTTAACCACAATTAGGTTGATTATTAAATAACCCAATGAAGAGAATTATATAGCAAACCTCTAGCATACAAATAGCACTAAGAGAAAAACCTGAAAGTCTCTTTTGTTTATAGGCCTATTTTTCTGGTTGGCCTATATATATTACTGACCAAGGACTTGGGGTAGTGAGGACATCCACATTACTGTAACTTGTGCATTCTGCCAATCAGTTTGAGGCAACAGGAAGAGCTTGAATGGACCTGGCACTGAGAAATTGCCAGTCAAGTGCTGACTAACACCAAGTCATCTCAGAGGGATCAAACACATGGTCTGAGGAGTGTAATTCTTGGTGGAAAATGTATCCGTGTGTGTCATGGTCTTAGAATAGAACATGTTAAGCCAAGAAATCCACTTTAATACACATGGGTAACATGGAAAAGTGGATCTTGTTTGCCTGAGTTAACAAGATAGGTCATAGCAAATGTTTCCCAACATGAGTCCATGAGACCTTACACTCTATCATACCACTGAAATCAAAGGGACTTGTAAAGTTTGCACATTCCTCAGGGGGGGTATTTGGTCATTTATTTAGTGGCATATGTGAATAGTACATATCTTTTCCCATGAGGTATTAGTTGCTTTGATAAGGGAATGTAGCACCTCTCACTCACATGTTGGCCTTTGCTCGTCCTTCATCTTCAAAGATGACACTTCTGACAATGATTACTATTCAATCATTTGGCAGGCTGAGTAGGACTCCATACATGCATATAACCATTTTTTCCTAGTACAAGGTGATTCCTTCTCTTCTTTACAACTTCCTTCCTCAATTTAATTTTCTACAGGCTCAATGACCTCATCTTTGCCTCCTGGCTTCCTTCAAATCTGACTTTCTGGAAGTTTTCCTTACCCTCCTTAATCTATTGCTTTCCCTATAAGATTATCTCCCATTTATCCTATATAATATTGCTTGTCCATAGTTGTTCTCATGTTGTCTCCCCCAATAAACTGTGAGTTTCTTGAGAGCAGGGACTGTATTTTGCCTTTTTAAAACTTGTGGTGCTTAGCACATAGTAGGTGCCTAATAAACACTTGTTGCCTCATCTCTGAGCTGCATCTTGGCCTCAAACAGGATGAGGCAAGAAATCAGGAGACCTGATTTCTATTTTCAGTTCTATCACCAATATAACCTTGAACAGGATGCTTTTCCATTCTCTTTCCTGGTCTCTCCAATTCTGAGTTGAGAACACCAGTATAAACAATATGAGGCTCCAGACTCAAGCCACTACAAGTCTGATCACTTTCCACTAAGACACCCCCTTCCAAATAATCTAACTTTCTCCCCTTTCTGTCATATTGGCTTCAGCCTTAGGTATTCTATTTCATAAAGTTACCCATAGCCAGCGTTGGATTAACCTAGAGGCTGTGCTTCACATGAGAAAAAGGAAAGGGCTGCTATTCAATTCCTTTCAGTGATAACAGTGAGAAGAGTCTCCATTAAAACACTATTCTGAAGCCTCTACACAGTATGTTCAGGTGACCCTGGGTTCTTGAAAACTATGCCAGAAGAACGTAAGCTCTGCTAAGTCTTTCCAAGTCAGAAAGGCTTGGAGTATAATGGTATCTGCCATATGAAAAGACCAGTTAAACCTGGAAGGGCTCATCACCAGGAGACTGGTCACAAGATGATTTGGGGTGAAGTTTTTGGGGGACCTAGTAATCCATAAAGACTACCTATTTTGCCATTGAGCAGTTTATGATCTAAATGAATTTCATCCATGCCAAGGAAACTGTGCATCTTTTAGGGGGCTGGAAATGAAAGGGGGCCTGCTCAAAGTTAGCTCTCCCAAGAGAAAGTGGAATGGCACCATACTGTTTTCTATGTACTCTTCTATGTAATAAGCTCTTCCGAAAACCATCTAGTATAAAGAGTTCAGAACTTTACAGCTTTATTTTCCATGTTTTGTTTTAATTTTATGAACATTATGCCCCTGCACATAGGTACTCTCTGGCAGCCCCTTCCCCAACTTTTCAGTTTTCTTTTGAACATTCTCCCCCTCCCCCTTAGATTGTAAGCTCCTTGAGGGCAGGAACTGTCTCTTTTTTTTTCTTATTTGTATCCCCAGTGCCTGGCACATATTGAGGCACTTAATAAATGTTTATTGATTGGTTCTCTTCATTCTTCCTTCTCCTGAACCCAAACACTTCTCAGAGGGCAATGAAGCTTTCTTACTTTTTGCACTTTAAGGTAAGATGCTGGGAGAGGAGAGGCTTGGAAATACTGGAAATGCCTGACCTAAGGGGAATTTCCCAGACCACTGACCCTATCTCCAGCTTCTTGGCTGAGGGGATTTCCAGGCTTTTTGCTTTCTGTTACAGAATGCCTCTTTTGTCTCTGAGAGGAATATGAGACCAGTGACAGACTGTCCACTAATTTGGCACCAACCTTCCCTAGCAAAGCCCAATTCTTCAAAACAACTAAGAAGAGCAGAGAGTACCTCCTGGATCAGTGCTCCATCTGTTCTGCAAATAAAGTGCCAGTCGGACACAGTGTGAGAGCAGCAGGCAACAATCTGGGGAAAATACTACGCGTCTGGTGGACCCCAGGAGACCAGAGCACAAGGAGGTACAAGATGTTCTCAAGTGCCTAGTACGAAGTCAAGAAACCAGGTCTTAGGCCTCAGGAATAGAAAGGAATTATAAACCATGTCACCTTCACCTTTCCTAAAAAAGGGCAGATGATGGCATAAATTAGGATGCCAGGCCCCCAAGGAAACTCTTGCCAAGAGACTTCCCTCCATCTTTCTGTCCCCAAAATGTCCTCACTATGAACTCTGGCAGGTTCCTTCATTCTGTAGACTCTCTGGTTCTTCAAGGATTACGTCTGTTATATCTATAGTTATAGAGCCAAGTCATGATATAATGGAAACAACCAGGGCTAGAACTGGGGCCAACTTTGGTTCTAATTCCAGTTTCATCACAACTTCATCATGTGATGCTAAGCAACTCATTTAATGTCTGTCCATGTCTCAGTTTCTTTATATGTAAAATGGAGATAATAAAACCACCTGCTTTACCTACTCTACAGGAAATGAAATTAAATGTATGAAATTAAATAATAGTTTACAGGGCCAATTTACAGATGTAAAAGCAGTATTTGATTTGGTAGAACAAAACACTGCCTAATGGCTCATTTCCAACAAGATGTCTCCTGTTCATACATCAAAATCATTCAAGATTAGCTGAAAGATGTCACAACAGAAAGAACCCTATTCAGTGACCCCTCTGATCATAAACATCAAGCAAAGGCATAAAACAGTAAGATGTATGTTCACCAAAGGTGTTTGCCAGGGTAGCAGAGTTCAATTGAAAGTTTTTTCTCTAGGGATGGTTAAGTCCTCCAATGCTCCTATTTACACATGGGATTGTCTGTCCCCCATGCCTGGAAGGTTCTCCCTCTCGACCTCTGCCTCCCAGAATGCCTGGGTTCTATAAAGACTCAGCTCAAATGGCACCTTCTCCATAAGGCCTTCTTTCCCATTCTTTCCATTCCATCCCCCAATACAGTCACTCAGTCAGTCATTCTCAAACTTTTTGACATAAAGATCTCTTACACTCTTAAAAATTACTGAGGACACTAAGATTTTGTTTATGTGAGTGATATATACATATATTTACAATACTAGAAATTAAAACTTATAAAATATTAAAATATTAAATTTATTCACTTAAAATAACAATAATGAACCTATGCTTTTAATTGGTTAGACAATTCCTTATGAGGAAGGTTCCTCTACCAATGTAATTTAGGACCTCCTTTTCAATTTACGGTATTAGAAAGTTGCCTGGGGAAACTGAAGGGTTAATTAAGATACCACAGATGTAATGCCCAAAGAACTGGAGTGCCTACAGAAGGAGAGAACCCACCAGAGTTCATAGTGAGGACATTTTGGGGACAGAAAGACAGAGGGAGGTCTCTTGACAAGAATTTATTGAGGGGCCTGGCATTCTAACTTATGCTATTATATGGTAAATAATAAAAACAGGCTAACATAAATGATATATTTTATTAAAAAAATAGCTATTTTCCAAAATAAAAAAAATTATTGAGAAGAATAGCATCTTAAAATATATTTTTGCAAATCTTCTTAATGTATGGCTTAAGAGAAGACAACTACATTCTAATATCTGTTTCTTTATTCAATCAGTTTTGATAGGTGATTTTGTTGTAGTATATGAATAAAACTGGCCTGACACAGATAAGCAGTTGGAAAAGGAAGGTATATTTTAATCCGAAAATATCTTAATATTAATATTAAAATACTTTTGATCTTACAGACCCCCTGAAAGAGAGTTAGGGACCCCAAAGGTTCCTGGACTACACTTTGAAAACTGCTGCTCTAAGTTTGCCTTCCATACATTCTGTATCTTATATATACATATTGAAATACATATTGTCTCTCCCATTAGAATATAAGTTTCTTGAGGGCAGGAATTGCTTTTTCTTTTTCTTTGCATCCACAGAGCTTAGCTCAGTGCCTATCACACAGAGTGAATGAGCAACTAATAAATGCTCATTGATGAATTGATTGTGTTAGTTACATCAAGACCCAGAACATTAGAGGGCATTCTGAAAGAGATCTGTAAATATCCACACAGAGAAGATCAAGTAGATGAAGAACAGCTATTTACCAGATTACAAAATGTATGTGGTTGAACAATCTATCAGGCTTGTCTATAGCAACAACTACCATTTAAAAGGGGCAGCTACATGTCCAGTGGATAGAGCAGTTCTAGAGTCAGGAAGACCTGAGCTCAAATCCAGACTCAGATACTTACTAGCTGTGTGACCTTGAGAAAGTCACTCAACCCTGTTTGCCTCAGTTTCCTCATCTGTAAAATGAGCTGGAGAAGGACATGACAAACTACTCCAGTATCTTTGTCAAGAAAACCCTAAATGGGGCCACAAAGAGTCAGACGTGACTGAACACCACCACTACCACCATTTAAAAAGTTATTTAAAGTTTGCAAAGCATTTTATGTATATTTTCTCATTTGATCCTCACAATAACTCTATTAAGTAGGTACTATTACAATCCTCATTTAATAGATGAAGAAACTAAGACAGAGAGAGGTTATGTGATTTAACAAGGCAAGCAAATGCCTGAGGGTGAATGTGAACTCAGATCTTCCTGATTCCAACTCCAGTACTCTAGACACTATGCCACCTAAATTCCATTAATATGTATATCTGGAATAGGTAATACAGATGGACAATGAGATAGGTCTAGAGTTAAACAGAAGAGCAAGCTGGATTACCTTCTGGAAATTGTAAAGCTCCTTTAATGCAAATGAAAATTTTTCTTTTTGTCTTTCTGGAGAGGGGCGGGCAGGACAATTGGGGTTAAATGACTTGCCCAAGGTCACACAGCTAGTAAGTGTTAAGTGAAGCTTGATCTGAACTCTGGGCCTCCTGACTCCAGGGCCGGTGCTGCTCCCCAAAATTATTCATTTTTATATCCACAGTTCCCAACAGTCAGTGAGGTTGGGCTTGTGGATCAACTCCATTTTTGCCTACAGAACAGACTTTAGGAAAGGCAGTGTATCATAGTGTATCATTGACAACTGAAGCAACATCAGGAAGAAGTGGGTCCTGCCTCTGACACATACCAATTGTGAGACCCTGAGCAACTTACTTAATCTCTCAGTTCCCCCAGGGAACCCTCTTAATACTCTACATAGAAAACTAGGCCCTGAATCACATTGGTAGAGGGAGCTTCCTCACAAGGAGATGCCTAACCAATGGAAATCACAGGGTCTCTTCTCCAACCCAGCTCCCTCCCATCCATCCACCCCATCCCACCCCACCCCCAAATGGCCTAGTGATGCACTGTGTGTCTGTTGTCCAAGGACTGGCCTAACTAAGCATGGAGAAGCTCATCACAGGAGACCCATGGGAAAATGAATTTTTCAGCTCCAGCAACTCTTGAAGACCATCTACTAAGACCATTCATCTATTTAGGAGTGATGATCCGAGTCACTGAGGGGAACATCAACTCTTGCATTAATTATTGTATTTATTCAGTATAGTTCTGTTTTCCCTATTCTTTAAAATAAACAGAAAATGATGTTTCTCTACCTCTTCCCCCTTGTCCTTTTCCCCTTTTCATCTCTGACCCTTCTTCTTTGTCTCTTTCTTTTAACAGGTGAAAATAGAGAACTAAATTGTATTTTTTTTTGCATTATTCATTGAATTTATTCAGGACTATTCTATACTCCCTATAAAAAGAAAATGAATAGAAAGTTTTGCTTCTCTGTCTTTTCTCTTTTCTCTTCATATCCAAAATGCCTAAATTAAATTGTTCTCCATCCCTCTCCCCCCTGCCCCTGATCCTGGTCCAATGTTTTCAATTCTCTGGGTTTTTTTATTTACATAAGAGAACCCCAAAGAAGTAAAGTATAATGATCCTATCTAACCTATGTTATTACATAGCGGATATCCTAAATCCCTTCTGCTGCAAATGGAAATTTTCTCTTCTTTAAAATCTATCCTATGACAAGCAGGATGGTATAGAAGAAAACCATGGGACTGATGCCCAGGAGAGCCCAAATCAGCTGTGTGACCTTGGACAAGTTACTAAGAGCTCCCTGGGCTTCAGTTTCCTCATCTGCAAATTATATGATCAGGAAGATTCAATCTAATCAAAGAACCCTTACAAGTGCCTTTTATGCATAAAGTACTGTGCTAAGTGCTGGGACAATGGAGATGGAGATCCTGCCCTCAAGGAGCTTACAATCTAAATAGGCAGGGAAGAACTATATGTACCTCAATAATGATGGCACAAGGACAATGCAATCAATGAAAAGAAATGCAAGTAATTTAAGGAAGGAGAGATCAGTTTACCTGAGGTAGTGGTACAGAGAAGGATTTATGGAAAGGTGGCATCTAAAAAGAATGTATTACAAATAGCAGGATTATAGCAACAAAAGCACAGAATTAAAAGAATACAGGGGATGGCTAGGTAGCTCAGTGAATAGAGCACTGACCCTGGTGTCAGGAGGACCTGAGTTCAAATCTGACCTCAGACACTTAACACTTACTAGCCATGTGACCTTGGGCAGGTCACAACCCCAATTACCCTTCCAAAATAAATAAATAAATAAATGAAAGCAAAAAAGAATACAACATAAAAGTAGGGTGAGTAGAGTAGTCCACTTTGGCTGACATGCCAGGCATGGGGGGGACAGTATGAAATAAACCTGGAAAGATTTGGAACCAAACCTGCAGAAGGATTTGAATGCCGAGCCCAGAAATTCACACGGTATTCATAAGGCAATGGCAAAAGGTTTTCAAGTAACAGAATGACTCAACAACAGCATGATATCAGGAAGATTCTTTCTTTTTTTTTGAGGGGGGAAGGCAAGGTAATTGGGGCTATGTGACTTACCCAAGGTCACACAGCTAGAGGAAGATTATTTCTAATGGTGTGGGTAAAGGATGATCTAGTTTGAGAAGAGATTGCATACAGGACGTCTAATTAAGAGGCAACTGCAATGACCACCTAGGTGAGAATCAGTCAATCAACACGCATTTATTAAGCTGGTACTGTGTGCCCAGCACTGTACTAAGTGCTGATGATGCAAAGGATGAAAACTGACGAGGGTCTCAACCTGTATATGGCTTCAGTAGTAAAGGAAAGGCAGAAAAAAGGTATAGATGAGATCGCCCAGGCAGAACTGATACATTCTTTCCAGTTTGAATATTCTATGATTTTCCTAGAAACATTGATGAGATACTCCATGTCACTCCTATGATCACATCACATCACTGGCTTTGTCAGTAGTCTTAGAAGAGAAAGTTAAGAAGTTATTGCCTTGATATACATGACATCCCCAAAGTCTCCATGCAGTTTCTAATATTAAAAAGTTTAAAACTGCAAGAAAACTTTTAGAACACTCTGAATACACTTGTAGGAGGTGCCTTCAGATGGGATGAGAGATTTAGTGCTGCAAGGAACCTTAAAGGTCATCTAATTCAAGAGGAAAGTGAGGAACAGAGGGGTTAAAGGACTTGTCCACGGTCATACAGGTAAGTGGCTACAGCTGGATTCAAACCCAGGTCTTTCTTTCAACCCAACATTTCCCACTGTATGGTGCCATACTGATGTTAAGTCACCCAACTTTGCAGCTGTCCCTGCCTTAACAGTACCTATGTATTGGATAAACAGAATGTGGTTTCCAGAGATCTCTGTTGGTATCTTCTCTCCATTCTTCTGGGGAAGGAAACACTGGGATGTGATTGAGATGTGAACGTACAGCCTCCTACACTCAACAGCCAAAAAATCAATTGCTGACAAAATTAGTTAGGCAAACGCCCTTAACTGCTCTGATACCTCTCTTAGAAGGGTTCAATTGGGTTGCGTATTTATGTTCATAATATCTATCACAGTATCTTTTATGTAACAAGTGCTTAATAAATGTGTGTCAAATTGATTTGGGGGCTGGGGTAGGAGAAAAGATCAAGTCATCGGCACCCTACATCCCAGTTCGGCGTTTTGTGGATTTCACTATTAAAAGTGTCTGCTTAAACACCTGCTCTTTCCCTTAATAAAAGCCCTTATCCTCCCTTCACATGAGTAATCAATAACACGTTCACTTGGTGCTTAAAGGTTTACAAAGTGATATATGTATATGCATATACATACACACATATATACTATACATAAAGTACTTTTACATGTAAAACATATGCATATAAAGCATATATTTGTATACTTATATATACATATACATACACATATACATATATATTCTTCATAGCAATCCTGTGAGGTGATTATTATCTTCATTTTAGTTCTTATTATCTTCATTTTAGAAAGGTGGAAACTGAGTCTGAGAGAGGTAAAGTGACTTGCCTAGGTACATGAGAATAAGCACTTAAAGCAGAATTCGAACCCAGATTTTCCTGCCTCAGGGCCAGTACTCTCTCCATTATGCCCCAGAGATATTTATCTACTAGCTATTCCAAGAATTTCCATGACATTTTAGTTGCACCTCAAAATGGCCAAAAGCAGGGGAAAGGTAAAGTGATTGTCTCCCTTTTCCCGAAGTTTTAGGTAATGATAACAATAGAATAATATATTTGTACAGGGCTTCATATTTTATGTTCCACATAAATTATTATGTTCCACATAGATTATTTCACTTGATTCTACAACAATCCTTCAGTAGTGAAGGCATTAATTATCTCCATTTTACAGATGAGGTAAATGAGTCTCAGAAAGAGATTATTTGTCCATAATCCCTGAGCTTGAATGTTAATTTAAACAATACTAAGTGTGACCACAGGAAAGTCATTTAACCTATATGAGACTCAGTGTCCTCATCTATAAAATAGAAATAAAAATGGGAACACCTAGGACATTATCTACTTCAGAAGGGTGTTGTGAATAAATACTTTGTAAAATTTATACAAATGAATTATATTATTATTATTAGAAAATGTCAGGACTAAGGCTATAACACGGGATAATGCACATTCCTCTCTGTTATGTGTCCTTCATAATACCAACAACAGTTACAAAAACTCTAAGGTCTTTTCTCCCACCCTGTACTTCCCACTACTTCATGACTTTTTGGGTCTCCTCACACAAAACATGAAAAGCCCTTATGGAGCAGCTAATGAATAGAGTACTGATCCTGGAGTCAGGAGGATCTGACTTCAAATTTGGCCTCATACACTTCACACTTACTAGCCATGTGACCTTGGGTAAGTCATTTAACCCCAACTGCCCTGCCTTCCCCCCTCCAAAAATTAAAAAAAAATCTGAAAGATAATTTAGGAATTTAAAAGTTTGGTCACTCCTTAGATTTCAGGAAGACCTAAGGATTCATCTTTGTACCTCTGACATGAAAGCTCCTATCTTATTTTCATGGTTGTATCCATGATATCCTCATGACTTTAATTCCTGTTTGTATTTTAAAATTTGTGTCTTCAAGAATAGCCAATATTCATATCTGTCTGTTTTCCAAGTTTTGGGGTCTCATTTGTAAAGTCCAAACAACACTGAGGAACATCTTTCTGCCTTTACAGGTACCACCTGAATTAGACTTGACATTTGCATGAAGCCTAAATGTCACTACATAGAATGTAAGCTTGAGGATAGGAATTGTTTCATTTTCATCTCTGTATCCCTAGCAACTAATACAGTGTCTGGCATGTAGAAGATACATAAGAAACATTTGTTGACTAAACAAATACTTGTTTTGGTCCCCTTTGTAGATGGTACAGTGGCTTTGCAGCTATATAACCTGGATTCACATTCTGCTTTTGGTTTTTATTACCTGTGTGACCTTAGGCAAACTGCTTAACCTCCCTGGGAATCAGTTTCTTTACCTATAAAATGAGGGGATAGGACTAGATGCCCTCTGGGGTCCCCTTCAGGGTAAAATCTATGAGTGCTATGATCTCTTTGTATCTCTGTATAGCTTGCTCTTCAGCGGAGAAGGGATATTATATTAGCACAGAATCGGAATTGGAAGGAAATTCAATGGTCACCTAATCTAACCCTGACCTATATAAGAATCTTCACTCCAGCATCCCCCCAAATTGTTTTTATCCATCTTTGAGTTGAAGACTAACGAGAGGAAACCCACTATCTCAAATAGCCCCCTGCACTTTTTAGAAAATTCTAATTTAAATGTTAGCAAGCTTTTACTTTACATATATCCTAAACCTAGTTTTAAGTTAGAGGTACTGGTGGGGAAGGGGAGAACAGGGGAAGGGGGCCACAGTGGATAAAGTGTTGAATCTAGGATCAGGAAGACCTAAATTCAAATCTTTTCTTAGACTACACTCACAGCATGACCCTAGGCAGGTCTCAACCTCTATCTCCCTTATATGTAAAAAGGGGATAATAATAAAACCTACCTCTCCCAGGGTTGTTATGAGGATCAAAGAAGATAGTATTTATCAAGTGCTTTGAGAACTTTAAAGTGCCATAGAAATGCTAGTTATTATTCATTTGTATCTTACAGAACTGGCTGATGGCACTTATTAACAAGAACCTGAAAGTGACCCTTTACACAAAAGCAAGGTTGCATATTAAACCATGACTCACCTCCACACCCCATAGGCCCCACTTTCACTGGACACAGCGTTATATGGTATGACTTACAGTGTAATGGAAAAAAATGTATTATACATCGATAGGGCCTGGTTCTATTTTACTTTGCAATACAGGAATCTCGGGCCAAAAATCATTTTTATTCCCAATCTTCTCACAAGAAAACTAAGGCAAGAAAAATAAAACTAACTTGTTATTAACTTCTTAAAGTGCGTATTTGGATTGCAGGTTCTTATGTCCAATTTCATTTATTAGACCTGCCTCCCTGTTGACCATCAGAGAACTACCTGGGTATTTTTGGGATCCTGGGCTAAGGAGTAGCAGTACCTGAGAGTACTCAGGTAGCAGAATGGGAAGGGAGTTGGTTTTAGAGTCAGCAGACCTGGTCTTAAACAGTAAAGTCAATAATTACTAGGAAGGATGATTTTGATATAGCTATACCAAATAATAACTAGATAATAATTAATGACCAAATAACAATAATATAACTAGATAACAATAATAATAACTAAAAAGTATGACTTTTTTTTAAGAGAAGCATGGTGGCTAGGACGCTGGGCCTGGAGTCAGGGAGATCAGAGTTCAAATCCAATCTAACCTCAGACACTTACTAGTTGTATGATCCTAGGCAAGTCACTTAACTTATGTCTGCCTCAGTTTCCTCAACCATAAAATGAGAATAATAACAGCACCTACCTCACAGGGTTGTTGTAAGGATCAAATGAGATATTTGGTTTTTAAAAAATGTGTAGCACAGTGCCTGGCATATAGTAGGCACCATTTAAATGTTTATTCCCTTTTCCTTTGGACAAATTGCTTAATCTTTCTAAGCCTCAGTTTCCCCATCTGTAAAATGAACATAATCATATCTGTCATCAACTTAAAGGACTATTCGGAGGAAAACATTCTGTAAACCTTAAAGCATCCTATAAATACAAATTATTGTCATTAGCATTTTAATGACCCTTATTTTGTATACTACTTAATTATTCCCAAGTAACACCAATCAATCAACAAGTATTTATTAAGTACCAATTATTCACCAGACACCGACTGTGCTAGGTTGAGGATATAAGTGCAAAGAATGGAACAATCCCTACCCCCAAGGAGCTTACAATCTAATGTATAAATTCATCTGAATGCTGAAGCTGGCTGGATTTGTCATATTTCCTACAGTGCAGTGTCTGTGTAAGCAGGAAGCCCTCTCTTCTGCTATTTACTTGCTTGTCACATTTACGTTCATTCTTCGAAGTCAGGCTAGCTGTCCCCAGTGTTTATGGAGGGGGCTGGTGCTATTACATGTTTGCCGAGCTTCAAAATTATAACTCAATGTTTTATGCCTGTCATTTGCTGATCAGTCCTAACAGGGTGAAGATAATAATAGAAAACAAAAAGGCTGACTGAAAATCTATTACACAGTATGCATCGCTATATATGGGTGTGTATATATATATATATAAACACATAAATATTTATATGCTATATAGAGAGGTTACATATAAATATATCATTATTCTTTGTTGTCTAAGATGATGCTATCTACTATCTATGCTATCTATTCAGGGGATGGTGGGGATGAAAAGGCCAATGCAGGGCAAGCATCAGTCTTTGGTTCATGTGCTCTGTTTTCCACATTGCATATATCCATGAAGATGGGTTCTTTCTTTGAGGTATACTTATGATGCCTGTTGTTTGTGACTCAGATTTCCAGATGGCCTAAAGGCTTCCCCTCAACCCCCATTCTTGACTGCTCTATGCCAGGTTGATCTTCTTATACCTTTACAAAGTAGTAAATTATATTTCTGTTTAGTCCTCTATTGTCAAATGAAATGCTGGCATTCAAACACACATTTTTTTTTTTAATATGCTCAGACATCTTAAGGACAAAGTCATCAGATAAATAAACAAACCATTAGGCTGAGAATTGAGCTGTTATTAGATGCAAGAACCACTAATTTGTTCTTGGTCAAGAGGGAGTTCACATATTTGTTATGTGCTCATGTGTATATATGTATACATTCTTCTTCATCTTCTTCTTCTGATAATACTAACTACTTTCGCTTTTGGGTCCTTGGTGTCTGGAAGACTGGATTAAAGTCTAGAATTAGACATATATTTATTTCACTATACATATACAAGTACAAACCGCAGGCAGCAACTCTTTATTAAGTTACAAAAGAGTTTTAATCTGCATAGGTGAAGGAAGTTTCCACACCAGGAATTCCCACAGTGATAAAAATCAAAGGCCCAATGACGAAAAACCAGAACCAAAACCTACTAGTTCACTAGTTTTACAAGTAAACGTTAAGAATGAATAACCAGGAATTTATATACCACTAACTGCCTGGGTGCAATGAGTTGTTGTAAACAATACAAATGAGCCAAGAGAACAGAAGCAACCAGACATGAAAAGATTTTAATAGAAATTACAGCAAAAGGTCATGTGCTACTGCATCAGCTTATATTGAGCATTACAGGAAAAGTCTTTGTATTTTGTTGTTTGTTTTTTGCCATCTGGGTCCATCTGAAGACTGGGTTCAAATCTTGCTCTGATATGTAACAACTACTACTTTGGTTGAGTTTGGGGTGATGAGGGGAATCTGGATCCATGATTTCATCATAAAGTGGACACTCCTACTTATGCAGATCAGTAATTCCTATGTAACAATGTTTCTGCTAAGAAAGATTTCAAGTACTCAACCAGCCCTGGTTAAACCCGGACAGGCTCATCATTATCACAAGGCTGCTTGCTAGGTGATGAAATGTTCTAGTCATGGTCACTTCTGGAGACTGTCCATACCCAGGTGTGCAGATAAAGCCATCGAGTCTCAAAGAGGTGACTACCTCAAGGTCACCTTGCTAGAAAGTGGCAAAACCAGGATCAGAACCTAGATCTTCTGATTTCAAGACCAGTGCTCTTTCTACTGCCCACTATAGTCTAGAAAAACCCAAGTTCTATGTTAAAATCAGCTTCATTAAAGGCAGCAGAGAATTGGCTGGACAAGAACCTTGAGGTGAGACAGCAGTGGTCATGTGATCTGCATGTGCCTATTACCATATTGCAGAGGTTGACACTGGGGTTAACAATTCTCAAGAAAACACAGGCTAAAAATTCAATCCAGTGTTTTAAGGATGTTCGGGTCAGGGAAAAAAATCACTCTGAAAACCTAAGGGGGCAGAGATGACCTTTCTTATGAAAACACTAAAACGTAGCTTTTACAATTAACCTTGGCTTCCCTTGAAGGTAACCATCCAGGAGATACACA
The DNA here is from genome assembly GCF_028583685.1 of Petaurus breviceps papuanus. Lineage (NCBI taxonomy): Eukaryota > Metazoa > Chordata > Mammalia > Diprotodontia > Petauridae > Petaurus > Petaurus breviceps. The sequence continues at coordinate 6,133,426 of NW_027187317.1, read as the reverse complement.
GATTTTCTTTTCTTTCTAGTAATTTACGAACTCCATGGAAATCCACAAGTTACCAGGATTACCTCAAAATGACTTCTGCCCACCCTCCTCCAAGGATGCTCAGTGTGTGGAACTGCCGAGTTTGTGGAGCTATCCACTTCCAGACAGAACTAGCTGGTTGAAAAACAACAACAAACAATAACAAAAATAAGAAGACTTTCCCTTTAATACTCAACATAAGCTGATACAGAATCACATGACCTTTTACCGTAATTTCTATTAAAATCATTTCATGTCTGGTTGCTCCTGCTCTCCTGGCTCATTTGTATTGTTTACAACAAGTCATTGCACTCGGCAGTTAGCAGTGGCTGAAGCCATGGTTACTCGTTTTTACATTCACTAGTTAAATGGAATGCAGCTCTTGTGTGGGTTTCAGGGAGCAAGCTCTTAAGAAACCACAATCCAGCTATCAATCAGGCTAACCCAGGAGAAATTAATATTATAAACATAAGTATTGTTACATATTAAACATCGATTGTAAGAGAGCTCAAGGCTTTCATTATCTGGAGTTGCAAAAGTGGACAGGTATAGAGATTTGACTTAGAACCTGGGACTTAGGGGCTGTGGTCTACACTGAACAATCATGCATGTTGTGCATTCATCAGCTCTCAAGGGTAAATAAAACTATCCTTTTTTAAGTACCCTCCCCACACACACACACACATACACACACCTAAAAAAAAAATCTTGAGCACTTATTTTACCCGGATGTGCCTAGAATATAAATAGTGCTTAAATACAGGTTTAACCAGACTGCAATCCCAGCAAAGTAACTTAAACAGACAAATACAAGATAGTAAAACACCGAAAAGACAGCACTGGGTAGAATTCAATTAAGACAAAACAATACTGGAATGTTCTTTACTAGTGAATTTAAGGCTGCAAAATTAATATGTTTTATTGGTAGGAAAAATGATACAAATTCAACCTCCTGCCTATTTGTTTCTTTCTTGGATGTTACCAAAAAAAAATTCCCCAAAGCTAACTTATTTCTTAGACTGGACATGACCAACAATTATAATTCTTATTACATTTTTTAAAGTTCTTTCTATAGTTTAAGGATGGCAAAGATGGTCCCATCAGTCACATTAAAAGACAAACGAGAAGAGCAAATAGTTAAATCAAACATATTACAACCCCATCTACTGCAAAGTCACTGTATCAGAAGCTAGAATTGATTTGTTTCCTCACAACGAATTGAAAATGAAGGTAACATAACGTTGGAAAAATCCCTCCTGCACTGCTAATCGGATATTGTATCATGGTTGATTGCAGTTTGCCCTGTACTATTTATTGTTGCCTAAATCATGCATACTTACAGGTTCTGGGTTCTTCCAAGAGTTTGGTGCAGTTTCAAGGACAAATATCTTAAAGAAGCCTCTCTACTGTGCAGCAGAGATCCTAGCTCTCTGATCTGATTACAAGAGCACGGTGCTAAGTCTGACAATAGAAAAAAAGGAAACTTCCTGGGGGAGGAAGAGATCTTGGAAAGTCTCAGGGTTAAAAAGGCTGCTTTAAATGTGCCGGTTGGGTTGTTCCCTAGTTGTGTATACACAGTAGCAGCTGATCTGAGTGTTTGCAGCCCTGCAGAAAGGAACCTTTACTGAAAACCAATGGCATCACATTTCAGTGGGGCTGGTGCCAAGCTCTGGAGAGCAAAGCAACCTTTGACAACTTCACACAATTCAAACCAGCGGGACTTACCCCGGGTCAGGGAGGAGTTTGGAAAGTGTCTAAGGTGCCGGGTTGAGTGAGTGGAGCTCAAGATGCGCTTTATTTCAGCTGCAGTCTTAACACCTGAAGAAATGCTTGGTACCTTGGAAATGGAACCAGGTGGGTTAGGCGAGACTTTGACAACAGCAATAACAGAGTTTATCCTAAATTCATTCTGTGTCAGTCCGGTAGAGTATTTTGTTAAGTCCAAAACCAGTAAAGTGCATTTTTTCTTTGTTTTGTTATATAAACTTATATACACTGGATCAGAGAATTTCAGGGCTGGAAGCAACCTGAGTGGCCAGCTATTCCATCTCACACCTCAACAAGAATCCCTTCTTCAACATATCTGAGCAAGGGTCATTCAGTCTTGCTTAAAGTCCTCCAATAAGGAGAGAATGCACTACATTCCAACACCTCCCCCTTCTATTCTGAGGCAGCTCTAATTGTCCGGTAGCTTTTCCTCACATCAAGTAAATTTATATCTTTGCAACTTCTACCCACTATTCTTAATTCTTCCCTCTTGGGCCAAGCAAATCTCATCTAATCTCTCTCTACCAAGTGACAACCTTTCAAATACTTGAAAATAGCTATCATGTCCTCTTTAACTCTTTTCCAGGCTAACATTCACAGATGCTTTAACCAATTCTCACAGGCCAGGAATTCAAGGGTCTTCACTATTCTAGCTGCTCCCCTATGGACACTTCCTAGCTCATCAGTATCCTTCCTTAAATATGGTACCTGGAATTGAATATAATATTCCGGATTTGGTCTGACAAGGTCAGAGTACATTATTCCTAGGCAGTCTTCCTCTCTAAATACAGACTAAGATGGCACTAGCCTTCCTGATAGCCATATCACATTGTTGCCTCTCATTGACCATTCTGACACGTCATAATCAAAATTAAGAAATAGCAACAATTGTGGGTACTTTGATCCCTAATTCTACATTCTCTCTGTCCTCGCACCCCCCCCCATCTCCTCACCCCTTGCAGTTGGGACTCCAAGTAAATCAAGTTCTTCCTTCCTTCCTTTCCTTCCTTTTTTTCTTCATTCCTTCTTCCCTTCCTCCCTTCCTTCCTTTTTTTCTTCCTTTCCTCCTTCCTTCCTTCTTTCCTTCCTTCCCTCTCTCCCTCCTTCCTTCCCTTCCACATGTGACTTTATTTCTGTAAGGAAATCCTAGTGTGGAAACTCCCTCCACTGATGCAGATCAACATCTGGGTCTGTAAATTCTCATCTTGAAGACCTCTGGGGTACCCTGAGGGGGTTAAACAATTTGTCATTTCCCTAGTATGTGTTAGAGGTAGGACTTGAATCCAGATCTTGCTGACTTTAAGACTGACCGAACTCCAACCACTACAATGCTTTGCTGTTGCTTCTCATTTTTATTGCTGTTGTCTATGATTCAGAACTACTGATGCTCAGACTTCACTTCAGTAATGCCTCGGTAATGAGACTATGTCAAGTATGCTATCAGAATATCGACAGAGTAAGGAAGATGGCTTCCTATAGAGGAGTTTTCTTTTCAGTTGCCTTTTGTAATATGAAATAGAATGAAAACTCTAAAAGTTGTCAACTCTGCAGATCAGAATAAAAAAACAAACAAACAAAAAACCAAGAACCAAAGTGGATCCCAATGTCCATGACAGTCTTACATCAAGTTACCAGTTAATTCTCTTCAAGGTACCTGTTCCTCTTTTTGTTTGTTTCAGTCACTATGATGGGTAAGTATAGCCTCTCATATAGACTTTGGCATTTCTCCATTATTGTGCATTTTCCTTCAAAGGGTAGAAAGGAAAACTGACAGTTCCACAAAAGGATGTGTTAAAGGGATCAGGCTACACTGAGGTTTTCACCTATAATATCTAACACTGCCAACTCTCAATTATTCAGAGGCTGATTATCCAAGCCCTCTGTCTCTCATTTTTGCCATACCACTGATGATTAGCATCATAATCAAAGACTCATTTTTTGGACAAAACCACCTTTTGCTCTGAATTAACTATTTCTTGTATGTTGACTTTTTTCCCCCAATGAACCCCAAAAGAACCAAAGATGGGGTCTATGCTTCTTTTATATCTATACTCATGCCAAGTATCACTGATCATATATTAGAATGTAAGCTCTTTAAAGGAAGAAGGTTTTTCATTTTTGTAACTGTATATTCATGACCAGCCCAAGAACTAGTACATGGCAAGAGCCTAATAAAACATTTGCCAAAATGTATAGTGGGAACAGTGGGAAATACAGAGGACTGAGGGAGTCAGGTACTTAATAATAATAACTAGTATTTCCACAGCACTTAAGGTTTGCAAAGCACTTTATATACATTATGTCATTTGATCCTCCCAACAACCCTTTGAGGTAGGTAGGTGCCATGATTATTCCCATTTTTTTCTTTTAAATGAGGGAACTGAGATAGAGAAGAGCTAAGTGATTTGCAAGTACTGGGTCTTCCTGATTCCAAGTCCAGTGCTCTATTCACTGCATCAACTAGCTACTTAGAATTAAAAAAACAGCTCTACCAATTGTGTGACCTTGGGCACCTCTCCTGGTCTTAGTTTCTTCATCTATAAAATGAGATGGGGAAGAAAGATGAATAGAGGGGCTGCACTAAATTACCTCTAACATTCCTTCCATTCTAACTATTCTAGATCTCTAACAGGCATCCAATAAACAGCTGCCAAATTAAAAAGAAATAAAAACAAGTCAATTTTGCAAACTTTGAGCATCATGGAGGTATCAAACTAGGGGACAAAAGTAGTATTGGGTTTCAAGTATCCATATATTTTCCATTACCCCCAAGTAATTGAACATTGGCTGGAGGACACTTACTAGCTTTCAACAATGGCTTATAATAAATCACCTCAGAGATTGTTTATTTTATTTATTCAAAATCTACCCAGGCCATAAGGCACCTTGTGAGTCTTAGAATAAGATCGACTCAACAATGAGACTAAATTACAAAAAGAATTTCCAGAACACTACCTGATTCCCCTGGCATAAATTAAGCTCAACATTCCCCATGAATTGACATTTAGCCAACAGCCAATCCTGGAGAAGCCAAAAAGTAGATTTTTGGATCTGTATTCCTGTGGTTGGCTGTCTGAACTGCCCAAATTTATTGGATTGCTGCCAATCAAGTGTCAAACTTTGTCCTTTGAAGAGAAGGCCAGAATCTGACAATATAGTTGGATCCATTTCAAGAATAGGAACTGGTTAGACAGATAGCAATCCATGAATCACATATAAAAATTAAAATGGCTTTGAATAGCATTCTATATAGCGTCCAGAATTGAAGAGTTCAATTGATGCTGTATAATAATTGGTGATCTAATGGTATCCCTTAAAATTATTGCAACAATGACATTTGGATGGCTACTTCTAAGTGCCTTCTGTTAAAAAATACGTCAGTCTCAACTCAAATTAAAGATGTCAACCAACATTTGTTGATGTCGTAGAGCAAATGCTGGCTAATAACTAAAGCAGGGAAGAACAAATATTAAATTTAATGATATTCTATTTAGACTTTTGTTTCCAAAATGAATGACTATTTAAAAAGTTGAGGTCATCCACAATATGTACATAATCCCAAAAAAACATGTTCTTCTTGTGTTACAAATCCTAAATTCACAAAGCCTCTTAAGGCTAAGTCAGTGAGACTGTCAGCCCCCTTCCATCGAACTGGGTTTTCTGTCTTTCCCCTCAGACAGAAGTCAATCAATCCCACCTCAGGTCATCTTTCTTAATGCATATATGTATCTTCTTGACATATAAAAATTATTCTCTTTCTTTCCCTTTTTTTTGCCTCCCTCCCTCTCTTTGTACCATTTGCAAGATAAAAAGAGCCTTATTTGGTTGATGTTGTTAAGAGTGGTGCTCATAAGGTATCTGTATCAAGGAAAAAAGAAAGAAGGAAAGAAACAACATTTTATTAAGTGCCTACTAGATGACAGGCACTGTTCTAAGTATTTTACAAATATTATTCTTAAAACAATCCCTGGAGGTAGATGTTATTATTAGTCCCATTCCTATTTTACACTTGAGGAAACCAGGGCAGGTAGAGGTTAAGTGACTTGCCCAGGGGTGGACCACTAGTAAGAGTCTGAGGCTAGATTTGAATAAAGGCTTTCCTGACTCTGGGTCAAGCAAGTATTCTATCTAACTGTCCCATTTAGCTGCCTCTAGGAAAATCAAAACATCTTCATCACAACATTAGAAGTTGGGTTGGGAGGAGGGTGACTTTTGATGAGCTCTAATCTATCGCATTTTACAGATGAAGAAACTGAGAAATTTGCACTAGGTCACAGAGCTAGTTAGTGACAGGGCAAAATAGGAATTTAGGATCTGAATTTAGCTCTCACAACTCCAGATCTAGGGATCTTTTAGCTTTAACATGTGTGAAATCAGGAACAATAAAAAACCCAATACCTCTGATATCCTGGAAAATTACCCAAGAGTCCCATTCAGAATTTCCACAGACATCTCCATGGACCTCTTCTAACTGAAGCTATCTTTTCTCAAGCACTGACAATGGAAACCAGAGGCATCATGAAGGACAAGAGTGCTTGACTTAAGAGTTACAACATCTGGGTTTGAGGTCTGCCCCAACATTTCATAGTCACATGACCTCCTAATTAGGGTTCGTTAGGAATTAGTTGCAAGTCCTTTAACCTCTCTGGACCTTACTCTCTCCATGTGCAAAATAAGGGGGCTGAAATAAATGATCTGCAAGACCCCTCAAGAATCTAAATCTTCTGATTAAAAAAAAAGTTTTGTATTCAGTTTCATTATGTTGGTCGTAATTACTAACACTGTGAACAGTATTATTTTTCCAGTACTGTTTCCATACTATAAGTAGACTCTGGGTACAAAATCTCTCTGTAAGTTGGGGGAATCAGTCAGTCCATAAACATTTATTAAGCTCCTACTAAGTGCCATGCACTGTGCCAAGTGCTAGGATATACAAAGAAAGGCAAAAGACAGCCCCTGCCCTCAAGGAGCTCTCAGTCTAATAAAGGAAACAACAAGCAAACAATTACATACAAACAAAACACATAAAGGATAAATTGGAGGTAATCACCAGAGGTAGGGCACGAGAACAAAAGGGAATCAGGAAAGGCTTCCTGTAAAAGATGAGATTTTGGCTGGGACTTGAAGGAAGCCAACAGGGGGAAAGAGGAGGAAAAGTATTACAGGCATGGTGGATGGGATTCAGGAGATGAAGAGTCTTATTTGAGGAACACCAGTGGATCAAAGAAAACATGGTAGGTACAAGGTTATGGCTGGGGTGGGGGGAGGTGGGGTTTAGATACAGGAATTTCTGAAACTTACATGTATTTCACATAAGAGACCTAGGCTAGACTCATACTTTGATGTGCTACCATCTCTGATCAAGGTATGAGGTCCTACTTAAACAACCAGCCTCCTGAGAAGTATAAACAGAGGCAAAATTAATGAATTTACTAACTACTCTTCTGTTTATCATGCAATGTTTGAACTTAAATCAAATAATAAAACTGTCTAGGTAAGAGGCAAACAGGGTTGAGTGACTTGCCCAGGGTCACACAGCTAGCCACATTAGCAGCCCTAGAAGTACACCTGGGTTATCATATCTATTGGCCCTAAGTTAAAAGTCAAATTATTGTAGCATGGACATTAGGCCTGACACTGTCAGTGATAAGGATTTGAAGCCAGAAAGGTTACTTCTCTGTGGGACCATAGCTATTCTCTCCTTATATTGGTTTCAATCTACCATTTTTGCAATATTGGGAAATTAAGCCATCCATACTAAATAGAAAATCGATTCCTAATAACTAAGCTATACTATTAAAACAAAATGTGAGATTTGGATATCTCTTCACATAAAATAACTTGAGAAATATATGTATAGCCTGTGTTTACACTGTGTGCAATACCACAGCTACAGTCTCTAAGAAGAGCTATAGCTCACTAACAATTTCCCTGATTTATGTTTGGAAACATACAGGGCATGAAATGATGTCTGCAACCTTACATTTTCCTCAAGAACACTGGTGGGAAGGAGATATATTCCAAGCATCATATCAGATTCCTTGTTATGTCTCCTTTTTAAAATAAATGTATGAAAATCAATTATATATGCTTCACAAGAAAATGCCCCTATATTTCCCCAACAGGAAAAGAAGAAATCCAGATAAAAAGTTCCCTTCTATTTTCTCCATGTAGCTGCATTACTTAAAAAAAAATTTAAGTTAAAAAAAAAAAGATCACCTCCCTAGGTGAATATACTTCTAAAATACAACTTATACCAAAGTTTATCATTTAACACTTTCAGGAAACAAGCTTCATAATCTATAATTATGCTAATAAATATAAACAAGCATGCATATAAATATTATAGTCCATAAAAACCAGCCTTGTAAAGTGAGGTCTGGTTTAAATGGGAAGCTCTAAGAATATGTGTTTTGATATTGCATCGCCTATATTTTCAAAATAGCCATCAAAATGATAATATTCAGGCTTTGCTATGCCTCAGATAAGATTTGTACCTTCAGTTTTAGTCTCTAAAATATTTTTTAAAGCAATTATGTTTCATATGTACATATATGTGTCATAACTAAAACTCCCTTGCACCCCTCAATTACAATTAACATATTAATTATTAATATTAATTACAATTAACTTAGTTCATTAACTAGTCTCCTTTTTATACTTCTGTCAAGGTTATTTATAGGGATATGGGGGAGGAAGAGGTTAATATGTGGATATATTTTCAGATCCCACAAATAAATATAAGGTGTTGGAATTTCCCATGTCTTACATTTTACAACAGAGATCCAAAGTCAGTCAATCACTTAGAGATGTTGGTGATCAATATCTTGCTTAAGTTCACAAAGGATTGTGGTCCTTTAGAACTAAAGTAAAAACAGAACCCTGACTCCTGAACATCTTAATTGTTTTTCCCATTTTTGAACCTTACAATCATACCAATTATTATGGTCAAAGTAGATGGATATGTGTCTGTATACACTGTGACCGTAGACATGAACTAAGGAGGCAGCAACCATTCATTTTCTTTTTTCTTTTTTTAATTTTTTTGCTGTTTTGGAGGGGGGAAGGCAGGGCAATTGGAGTTAAGTGACTTGCCCAAGGTCACATGGCTAGTAAGTGTTAAGTGTCTGGGGCCAGATTTGAACTCAGGGCCTCCTGACTCCAGAGCCAGTGCTTTATTCACTGCACTACCTTAGGCACCCCAACCATTCATTTTCATAGGGATAGAGATTGGACCTGTGATGTCACTGGCACAGGACCTCCAGGGTAACAAAACTTTCTCCACCCACACCAGCCTTCTCTGTCATTTATGATCTCAGAAGATTGCCCAGAGGTTAAATGACTTGTCCAGGGTCATATAACAAGTATGTGTCAGAGACAGGATGTGGATCTAGGTCTCCCCAGCTTCCAAAGCAGTTCTCCATCCATTACCCCACACTATCTTTTATTCATCTTAATAATTTAAGATAATTATGAGTGAAAAAAGTTATTTTTCTTGTAAGGGCCTACTAAATTGGTATGTATGGTGTGACAAAAGATAGTGCAGGGTCAGCATGCTGGATTTGATGTCAGAGGACCTGGGCTAGAAGCCTGACTTTGTCACTACTACTCATGTGGTCTTAGTCAAATCATTTCAACTCTCTTGAGTCTCACCTTCCTTGCAGGTAAAATGAGGGTGTGAAAAGAGATGACTTCTGAGGTCCCTTCCAGATCTATGTCTAGGCTCTTCCAATCACGACTTCTTTAAATGGCATTGGGCATACTCAAAAGATAAATATGACTGACGTCTTCATGTGCGCTCAAAGAGAAAGTCATTTAATATTGGCCTAGCCCAGGTGGCCTCAGTCCTAGTTCCTTGCTTTCCCCTCCACAGTCCATTTCCTCTGTTTAGATGGCAAAGACAAACTCAAGAACAGAAAACGGTCTCATGATTTCACAACTTTCATATGAGGGTGACAAAAGAATGTTGCTTTGTTTGATCAAGAGTCCAACAGTACATTATTTTGTCTTGACAAAGACATTTGAAATCAATATAAAATCACAATATTAGGAAATTTGGTAATCATTATTTCAAAACAGCAAACTCTCTTGTTCATGGGGAAATCTTCAGTTAGTTTTTCTCATACCAGCAGTTCAATTGAAAGATTCACCAACTGCTCCCCAGAGAAAACGGAAGATCTGCATTTAAATGGAGATATAGTATTTCCAAATGCACACAGTACCTAGAAGGCAGATACTGTCAAGGTTTCTTAGTGAGAGATCTCGAATTGTATTAGGTACATTTCAATGCTATGCCATTCTATAGGACTGGGGCTATTTCCATATCATTTTCCCCCTCTGTTCACAGTTTGTAAGATTTGTCCTGATAGGTTAAAATTAAACCTTGCTCTCTGCTGACAAGAAGGCCCTCACACTAACAACAAGCAATTACTACCTTACATATAATTTCTGATGTGCACTGAGAAAGACCACACTAGATTCCCTGGCCAGAGATGTTAAATAATTGAAAAGCATAATGACTTAATAGAGTAGTAAGCTTGGTTTACAATGCAGCCAATTTAGAACCATAAAAATACTGTGTAAAAATTTTATCTCGCGGTTGACCATTACATATCCTATCTATTATTCAAAAATATTTCAATAGTGTTTTTCTTCATTAATGTGGCTTCTGGCATTTCTCTCAAAAATTCCTGTCCTCCTAGTTTTCCAAACATTTTAAAAACAAGGTCCTGAAAAATCCTGTATTTATGACTCATATGTCACTCATTGGGCTAATGAGGTTTTCGGTGTTTAGCTAAAACCAATTTCATAGGTCATCTGCACAGCACGAGAAACCTCCTGAGTTATGATTTGTTGCAAGCCTAATAGAGTCAAACACCTAAGGCAGAGGAGGAAAAAAGACCACTGTAGCTACTCCTACTTACTCCTACCTAGTATATCTGTAAACACCAGAAGAGACTCATAAATAATTTCTTTCTTTCGACACACAAATCTAAGGATGAGTCTCTTTTAGAAAATGCCATAAGGCTTCAGGAAAGTTTTGCCCTGAGTGTGCAGCTAAGAAACATACAGTGTCTATAGAAGGGGGGGAGAGTTAGAGGGGGGAGACAGAGAGAGAAAGAGTGAGAGAGAGAGAGAGAGAGAGAGAGAGAGAGAGAGAGAGAGAGAGAGATATCAATTTCAAACCCAAGGCCATTAGTTCTGCAAGGCTGTTGCCAAAATTCTGGTCACAACTGAAACGTCTCCATGAACAAGGTTACCGAGTACAATCCAAGATCTCTCCTCAGCACCACCTTCCCTAGGAGCTCTTCAGCTGGCTACTGAGTTTGTTAGAGCTTATCTTGCTTGCACTGCCATTCTCATGCTGATTCAAATTCAGAAATCAAAATGAAAAATGAAATATCTTGAAGATCACTTAATATAGAAATACTGTTGCAGTAATAAGTGGTGCTCAGTTGGAGATAGGGGCATGGTACTCTAGTGGTAGCCTTTTAATTTCTGAAAAATTGTATAGCATAAATTGAGTCCTGCACACATGGAAACCTAATTGATGGGCCTGCTCTATTTTGTTTAGCAGCACCCATCAGAAGGCTTTCTTGTTCCTTGTATATTTAAACTGTACAATTCCTTTAAAGAAGGCCTGTCAGATTTCTATATATAATACGCATAAAGAATTAGATGCCATACTGACAAGTTAAAGACAAGGAACAGTCATTTAACTAGATAAATCACTTCACAATATACAAGGCCTATGGATATTTCCATGGGCACTATAACAGCATTCTCAAAAGCATATTTCCAATATCAAATGATATAAAGATATGAATTTTAACTGAAATTAACAAAATTAAACACTAAAGGCAAATTTTTAAAATCTGGGCAACCAAACTATCTTTTATCAAAATACGGCACTTTTCATATTTGAAGAAAAATTAAAAACTCTTCAAAGCCTTCTCATTTCCATCATTCCTTCCTCCTTGTACCTTTCTTATGCCAACTAACAAATATTCCCCCCTTCTCTGGCTCTAATTTGAGAAGTATTCAGATATCCCTCTTTCACACACTGACGAAATCTTTTCTTGGGTAGATGAATTCACTCTGATAACATCTTGTTAGAGGGCAAAAAACAAAGCCATAAATGATCCTGAAACTTCCCCAATTCTTTTCCTCTCCCTTTTTATTAGGATTTTCCTTCCTTTTTGTTTCTTGATTCTTCTGAATTTACATCACACACACACACACACACACACACACACACAGAGCCCCCTCCCATTGGGTCTTTGGATAGCTTGAGGTTCAAAAAAAAAAGTCTTTTAGAACAAGAGAAAATAACTTTGTGACCATTATGACAGATGGAAATATATCTAGGTCTCTTGCTCTTGACCTTAAAGTATTAAGGAGTGTTTTAAACCAGTAGACAGGTAACTGCCTCTCATAGCACACCCTGAATAAGTTAAATTTACCATCTTTTTTTAAAAAGGGGGGGGGAGAATGAAAAAGGTGAAACTTTCCACATTGCCCTCTCTAGTTTGTTTGCAAAATCATTGGCTTTCTGTGTGTGTCTGTGTCTTATTGCACGGCCACTGATTCTACAACACAAACATAGCAAACGTGCTCCCCTAGCTAAGCAGACCCATGTGGCAAGTCACAACATAACCGAAGCAAGCACAATAAATACATACATACATAATAATTCCACAACACTGAGGCAAGCGGGGGTTTCACCAGGCCCATTTGACTCTTCCTGAATTGGTCATTAAGATTCCGAAAGGGGAGGGAGGAAGAAGGGGAGAGGGATGGCGGGAAGGGAAGCGGGGGAATTGGGGGGGAGCTTTGCCCTCAGCGTCCATGGGAACCTCCAGGAGCCCCAGCGGGGCTGGTTGGACCCTCCCGGGCGTTCTGATAGACTTGGGCAGGGCGTGGGGAACGAGGGGAATGAGGAGCTAATTCCAGCGGCCGCCGAGTGATCCGCTGAACTTCAGAGATCCCCCTTGGAAGGGGAGGGTTTGGGGAGGGGGCGGGGGAAAGGACGAGAAGGAGACACTCAGGACAACAGCAGTAGCAATCACGAGAAAGCTGCATCCACATTCGGGGACAGCAGTTTTCAAGTCACGACATCACCCTTTCCCCCCAAACATCCCTCCGCCTCCACCGCTGCCAAGAAGAAAAGAAGCCCAGGTCCCGTAGCCTTAACTCTGTCCCTTACTCCTTGCCACTTTCAAGTGTCTCTTTGGGAAGGGGGATGGGGAGGGGGTTAAAGAACATATCTAGATGGAATTAGGATTTCTCTCTCACTCTCACACACTCACTCACACTCACACACACACAGGTTTGCAATCACTGCAAGTCGACAAGAGGTGGGTGGAAGGTTTGCTTGTGTTATTGAAGGGGGGGTGCTTTTTTTAAGGGACTCTAAGCAAGTGAAATTGACAAGATCTGAAGGTGGTAGGGGGGAGGGGGTGAAGAGCAAGGGAGATTCCAAACCGGGATTTCAAATAAAGAACGCCCCCCAGATGCAAAATGTCTTGTCTCCAGATGTTGATGAGAAGGGTTTGGACCAGTTTACCTTGGCAGGGTCAAAACTGCAGCAGGTTAATCAGGTGAGTCGTCAGGGGTTGGGTTTTTTTCTTTTTCTTTTTCTTTCTTTCTTTTTTTTTTTTTTTAAAGAAGCCGAAGCCGGTTTCTTTGGCTATGAAAGTCTACACCCCACCCCCCCACCCCCAAACCCCCATGCAGGAACCTTGCACATCTTACACACGCCTCCTTTAAGTGGGCTCCCGCGACCTCAGCCGGCGAGGGGGTGCTGGCCGGCCGGCGTCCAGGGCGGGCAGCGCCGGCCGCTCTGCCCACACGGGCGCTCGGCCGGCCTGGCAGCTCGGGGCTGGGTCCCGAGCGGCGCCGCACTCACCGGTCGGGGCTGCGAGGGGCCGAGAGGCGCCGGCCGCTAGCCCGAGCTCGGAGGCGCCTCCCTTTTCTCTTGGTAGCGTCGGTCCGCACTCCCTGTGACCCGGGACGTCATGATGCCTGTCTGTTTTCTCAATGATAACTTGGCAGAAGAAGAGAGGAGCTGCCAGGTTCTCCTCGGCTGCCTACGTGGTATGTGCACGTTTCTGTTTGCATGGATTTCTCGCTTTCTTTTGGAAAAATAAATAAATAAATAAATATAGACATACATTTCTTCTCTTCTTTCCCCCTCTCCCT
>NW_027187317.1:6111923-6119340 GCF_028583685.1 Petaurus breviceps papuanus | reverse complement strand
AGGAAAAATTCCAGCACGGTCATGATTTGATTGCATTACCGTGTTTGCATAATTGAAGTCTGTGTGTGTTTGTGTTTGTGTGTATGTGTGTGTGTGTATGGATGTGAGTGTAGTGTTTTTGTTTTTTTGTTTTTTTCCCCCCCTTTAAATCCTGCTGCCGCCGCCGCCGCCGCCGCAAACAGAAAGCAAGCATGCGTTCATCTTTTGTCTTTCATTTTACCTTCAGGGTGACATTCAATGCCAATCGCTTTCTTTGACCATCTCCAGCCCCAACAGGGGCAAATAAAGAGCCCGAGTAGGAGGGGAGGGGGGGAAGCCCCCCCACTTCGGCCCGTGACCCTGTTTATTAGGGAGCTCAGACCCACCCCAACTTCTTTACCCCCAGCCCTCCAACAAAAAAAAAATCCATTTTTCCCTTCTACCCACCGGGCCCAAGCAGAGAAACAGCACCCAAAACGGCCGAGTTGCATCCACATCGAGTCTCCCCTAATGTTCTTGGCTTGCACTTGCTGACTTGTCTGTAGCAGACCCCAGTGTGTAGGCCTCTCACAATTGAGGCTATTTTTGTCTCAGAAATGTTCTTTAAAACCTTTTTAGAAAATGGGGGAAAGGAGGGGGAGATGGAGAATACTGAGGGGGAAGGAAAAAAAAAGCTCAACCCTCTATGGAGGGGATCCACTGGCACATTATGAAATTTAGGGAGCTGCTGGGATGTAGCCCAGTAGGGAAGATAACTAGTCGTTTAGGTTATTTCATACCAGAAGAATATCTGTGTAAGAAAAAAAGACTCACTGTACTTACCCTTGACCATACATGGGCAATTGTGATATTTATTATATATTATCATAATTGTTATAATCAGGTTTTATATAATAGATGGCAAGGCCTTGAGTATAAACCTAGTATTTGCTCCTGGGAACGTGGGGAAAGTGATGGTATGGCCAGATGGTAGAAATAACATAGATGATTTTATTATCCTTAGGACTCTTAGTTAAGGCCAAAGATCAAAGAATACTAGAAGGTACTTTAAAGGTCATCCAGCCCAACCCCCTTATTTCACAGATGAGAAAACTGAGGATTTCAGGAGGTGACTTAATTTGTTCAAGGTCACAACAGGCAGTAAGTGGCAGTCAGGATTTGAATTTAGGTCTTCTGACTTGAGATCCCTAGTCTTTTCACTTACACAGTCCTATAAGTTATATTGGGCACCTACACTGTACATTTATGCTAAATAAAACACATACTGTGTTAGCAAAAACAAGTATTTGGCACTTTGTACTGTTAAAAAAAATTCTTACCTGCACTACAACTTGTCTGTTGTAGGAAGTACAGTAAGTTTAAGGATTTTCTTCTCCATAGCCTAATATTCCAGACCCTAAAAGACCATCCAAGAACTATCCCAACTGAGTTCGACTCCCCAAAAGATGCCAGTTGGAAAAGAGATCTCAAAAATAAACCATGTAGGAGAGCTCTGTATCTAAAAGGCAAAGCTGATTGGGGCAGAAACTTCTGAATCATTTCCAGGCAAATATACAGCTATTTTGGGTTTAAAAATAATTTACCTATCTGAGAGTTTGACTAAGTTTAATGAAAATAACCAAAGTAACTTGCTAGGTCTTTCCTCTATAAAGTCAGACCAGGAATCACTAGTAAACACTACAGGGAATACTTGGCAACTATGCAGGTACCAAAGTATTCAGCTGGAAAAGCGCCATGTCTGAAAGTACCTATAGGAAAAAAAGTTTGCTGACTGTGGCCCACTAGCTAGATAAAGGGACTTAAAAGGCTGTGCCTTTCAGCCTTTTTTTTTTTTTAATGTTTCAACTTAGGTCCTCTGATTTTGTGTTTCACAGAGGATCAGTTAGTTGAGATTTATAGGATGCTCAGATTTCCCCAGCATTTTAGGTAAGCATCTTCTCCAAATGTGATAGCCAACTTTTCAGCTTAAAAAAATAGCATTATTTCAGTGAAATACTCTCAAACTAGTTTGGGAACATTTAGAAAGGAAGTAATGATCACTATGGGCCATCATGAGTTCATTAAGAACAAGTCATGCTAGACTAACCTCATTTCCTTGTGATCTGGGTTACTAGACTAAGCAGATCAGGGAAACAGCTTAGTATGCACCTGGATTTTAGCAAATGTCTCATGATCATCTTGAGGGCAAGATGGGGAGATGTGAGCTAGATTTTAATGTAACTGGGTGGATTTGGAACTGGTTGGACTGGAAGCAGAGAGTGCTAGTGAACAGATCAAGGTCAAAGTGAGGAGAGATCACCAGTGGCATGGTGTCCTGGGCTCTATTTTCTTCAACCTTTTTCTTATCAGTGACTTGTATGAAGCCACAAGTGACATGTTTGCAAAATATTTTTGAATACACAGAACTGGGAGGGAGCTAATAGACAACTTGTGGAGCCTATATCTCTAGTTATTTTATTTTATTTTGCTGTTTGGAAGAGGTTAAGTGACTTGCCCAAGGTCACACAGCTAGTAAGTGTTAAGTGTCTAGGACCAAATTTGAACTCAGGTCCTCCTGACTCCAGGGCCAGTGCTCTATTCACTGTGCCACCTAGCCTCCCCTCGATCTCCAGTTATTTTAAAGGACTATGAACAATGGATCAATCTAATAAGAAAAGTTAATAGCAATAAATGGAAATTTCTGCACCATAATTCAAAAAGTCAGTCATGTAAGCAAAAGCTAAGTGGCACAGTGGATAGAGAGCAAGATCTGACATCAGGAAGACTCATCTTCCTGAGTTCAAATATATCCTCAGATGCGTACTAGCTGTGTGACCCTGGGCAAGTCACTTAACCCTGTTTGCCTCAGTTTCTTCATCTGTAAAATGAGCCAGAGAAGGAAATGGTACACCACTTTTCAGTACATTTTCCAAGAAAACCCCAAATGGAGTCATAAAGAGTTGGATACAATTGAACAACAATAATACTGTTTAGGTGAGAAAAAAGATAATGTGAAAAATATCTGGGGGTTTTAGTGGACTGAAAGCTCAAAAAAAAAATCAACCCAGTGATTTAAAAAAACAACAACCCTAATATGACCTTAGACTACTTCAGTAAAGACATCGCTCAAAACAAATGACGTTATCATCCCACCATACTCTTGTCCAGAACAGACCAAGCATGTTTTGGAATATTTGGTTCTATTCTCACTGTTGTATTTATGATAAACCAGAGCTTATCATAAGGAGGGCACCAGTATGGTGAGAAGACTAGAGACCAAAGAGATAAGTTGAAGGAATTGGGGATGTTTAAACTGGAGAAGAAAAGACTTAGGTGGTGGAGGGACATGAATGCTATCTTTAACCATTGAAGGCCTGTCAGTTGGAGAGGGATTCGCTGCATTTTGTATGGGTGAAGAACTAGGACTATTGTGGAAGGAGGTAGATATCAGTTCAATAGGTGTACTGGATTGAGAGCTGGACCCAGAATCAGGAAGAACTGAATTCAAATCCTGCCTATGACACATACTAACGGTGTGCCCCTCATTAAGTCACAACCACTCAGTGCCCCAGGAAACATCTTTAAGACTATAAATTGCTGAGCAGATGGCTTGGTAGAGAAAGTTTCTCACCTAGGATTCCCTACCTATCCCTACACTGGTTTGATCAAAAAATAATATAGGAAGGTTTAATTACAATTTTCCAAAGTGGAATAAGTTACCTGCAGAATAGTAGTGAGTTCTCCTTCCTTCACTGATGATATTCAAGCAGAGACTGAGTGACTACTTGTCAGGAATATTCCAAAAGAAAATTATGCTTCCAAACCAAAGATTGTCCTGAATGACCCTGAAAGGCACGTTGTGTTCTGAAATACTATGAGCTACCAACCTAGTTCTCCATCTGTTCTACCTACTGACATTATAGCTTAAAGAAATTCTGAAAAGGTTGTATAGTCCTAAATTTGACCCAGCTTTTTATCTGACTGCAAATCCTATTTCATTTCCCCCAAAACTATTTGTCTTAAACCCACTACACCAGCATAGCACCCAGGTAGTTACAGACTAATATGAGAAGAGCATGTCTAAAAGGTTGTCAAAGAGATGTAATCCTTATTTTTTTTTACATAAATTGTTTTTTTTTTTAATTATATTCTGGTCTTGCCTTTCTTCTTCCACTTAACCCCATATTGGAATTTTTGAGCCCATAGCAGGAAACATGTCACTCTTAAGAATCTTAATCTTAAGAATCCACAGTGGCTCTTTATTAACAAATAAAAGTCCATGCCTGTATTGGTTTTGTATCTCTTCAGCTTGTTGGAGGTTGCTGGGAAAAGCTTTTTAGAAATTAGAAAAAATAAAGGACATGAAATTCCAGTTGCCAATTATTGCTCAGATTAGATCAAAAGGGAAAATTAACCCATTAAAATACATGCAAGGACACAATATTTTTTGTTATTCAAACATCTGTGGTGATAAGTAAATGACAGAAGAGAATAGCAACAGCTTAACAAATTATAGTACCATTCATTTAAGTCCCCAAACCCCGATCATTTATTAAGTACCTACCGTGTGCAAAGGACTATTCTAGGTTCTGAGGATTCAGAGATGAAAAATGGCACACCCCTGTGACATGCCATATAGACAAATAAATACAGTACAAGGTAAAATGTGATAGAGATCTAGGCAAGGAGGCACTCAGATAATTTGAGTAGAGAGAGAACACTTTCAACAGAGGTTATCAGGGAGGGATTCTTAGAGGACATAGTACCTGAGCTGAGTATTGAAAGAAGGCAAATACAACAGGCAATGAGGAGAAGAAAGTGAATTCTAGGTGTAGGGGACATTCTACTTGAAGGCTGGGGGACTACATAAGATTGGGGGAATAACTAGTATAATTTAGCTGGAAATTAGAAAGCATAAAAGGCTATCATTTTTCTAAAGGCTTGAAATTTAGGCTGGAATTGGTTTGTAAATAGACTTGGCTACTAGTACCTATTTTATTTTTTAGTTACTAGGGAACCCCTGGATGTGTTTGAGCAGGGAAGGACCATAGTCATATCTAAGAAGTAGGAAGCAGTTATATGGAGGATGAACAGGTAAACAGAGGGGAAGCAGGGAGGCCATTTAGGGGACTGATTTCTCTTGGCACTTCCCCTGCCTGGGTCTCAGGTCTACCTTCACTTACCTAAGCAACTAGGTAACATAATGGACATAGCGCAGAACCTAGCATCAGGAAGACCTGAACTCAAATCCAGCCTCAGACCCTTCTTACCTATGTGACCCTAGTATTTGACTTGACCATTGTATTCCTCAGTTAAAATGAGGAATTTTAGCACTTTTCCTCCAGAGAAGTTGTAAGGATCAAATGAGATAATATTTATAAAATGCTTAGCATAGTACATAGCACGTAGTAGGGCCCCAATAAATGTTTATCCCTTTTCCCCTTTTAATTGATGCCTTTATCCAGCTTTTCTCAAAGAGGCCTGCATATGGGCAGAGTGTACCTTGAAACAAGCAGGATCATTGGGAGACTGGCATTTCTGGATTTCATAGGTAATGATTTAGCATAGGGCCACTCATCTATTGGAAGAAGCACTAGCTTGTTATAATTCTATAGACCTGGGAACTAAAACTATACATAATATGACCTTGAGCATACTGATAATTATAAGTATAGTACAGAGAAAGGATATTATCTTTATAGTCAAAAGACCTGAGTTCAGATTCTACCTTTAAGATGTTGGGCAAGTCAATCAACCTTCAGTTAAGTGGGCCTCAGTTTCCTTACCTGTAAAATTACTGGATTAAATGGCCTTCCAGTTTGATAACTGTGTCCTTATGTCATTTAACTTCTGTGTCCATTTTTTATCTGTAAAATTCAGATGACAGTTCTCTTACTTTATCTGTGTGTATGAAGGTAAAATAAAATACAAATAAAAAGTACTATAGAAACACAAAAGATTTTTGTTACTGTTAATGTAAGCATACCTTGCTTTATTCCAGTGGTATATGTTCCTAAAAAGCTGTGTGTAAATGTAATTTTTATAAATAAAATTATATTCCCAGATGTACCAAGGGAACTTTTTATTTAAAGGAATTCTATTGCAAATCACATTGTAAAGCAAAGACTCAGCTTTCTGATTAATTTTTTTTCCATTAAGCCTAATGTTCTTATGTCAAGGTTACTTAAAGAAAGGTACCCCCTGTATTAAAAAGCCAGATAAAACCAGTGACAGAAGGCCTTCTGGATAACACCAATTCAACAAAGATCTAATACTTGGTAAATTGGACATTTATCATTATGTCTAGGACAGCGGTGGGGAACCTATGGCCTTGAGGACACATGTGGCCCTCTAGGTTCTCAAATACAGCACTTTGACTGAATCTGAAGGTTCCCCATCCCTGCTAGGAGAAGGGCAGAGTGCTAGTCTTCAAGTTAGAACAACCTGGATTCAAGTCGCACCTTTGAAACTTATTATATGACCATAAGCAAGTTTTTTAACTTCTGTAAGACTCAAGCAGCTAAAATTACCTGCTAAATTGTAGACAGATTGCAATCTGCAATACTGTGGGAATCCACCTGATTGCTGGATCTGATATCCAAGGTACTGTGACTGACACAAGGGGCTTTCAGTTTTTCAAGGGGAAAAAAGTTATAAGCCAAGTTATAAGCCAAAAAATAAAAATAAAACTTGGGCCATGGAGGATCAAATAAAACATTTTTTTTTCAGGAGAAAGAGAAATGGGATGGGAAGGCAAAAGGCAGTGATTGCTTTCTACATTCAGTTACTAGCCATCCACAAAAATCACCCTATGCCAAGACCTGAAAGAAGAAACTTGACTGAGCTTAAGAGAAAGCAAGTTTGGGCAAGAAATCATTTTAATAAAAATAGATTATATGTGACCCAGGGTAAGACGTTCTCTTCTAGTCACTGATGAGTTGGCTGCATCATCATCATTATTACAATAATTATAGTGGACAATGAAAAAATGGTAAAAATGTTGTAATAGTAAAAATATTACGTTATTTATGCTTTGGATTTTTTTAGTTTAATAATAGGATCAAAGAATCATGGAATTGGAGCTAGAAGGGACTGGAAAAGTCATCAAGTCATACATTCTAGTTTTATGGATGAGGTAACTCTTGCCCAAGGTTATACAAGTTAAAAGTGTTAGAGATGCAATTTGAACTCAGGTCCTCTGACTCCCAAATTCATTGTTCATTGTATCTTGGTTAAGTAGTGTGATTACTGCTTCTAACAAAGGTTATTGTGCTAAATGTCATCTTGGTCAGCTCTGGATGGCTTGTGTTGGTTTGTTTGGGAAGAAGCTGCTATAAAGTATAGGGCAACTAGGTGGCTCAGTGGATAGAGTGCTGGGCCAGGAGTTAGGAAGACTCATCTTCTAGAGTTCAAATCTGGCCTCAGATACTTACTAGCTATGTGACCCTGGGCAAGTCAC
>NW_027187317.1:6051559-6111823 GCF_028583685.1 Petaurus breviceps papuanus | reverse complement strand
AAGAAAACTTCAAATAGGGCCATGAAGAGTCTGGACATGACACCACCACCACCACCAACTACAAAGTACTAACATATATAAAAGATTAGAAAGGGGCAGGGATGTATGTCTCATGGATTGGAAATAAGACAAGGAGGCATTCACATTTGGATCACCCCGTGAATCACACAAGGTCAAAAACTGGAGACCTGACGATTGCTTGGTAGCCTGGTGGTTTAGGTCTCTCCTTGGTGGGCAAAGGTCTGAATCACCAGCATGAATTATGGCAGTGAGTACTCTTCTTGAGAATCTAAGAACAAAAATGCTCATTGACACCAGTACTCTGCCTTCAGAGTTAGGGCCTGTTGCCAAAACTGGATTAGCTAAAACAATGGGTCTCTTTTCCAACAATGACCTCCATTTGTGAGGCTTGACCAATTATTCTTCAACACAAAAAATAATTTTAATCAACTGTAGCCTTCTGAAACCAAATGCAGCAATGCATTTATAATATTTTGTGTATGTTAGGCAAGATGTGGCATATGTGGAAAGTGTAAATTGAGAGGAATCTGTACATTAAGTAGGTTATTGTTATACCTTTGTATTAATGGCAACACTAATTACATATATATGTATATTATATATAACATATATATATATATATATATATCTGCCCCAAGTGGGTGGACGTTATTGATTTCCTCATGCCAGGAAACCAAACAGACCTACTAACAGCTAGAGTATTATTAAACTCTCTCCTAAATTTGAGTTTGAAAAGATTCTCCAAAGTTATGAAGCACTTTGTATAGGATGGCATTGCTGTAAGCAAACACCATATCTAAGGGAGGTACTAGGCATTAATCAAAAGACAAAAATTTTTAGCTTTTTATTATTACTTATATATTATTATAATCAAAATTATAAAAGCATATGTGAGTTCTTCACAGTAATCAGTGAGGATGTTTCAGGAATATTAGCATCATTGAATGTTAGGGTGACAAGGTATCTTAGAGGTTAACCAGTCCAACTTCCTCATTTTGCAGTTGGGGAAACTGAGGGCCAGAGAAGGTATAGAACTTGTCTACATATCACACAGATGATTAGTAGCAAAGCTGGGACTAGAACTTTGTTCTCCTAATGTCCTGCCGCATGCTGTTTTCATTACACTGTAAGAAATGCAATTTATTGTGCAGAAATTCACTAACACCTTTCTATACAGCTTCTAGCATTTATATAGTGCTTTAAAGTGTTTGCCCAGCACTTTAGATATATTATGTCTTTTGATCCTCACAATAACCCTATGAGGTAAGTGATATTATTTTCTCCTTTTTACAGATATGTAAACAGCTAGGTGGCTCAGTGGTTTTGAGCACCAGGTCTGGAGTAGGGAAGATTTCTCTCCCTGATTTCAAATCTGGCCTCAGACATTTACTAGCTATGAGACCCTGGGCAAGTCACTTAACCCCATTTGCCTCAGTTTCCTCATCTGTAAAATGAGCAGGAGAAAGAAATGGTAAGCCACCCTAGTATCTTTGCCAAGAAAACCCCAAATGGAGTCGTGAAGAGTTGGATATGACTGAAATGACTCAATAACTCAACAGAACAGTCTGAGAAAGGTTAAGTGACTCACCAGAGAGTCACAGCTGGTAAGTAGCTGAGGCAGAATCTGAATTCAGCTCCCCATGATTCCAATCACTCCTTAACCTAGCTGCCTCACCATGTGTTCTTCAGAATAATCCTATGAAGTAGGCCATGCAAGTATTGCTCTCAGTTAACAGATGAAAAAAAAAAAACACCTGAGCTTTAGGTTAACTTAACTTAGGTTAAGTGAAATAAAAATATGTTCTGCTTCCCAGTCTCAAATTCAGATCTTAGTGACTTAAAATTCAGCGTTCTTTTAGAACACTCAATTTTAACGAAGGAATTATTATATGAATCAGACTTTGAGGAAAAAACAAAATCACAAGAAAGCAATATATGGGATTTATATATAGAATTTATTTTTAAAAATTTATACATTTAAATATATTTAAAATTTAAATATATTTTTTAAAGAGCCAACTCTCAGGGCAGCTATCAGGTTAGTATAAATTCAACTGAGCTCCACAATCTATCTCCCAGGCCTCACCTGCCTTCGCATGATTCATATACCACCTTCTATAATATGTATACATTTTCTGACCCCCCCCCATTCTTCCCCTCCCCACAGCTGCCAGTGCCCTCCTTCCCTAAGGTCTCCATATTTAAGCACCTTGTCTCTATTTTGTATTTATTCTCTGTATGTACAGAATAATATTTATTCAGTACATACTGAATAAATAGGTACTGTGCTAAGTGCTTTACAAATATCTCATTTGTTGCCTTCCACACTGGGACTGTGGTGACACTGTCACCATATGGCGACTCCATTCTTGTTTTTTTTTGCAGGGGGGAGGGTAGGGCAATTGGGGTTAAGTGACTTGCCCAAGGTCACACAGTTAGCAGGTTTAAGTTTCTGAGGCTGGATTTGAACTCAGGTCCTCCTGACTCCAGGGCTAGTTCTCTATTTACTGTGCCACCTGGCCACCCCAGTGACTCCATTTTCTAGTTGATGAGAAGTTAAATGACTTGCCTAGGGTCATAGAACTTTAAAGTGTCAGGGGCTATATTTGATTTGAACCCAGGTCTTCCTGATCCCAGGCCCAGAACACTATATATTACACCACCTAGCTTCAGGGATTGTTATTTTTTTTTCCCTTTTTTCTTCTTTCATTCTTCTTTCTTTTACTTTTCTTTTTTTTTTTTTCCTTTTTGGTCTTTGTATCTCCTGTGCATAGCACAGTATCCAGCATATATTAGGTACTAAGTGCTTGTTGATTAATTAATTTACATAGGCTAGAATTCACTCCCTCCTCACCTCTGCCTCTTAATCTGATAATTCAATTCAACAAACACTTGTCCTTATGCTCAGTTCAGCTAGAGCTCCTCCGCGCCTCAAATTATATTGTATGTACTTGTTTGTTTTATGCATCCAATCTTCCATAGAATGTCAGATTCCTGAGAGCAAGGTCTCTTGGTTTTATTTTTGGTCTTTATGTCACCAGTATAGTATCTTTCATAGGTGTTGAACTGAATTGAATTGAATCACACAATTCACATACTTGAATTTGAGTACACATTGGTTCATCCCCTACACCTTCTTCATCTACTGTATAAGGATCATTGACATTGAGAATGATACCCTAAGGTCATCAAGAAATGGCATTTTCAGGCAAGAAAGATAATTTCAGTATACTATCTTTATAAACACAGGGAAGCATACTAATATATTTGAGAAGAATTTCAACAAGAGGGGAAAGAAGAATGGTTTTGAAGCTAATTTTAAGCCAACCCAAAATTCTGCTAAACAAAGCATTATAATCTCAGAACATTCCAGTTAATGGAGTTGTTTTTTTTTAATAGAAAATTTAGTAGTGCAGCAAACTTGATCCCAAAGAAGAGAGACTGTTCTACTCGTTCTTTGCAGAAGTAAAAGATTAGGAGTGTGGTACTATAGGTTTTGGCTGATGCTTTGGTTAGAACTAAACTTTTTTTTTTCTTCTTTTTTATTATAAAGGCTAGCTCCCTGGGTAAAAGAGTGACATACTAGGAAATCAAGATGTTGCAGAAAAAAGTAGCAATAGAGAAAGAAAACATGCGTTTCGAAAGAAATGACAAAATTTTGGGCAAAATATAAATTGCAATCAAGTGAAAATGAAATAATATCAATAACAAATTAGTATTTGATTTTATGTATTCTTAAAAACATTTTTATACATATGCCATAAATTTTTTACTCTAAATCTAGACCCTTTTGTTCTCACGCCCCCTGAAAACTTCTAGGTTTAGTTTGTGCTCTGTTCTGAACTTGGGAGAGTATACTGTCATAGCTACCTAGACTCAATAGAAATGAAGATCTTCCCAGCCTATGTCCCAGTCCTATAACCTTCTATAACTAAAGACTAACCCAGGAGCTATCTGAAACAAGGCGATTTTGCCAGTTGCTTTTGACCTCTGAAACAAACAAAATCTTTGCCTAGGCAGTGACCGAAGCAGTGACAACATGAACTCTAAACACACTCTGGAAATCAGGGTTAACCTGCTCGAGTTCCTGATTCTATTCCATATAGATAGCTTATTTTATACATAAGAATGGGGTTGGTAGGCGGGAAAGACAGGGTCAGGCTTTGGGACAGGTAGTTGGAGTCACCATATGGGCAGTGGATAGAAGTCTGGGGTCTGGAGTCAGGAAGACTTGAGTTCAAATGTGGACTCAGAAATTTACTAGCTTTGTGACCCTGGGCAAGTCACTTAACTGCTGTTTGCCTCAATTTCCTTATCTGTAAAATGGGGTTAATAAGAACACCTACCTCCTAGGGTTGTTGTAAGGATAAAATGAGATAACATCTGTAAAGCTGTTAGCACAGTTCTTGCCATAGAGGAGGAACCACTATATAAATGATAGCTATGCTTATTATTATCAGTTGTCTGTGTGGTGTGATTTCAGGATGAAAAAAGACCTTGGTCTTCTGCAAATATCTTTCCCACTTTCTTACTGAACCTGGAAATTCTTGAGACAAGAAGCCTGTCTTTGATTCTTTGATAAAGCTGAAGGTACAGATTCCTGCAGAGAGAGGGGACACAGACAATGCTTAAAATGACACTAAATTGTAAATGACTGATGAGGGGATTGAAGAATATTAAAGCTGTAAGTAACATTGGAGAGGTCTAGGCCAACATCAAGGCCTTGCTGTTGCAGTTAAGCGATCTAAGATCAAAGGTCACATACCTTGTTAGAGATAGACCTGGGCCTTGTACTCAGTCTTCTCACCCCACATTCTAGCACTGTGTCTTCCCCACTGCACAATACTCCTTTTTCTCTACCAAAACAGTTTTGAGGTGTTGCAGTGGACAGAACTTCGAGTCAAGATAGACTCCTGAGTTCAAATTCTGGTACAAACACTTATTAGCTGTATGACCTTGGGCAATTCATTTGTCTTCTCTCCACTTTCATTTCTTTACCTGTAAAGCAGGGATAATAACAGCATCTACCTCACAGGGTTGTCGTGAACATCACAACAATGAGATAATATTTATAAAGCACTTAGCACAGTGCCTAACATACAGTAGGCAATATATAAATGCGTATTTGCTTCCCCCTCCCTTTTAATTCCCTGTGATTATGGAGATAAAAGCAAAAACAGGAGATGTTCCTTCTGAAATATGTAAAAGCTGTTCACATAAACATATGGATGGCCAGTCATTGCTGTAAGGCCAGTAATTCCCCAGTGTTTTCTGCCAAAAAACATTTTACCATCTGTTAAAACCAGATTAATCTGAGATATAAAAATCCAGTACCCCATTAAGAGTTCACTTCAGTGGACAAGCATTTATTCAGCACCTACTATGTTGCAGGTCCTGTGCTGAGCCCTGAGAATACAGAGAAAGACAAAAAGACAATCCTAGTTCTCAAACAGCTCTCAGTCTAATGAAGGGGAAAAACACATGAACAGCTATGTACAAACAAGGTATATTCAGATATATTGAAGATGATCAACAAAGGGCAACCATTATTAGCATTAAGGGGAATGAGGAAAGGCTTCCTATAGATGGTAGATTTTAACTTTGGAGGAAGTCAAGAGAAACCAAGAGGCAGAAAGAATTCCAGGTATGGGGGAACAGCCAAAGAAAATACCCCAAGTTTGGAGATGTTGTTCTGGGTTCAAGGAATGACAAGGAGGCTAGCATACATGGATTGTAGACTGCGTAGGTGTGAGTGATCTATAAGAAGCCAAGATAGGAGGTGGCCAGGTTATAAGGGCTTTGAACACCAAACACACACTTTTATATTTGATCCTAGAGGTTGTAGGGAGCCATTGCAGTGGGGAGGGTGACATGGTCAGTCCTATGCTTTAGGAAAATGAATGTGACAATGGACTGGAGTTCCAAAAGGCTTGAGGCTGGGATATCAACCACCTGGCTACTGTAATAGTCCAGGTATGAGCTGCTGGGGGAGTGTCAGAGGAGAGAGGGATGAGTGTATATGCATTGGTATGAAAAACAAGACTTGGCACCAGATTGGATGGGGGAGGTGGGTGTTGAGAGGGAAACACAGCCTGATTCTTCCCCCTTCCCCACTTGTTAGTGCCCTCTTTCTGGAAATTACTTTGTATTTTTCTTTTTCTTATTGCCCCCAAAGAATGTAAACACTCTAAGGGTAGATACTTTGATTTTTGTTTTTGTATCCCAGTACCTAATTCAGTTCTTGATATATAGGGGATCATTAATAAATGTTTGCTGAACTGAAATTTTTCCCTTGCTTAGAACACTTGTTAAGATCTTTTTTGGGGGACTCAGAACCAATTTGTAAGGCACACAAGAAAATTATTCTTATTCATTTATATCCAAACCTTAGTACCATTATGCAATCTTCCACTAGTGGAAATTACAACAAATCCACGGCATTACATCCTACCTAGCTCTTGTCTGCCGCCTTCCGTTAATCCCCCATAAAAGATCCCTCCAAAAAAGGTTGGAAACCTTTGGGATTCTCTTCCTATTTAATGGGAGCCAGAGCAGCACATGGGCTGCACATCTGCCATCTTCCTGTCCCTCATGCTCTATAGGCAGTTGCATCTTTTTCCAGTCATGTCCTTGAAGATGCCCTTCACATCACTTCTCTTGTGTCATTTTTTTTTTGTTATACTGAATCCTAATTACATCCACCACACTGTTTTCCACTGCTGAATTTAAGATTGTTCTGAAATCATAGTATTCCATAATACCAGAGTTTTGAACCATCAGTAGAGCCTTCTGGTGGGCTCCCTACCTCAAGTCTCTCTCCATCCCAATCCATTCCTCCACTCAACCATTAAGTGATTTTCCTTTGACAACATCATACCTCCTACTTCAATAAATTCCAGTGGCTCCCTTTTCTCCCTGCCACCAATTATAAAAATCCTCTGTCTAGTATTTCAATCCCTTCACAGTTTCGCTATTTCCTCCTTTTCCAGTCTTTTCACACTCTACTCACATCCAAGTGCACTATGATCCAGTGACTGACCTACTTACTTGTGTTTGTCCTTCATTTTTGAAGAGGACCATGGCATCAGGGAAATGATGACATGACTTGCAGTTGCCTTTGATTTGAGTGAGGGAGATCAGTGCAAGGTCACCAACCTCACTTTCTCCTCCAGAGCCATCTGGGTCTAGTGGCCAGCTATTCATCAGGATGACTGGAGATGATTCAGGATGCAATGGGTTTTAGGCTAAGGCCTTTTTCAAGTACTCAGACTGAGGTAACGCCCATTACATACATGACGCTCCCATTTCCCAACTCCTGGTCTTTTCCCTTGGTGGCCCCCATGGCCTGGAATACCCTCTCTTTTCACTTCCACCTTTCTGCTTCCCTGAATTCTTTTAAGATTCAGCTCAGATGCCACCTTTTTCAAGAGGCCTTTCACAGTACGTCCCCAATTGCTGGTGCCTTCCCTTTGACATTGGAAATGCCAAACCATTCCAGTATCTTTACCAAGAAAACCCCATGGACAATGTATATGGGGTCACATAAAGTCAGATGCAACTGGACAACAACAAAACATTGTACATGTATACAGTGGTCTGTGTGCAGTGTGGTTCATTGGCTGTGAGCTCCCTGAGGACAGGGAACACCTTTGTGTCTTTTCTTTGAATTCCCAAGCGTTTAGCACAGTGCCTAGGACACGGTAAGTACTTAATAAATGCTTTTTGACTGACCTACTGATGAGTTAGGCAAAAGGAGTCACACTTCATATAACTTTTTAAAAAGACATTTTAGCTCATGATTACAATATTAGATGTAATCGGTCTTCAGGTGATGAGCTCATTCTATTCTAAGGAGAAAGCCCTGGCCTAGATCCTCCCTCTGGTTAGCTCTGCTCTGTCCCAAGACCTCACAAGAGAATCACAGAATTATAGAATCTTAGGGGCCACCTGGTCCAAAGAGGCTGGCTGGTTGTGGAGGGGAAAACCCATCCTGTGCTCCCTCCTAAGTGGTTATCCAGACTGTCTGAACAGCTACCATGATGGAGAACTCTATATCACCAGGCAGTATTTTCTACTTTTTGAACAGCAATAATTCTTAGAACTTTCTTCCTTACATTGAGCTAAAGTACATAGGCATCCTGAAAATACCTGAAATATAATTGAAAATTATATCCTGAAAATAATAAATTTTAGTGAGGGGGGCTTGGTAACAGAGTGAATACAGTGTTAGGCTTGGAGCTAGCAGTTAGAGACCTGCCTCAGAAACTTCCTAGCTATGTGACCCTGGGCAAGTCACTTAACCTCTGTCTACCTCAGATTCCTCGCCTGTAAAGTGGGGATAATAATAACATCTACTTCTTGGGGTTCTTGTGAGGATCAAATGAAATAATATATGTAAAGTGCTTTGTAAATATTAATATTATTGCTGTTGTTATTTATTTGTGTCTGACTCTATGTACAAAGCCCATGGGGATTTTTTGGCAAAGATATTGGAGTGGTTTTCTGTTTAATTCTTCAGTGTGTCCCTATTTTACAGCTGAGGAACTGAGGCAGATAGGGCTTAAATGACTTTCCCAGGATCACACCACTAATAAGTGCACAAGGCCAAATTTGAATTCATATCTTCCTAATTACAGGCCTGACACTCTATCCACTGCGCCACCTAGATGCCCTGTAAAGTAGTTTTTCAGTTGTGTCTAACTCTTCTGCTAAAGATACTGGAGTGGTTTGCCATTTCCTTCTCTAGCTCACTTCACAGATGAGGACCTGAGACTAACAGGGTTAAGTGACTTGACCAGGGTGGAACAGCTAATAAGTGTCTGAGGCTTGATTTGAACTCAGCAAGATGAGTCTTCCTGACTCCAGGACTGGAATTCTATTCACTATGCCAGCTATCTGCCTTACAGTGATGTATAAATGCTGGCTATTGTGACGATTATTATCAGCACAAGTCTGTCTCTGCCATTACAAAATGTATGGACCTTTTGAGAGCAGGTCAGTGTCTGGAACAACTTTAGAGGTATGAGGAATGGGGCAGTTATAAGGTGTGTCTTGATGGGCACTAGGAAAGGTCTCCCACCCCAGAAATTTCTTTTCCATTGGTCCAGTCCCACTGAATTTCTAATTTCCACATTACTCACAAATTTGGGGCTTTGTTTATATTATATTTGACACTTCATCACCCACTATCTTGTGCTCTAATTTTTTCATTGTAGGTGGAATCTTCTTCATCAAAACAATAACAAATGTTGAGACTAGGAATTCTATCTTAAACTTTTCTCATGTCCTGCCTAATGCCTATTATAGCCCCAAGCACACAGTATAAACTTAAGCTGTCAACAAATTCTTGTTGATTGGTTGTTTGAAGAATCAGAGGTCACTACCTAGGAGGGGCAATGCATTAAGCCATCATTAGCCTTTAATACTTTAGCTTGAATTTGGTTATCAAATTGGGTAGGGTTCAAAGGCCACAGGATGTCTGTGTTCTGATGGGAGGGTAAAGGTTGGGATGAAGGATAATGAATAATGAGATGAGGTGGGTAGAAAGAAAAGAAGCAGGTATAGTAGGAAAAGACCTGGACATGGAGTTAAATCCCATCTTTGTAGCTTATTACCTCTGTGAACTTAGGTAAGGCCACTTCTATGGGACTAAGTTTTGTGATGTGTAAAATATGGTGACTGGATTAAATGATCACTAAAATTCCTTCTAGTCCTAAATCCAGGGATCCATTCTTTTTATCCAGTTCCTAGGATTAAATGGTAACACTTTTCTCATTATCCTTAAAGTAGAAATCAAGCATTTTGCAATGTAGAAATGCTTTTGATTAATTGACGTTAATTAATTAATGAGTTTCATCATCAAGGTGTTTACCCTTCAAAGATGATGCTTCCTTAGTGATTTGGTGTCATGATTATCATAAAGCCCTTTCCTAAAGTTTATTCCATGCAGGCTTTCCCCTAAGGGGAGACTAGGGCAACTGATTATATATTACTTCTACATGCTCTAGGTCCCAGACAAACTGGCCAACTTTATGTTCATTATACATAAAACCCATCCCCTAGCTTGGCAGAAATTGTGCCCAATGCCTGGAATGTATCCCATCCTCCCTTCCGCTTGATAAAATTCCTAGCTTCCTTCACTGCTTAGTTCATGTCTGATCCAATAGGAAGGTTATCCTGATCCCCCCTCCACTACTAATGCTGTCCCCAGGAAATGACTTTGTATATATTTTGTATATATTTCTTTCTGGTGTTCATGTCACTTCTCTTCAATAAAATGTAAGCTCCATGAGGACAAGAACTGTTTATTTCTTTTCTTTTTTTCTTTTTTTTGTCTTTGTATGCCAACACCTAACACAAATACTTGACATACCAACAAAATTGATGAAATGATGGGGTGCAGAGAACATCAGCAGTCTGTCTCTAAGTATGGAACTTGAGGAAACATGAAATGTTTAAACCATTTAATGGGAACAATGAAATTAAAACCAATCCTGTATGTAGCCAAACTAAAATAGTAGAACACAGCAGACTTGGTGAATATGGTTCACCACCAGCCATCATCATACGAGTCTCCGTTTCCATGATCCCTACAATAGGTCCCAAGTAGAAACTGGGTCACTAAAGACAAAGATTTTTTGTAGCTTCCCTGCCCCCAACCCCCACCATATGGGTTTAATACAATGGAGACACTAGAGAACATGACTGACACACTCCCATCCCTCCATACACACACACACACACACACACACACACACACACACACACACCAATGTCAATCTTAAGAATACAGCACTTTTTCTATATTCAGATAATAAAGATTTTTTCTAAGTATACAGAATATATTCTGTCTATTTGACCCTGCCTTCCTAAAAAGTTTGGTGGCCACTAGATTTTGAATTTTGCTACCTTTATTCTATTATAAACCATATTGACCTGTGAGTCTGTAAATATGATAATTATCTCCTACTTGACTTTGAATTTTTCAGGCCCTAACTACTACTAGTTTCTTATCAATTTGTGACACTTCTAACAAGGGTAGTTAGGTGTTCTCCCTAGTTCTGTGCTATTACTGTAACCCATAACTGAAGTGATCACTCCTACTTGGGCTTCACAGGGGCCTGTAATTCTACTCAGCCCTCATCAGGCCCACTATGTACATCCAAAATAACAATCACTACGAGTGATCAATGGATACAGCTATAATACATCTGACTAGACTGACAAAACCCCAAACCCAACAAAACAGCTATAATACATCTGACTAGACTGACAAAACCCAACCCAACCTAAGCAGGTTTTTATGAGATAATAATCATTATCAGTAGCATCAAAGTCTAGATATAACTATTACTACTGAGGTCCAAACTCTGGCTAATGTCAAGTGTTGCTGGCTAATATCAATAGTCTGGGAAGAACCAAATGAAATTCCCAACATAGTTATAATTAAATTGGTATAATTAAAAGCCAGAAATTGGTAGCTCTTCAAGTATGTGCTAACCCTTCTTTAAGTCCAGTTAATAAGCAAAATTAGCTGTAAAACTAACACCCATTTTGCTTAGTATTAAAACTAATCTCGACATTAGCCATAATATAGTTGAATGTCAAATGAATCCTTGGTTGAAAATGTTGAGTAATTTCTGATCGTCATTTTCTCCTAACTCATAAATAGATAGTATCCCTTTTCTTGCTGGGGGGTTAGTTTAACAATTTTGTTTTATTAGGCAATAGATACAGGAAAGGTAGAACACAAATAAATGCTTTTTAAATAGTTTGTATTTTAATGCATATATGATCAACTTATTGTGTATAGTGGGATGGAAAGTTCAGAGGTAAGTTGATAATCAGTGAGATGGGTCATGTTTATGCCCCTCGGGTGGCTGTAATA
This sequence comes from Petaurus breviceps papuanus, assembly GCF_028583685.1. NCBI lineage: Eukaryota > Metazoa > Chordata > Mammalia > Diprotodontia > Petauridae > Petaurus > Petaurus breviceps. The sequence goes on along the minus strand of NW_027187317.1, from coordinate 6,099,915 downwards.
TATGCAAAACTCCCCCAAAATTCAGTAGAAGCTACTTATGCAAAAGGGATGTAGAACTGACTTCAATATTATTATTTAAGATGTTTTAAAGAGTGTTTTCCATCTTTCTTATACTTGGAAATAGTTAGATTTTATTGCCATGTTGTCAGAGCCAAGAAATGTAATTTTAAGCCATAAAATACAACCTTTTCCTTTGGCTGTGGAAATTTATATGTACATATTTATATGTATATATATAATATGAAATCTATATAAACGGGGTGGCCCACTTAAAATAAAGTCCACTTAAAGCCATACATCATTAAATAGGGTCTACTTCTGGTGCACACACATCTTGAACATATATGAATGCAAATATTGTTTATATATAATTATTTGTGCAACCTAACCATATAAAATATATATACACATATAGGAAGAGGAGAGAAAGTTGATTGCCTTTGGGAAATTGTGCAATGTTCTTATTGACTAAAGCTTTTCCCTGAAAAAAAAGTCCATCTTTTTAACATCAATATTCTTCCAGCAATACTGTATGGCCACAAGTCACAGAATATCAGTTTCTGAAGAATTAGAGTTGTGGGTCACTCAGAGGTCAGTGGAGAGGTTGGTTTGGGTATGAGTGGCCTATGACATATTACCAACAAAGAATTGTATAGAAGTGTTTTAAAGAATGTTATCAGAGAGAACTATTACTGACAAGGAAGGTAGGCTGGTCTTGTGGTTAAGAGCAAGGGAGAAAACTCACATACTCCACTGGTAACCATGTAATGTCAAAATTGCTACAGGAAGGGTCCAGGTATACTGGATGGACCTTTGGTAAAGAATTGATGGAGGACTTGGATAGGAAGATATGGAGAGATTGTAATCTGTACCACGGGAGGCAATGGCCACATCTATGAAATGGTAGGTCCATCTATCTACCAAAGTATATTTGTGTCTATTTCTATCTATCTATATCCATGGATCTGTAGAGATATAGATATGTACATATTAATATATATATACATTCATATTCACATATTCACTTTCTCTAGACATCTATCTAGAGAAGCCATGTGAAACAGTGGCTAGAAGGTTGACCTTAGAGGCAGGAGGACCTGGGTTCAAATCTTGCCTCCAATATATAGCAGTTATGGGACCATGGGCAAGTCAATTAACTTATCAATACCCTGAGCAACTCTTCTGAGACTCTGAGTTACAGAAAAACTGCTGACCTGTACCAGTGAAGGTAGTTTCCACAGTAGGAGTTTCCAAAATCAGGATAATAAAAATTTTCAAATCGTGATAATCCAATAATCTACCAACATCTAATTGGCATGGCTTACTGTTGGAGAGTTATTAAACAGGGGTCATGGTACAGAGGAGAGAAAACTGGATTTGGAATCAGTGCACCTGGCTTCCAGTCCCGCTTCTGGCCTTGACTGTGTGACCTTGGCAAGTCCTTTAACCTCTCTCTGGCTTGGTTTCTTCATATGTAAAATGAGAGTGTTGGACTAGACCTCTAGAGTCTCCTTCCAGTTCTAGATCTCAGATCACAGGATTACATTCTTTGGAGGTTCCTAAAGTCCCCCAAACAAGTTCTCTCCCTTATAGAAAAGCATCAGTGAGTTTACAGTGGTAATGGGGGGGGGGTCAGAGGTTTTGACTGAGCTTATGCGCAGTACTACCAATCATAATCATTGAACACAATAGTCACTATCGAGATATTACCTCCCCCTGTTGATCCCTTTACCCAGGACTCTATTACAGACATGTTTCCCCACTTCTTCTATCTCACATTCCAAGACTACTTAATATAGGGTGTCCCAAAAACTTAGTTCAGTCTTAAGCTTTAATATTTTTAAGCTTTAAAATAGCTTAGAGTTAAACAATTTCTATATACTATTTATCTTATTAAGATTATTCTTATAGCTTAAAGCTACTAAAGCTTTATACTGCACTGAGATTTTTGGGACACCCTCTATTTAGGTACAAGGGATAAAAGAGGGCAGAATGCAATCAGTCTTACTTATGTGTGTTCTACTTGCTAGTACCCTTCACTGAAATACATGTACAGGGACTATGACTGCTATGGTAAATTGGACTGGTAAAATCAAGCCACAGACAGAATCAGGCAGTCTAGAATTCACACAGTTCAAGGGAGTGCAGAACAGTTAAGAGAATAAGTCAAAAATTGATTTGTCAAAGAGTGTGCTCAAGGGAAACAACTATGGGACCTTTTCTCCAAGCCCACACCATTGAAAAAAAGAAAGAAAACCTTTTGACATATACATAGTCATGCAAAACAAATTTCCACATTGATTGCGGCCAAGAAAAGTATTCTCATTCTGCACCTTGAGTCTATCACCTTAGGAAGTGGGTACCTTGCTTCATCATCACTGCCCTGGAATCATGAACGGTCATTGAGTTGACATAATTTTGACAGCTTTCAAAGTTCCATCATTTCAAATCCCTCACTATTCTGGTTACTTTCCGCCATAACACTCTGGCTTATTAGTGTCCTCAGAGAGTCCAGAAATGAACACAGTGTTCCAAATGTGGTGTGATCACAGCAGAATATCCAGAATCACTCACTCACTCACACACACACACACACACACACACACAGAGTATACAGTAAAACATGCACATGCTTCTCCAAATAGAATGGAATAAACTCCCTGAAGACAAGGCCATTTTATTTTTGCCTTTGTATCCTCAATACCTAATGCAGGACTTTGTATATAGTAGGTGTTTAATAAATGCTTGTTGATTGATTGATTGATTAATGATCTTTATAAGTTTCTCTGACCAAAAATATTAATCACTCTGTGGTCATGAGGTTACTTATTATTTGTGAAACAATGGGAGATCACCTAACCTCTGTGATTCTCCCATGTAAGAGGGACCCATGGTACAAATTTCACATATTGTGAACCTTAAATAAGATGATGTAAAGAGATTTTCAAAGCTTATTACTGATGGGGTAGTGGGTAGAAAGCTGGATAGCCTGGGAATATGGAAAACCTAGATTCAAATCCTACTTCTGACACATATTGGCTATTCGACCCCAGACAAATCACTTGATCTCTTCTGTCTCCAGGCAAATCTCTGAGATCATAGACTGTATAATAGTTGCTAACCTGTGATGTCACTAGGAGCTTTCTATACAGGTAGTGCTAAAATTACAGGTCTAGATCGCCATCCTCCCTGCCCTTCTCCCAAAGGTTATATATGAAACACACATAGCTTCATACCTTTCTGGTTTATTACTATAAATCTCTATTAATTTTCTTGAAAGGAATATATAAAGGCAGACATCATAGGTAACTGATTGCTGACAAGCTGTAAATCTTGTTGACATGTCACTGGCAACTTTCCAAATAGGGTATCAGTGTAGTGATTTTAATCTAATACAAATAAAACTAACAACCACCAAATATTTTTCTGATGTCCATGGATAGATTACAGTAATAAACCAGTCTTCAATAACTATTGTTCTACTGATATTTCACAAAACCAACAACCCTAAACATTTTGGCTCTAATATTGTCCATTTGATCATATGGAAATAGAGTATTCTATATTTTAAACACATATGAAAAGAAAATTCCATAAGGTGCTTCAGTATTTTGCAACCCTCAACTGTCTCCAGTCTAAATCCTTCTGGCAATTTTGGTCCATTTGTCCTTCTCCATCATCAATAAAGTTGGTTACCATGTTGGTGGTAAGTAATTTTCTATTGTCATAGATTTAGAGCTGAAAAGGACCTTTTAGGTCATTTAGTCCAGTGTGTCAAATTCAAACAGAAATGAATCGTCAATGTTGGCGGAGTGCTTGCACATAGCATTCCCTTCATTTACTAATAATCTTATTGAATTAAGTGATCATAACATTTTTAACCTCTACTCAAATGAACACATGTCTTGAACTTCTTGAGATTTATTTTAGTTTTAGTGCTTACAAAAATCTTAGAGTGTGCTTCATGGACTCAGCAGAGTCTTTTTTAAAGACAGGTAAATTTATAATTTTAATAATTTTATATAGTATTTAGATATCATATTACATTTATGTATTATACTCGGGAAAAATAAGGCAAAAAGAGCTCTTTGATGAACTGACCAAAAAAAAAAACCCTATCCACTTACATACCAAGCCAGCACTATTAAAGACCCTGGGCAATATTTAAGGACAATTTTTATTCTAATTGAATTCCTACCATTTAAAATGATTTTTTAAAATGGACTATTACACTTGACCATATTGAATATTTCTATGGCATTGTCTACAAAAATAACAAGTTGGTTCAGTAATATAAATGGTCAATTAAGTTTTAAAAATTAGTTAAACCACTCATTCTACTGAAATGACCTGTTAATTCGGTGAAATCAGTCAGACTGATTATATGTACCAACTGCTTTGCAGGTGTTGTTTTCATTAATCCAGCTCTTCTAAATCCCATGAATTTCCTTACCCTTCCCTCCAAATCACTATGCTAAGCAACTGGAAGTGACAAATCACATTAGACTACGTGGCATTTGGGTCAACCTGTGAGATCCTGGGCAAGTCGCCCAACACCTTGAGGCTCAATTTCTTCACCTGAAAAATAGGTACAATAACAGCAGCTACCATATAGGATAGGTGTGAGGATTTTAAATAATTTTGTGCACGAAAGCAGTATGTAAATATCAGGATTGTTAGTGTTATTTAATAAACACTCATGGCCCAGGAATCTGCAAACCGTTTGACTGTCTTTATAATCTGAATTCTCTAGGAAACTGCTGACATTCTGTTTTGTACTATAGAGACCTGACCTGAGAGGTTGTGGCTACAGTTATTCATCTTTGCCATAGCTAGCCAGAAAAAATAAATTATGAATTGCCAGAGCTCTATCAATCATATGATGATCATTATTGATTTTTATCATTAATAACTGCAGTTACAACTCTTAAGACTCAGTTGAGCCATACCATGAGTTCGTTTTGCCAGGCCAACTACCCGGCCCTATACAGTATAGATGGAAGTTATTTTCACATTCTGTGCATCAAAGGTTCTTAACCTGGGGTTTATGAACTTTTAAAAAATAATTTTGAGAACTCTTTCAGTATACTAGGTTTCCTTTGTAATCCTGTGTATTTAATTTTATGCATTTAAAAACATTATTCTAAGAATATGTCCATAGGTTTCACCAGACTGCAAAAAGGGCAGGGCTGTAGGGTTTTGTAGAGTATCCATGATGCTAAAGGAATGAATGAATGAATGAATGAATGAATGAAAGTTAATTAAGGACAATGACCAGGAAATACAAACAATGGCAAAATACCAATGGACTTGGGTTAAAGGGATAGGATCTTTTGCTGCAATGATTAGTTTTGTTCTATTTTCTAATATTGGGGAAGAAGAAAGATCCATTCAAACCTGGGCTAACTCCAACCTAAAACTAGTTGCTTCTGTGTACTATTTGTCCTTAGGTGATTCCAAGAAGGTTTTTGTCTAAGGCAAAATAAAAATCCATGAAATTAAATAATATATATAAAACACTATGCAAAACTTAAAAGCACTATATAAATATTATTAGCTATTATTATTTGTAGGTTCAGACACAGTTTAATCATATAGGCAGAGTGTGCATGTTTGTTTATATGCATGTGTATATATATGGTTTGCCTGTGTATGGTGTGTGTGTGTGTGTGTGTGTATGTGTATGTAGCACATGCTTTAGGCATGGCATAGTGAATACAGAGTGACTCCCCTAGTCAGGAAAATCCAAGTTTAATCCCTGTCTCTGATACATATTGGCTGTGTGACCCTCCCTGATTTTCCTCCCTGGTAATTACCGATACCAATGAAATTACAAGTTACATAGATAAATAGATTAGATTAGATAGAGATATAAGTATATAGATATAGATACATACACACACACATATATATTTATATTTGTATGTATGACTGTAACTGACTTGGATTGTATCAAAATATCCCCTTCAACTTCCCAAGTCTTTACTGGATTGTCAATTATACAGTCAGGCACTACTTAGTATTTAAGCTTTTACTTTCCGCTGGCATCTACCTTAAAGTTCTGCATATGGTAGGTGCTAAAGACAATCATACAATGTAAAGCTAGAAAGGACCTCAGAGACCATCTGGTCGGACCTCCTCATTTTACAGAAGAGGAAGTTGAGGCCCAGAGACTTGCCCAAGGTCACGTAGCTAATAAGTGGCATATGATTCAATCTAAATTTCCTAACTCCAAATCCAATGCTTTATTTTATTTTTATTTTTTTACATCCTACCACCCTGCCTCCAGCCATTTGTTGAATTGAATTGTCTCGATGACACAGTGGGGGCTCATAAATACCAGTCCTCCACTTACTCATTGTTAAGACAGCACAGGAAAATTGGACACATTAAATGTCAATCCCTGTCAAATTGTGTCATAAGCATGGAGACCTAATCATAGCTTCCCACATAAACCTAACCAAAAGAAAGTTGAAGGAAGAAACAAAGGTTGTTCATTTCTTTTTCATTTACTATCTTACTTTCCCTTAGGCTCATTCTAATTTATTTTAGGCCCTCCGCATGTGGGCTTGAGCTAGTTTTTATAACTGGTCTCTGTATTTTTCTTATTCTTTGACAGCCTTTGATTTACTGAGTGGAGAAAGTCTCCTGAGTAAACACAACATAATTTTTAAAATAACATAAGCATTACTTGAAACAAAGGTTGAATTGGATGGTAAATGTGAACTCGAGGCTTTGATTACATTGGCCTTTGTTTTAGACTTTTGTGCTTAACAGATATCTTCCAGACAAACACAAAGAGAGGCTGTGTCTACACATAATTTAGATGATTATCCAGATAATTTCAAAATATAAAAGCTTAATTTTCTATCAGTTTGTATTTCAGATGAATGTAACTTTCTGACAAACAGAATCAATCACGGATGCCTCCTATAGCTACATCTACAGGTTCTCTCTTAAGTTCCTGTTCCCCATTTCCAACTGATTGCTAAATAGATAAACCTAAATTTCCCACTGGCACCACCAATTTAACATGTCTAAAATTGAATGCAACAAACCCCCACCAAAATTTAATTCTTTCTCCTGATTTTCACTATTTCTTTTAATGACATTTTATCTTCTTTTGTCACACAGGTTTGAAACTTTGGGGTTATAGTTCATTCTCTCAAGCCCACTCCTTCAACATCCAAACACTTGCCAAGTTCTGTAAATTTTACCTCTGCAAATATCTTTTGTGCTTTTTTTTTTCTTTCTAGTCCAACTACCATTACACTAAGTCAGATCTTCATTATCTTTTGGCTACTGTAATTCAGTAGTTTCCCAGCTCTCCCCTTTTATTTTGTACTACACACCAAGGTAGATTAATTCTTAAAACTTGGCTCTCTGATTAAGGTATTTTCTTGCTTGAAAACCTTAAATAGTTTTCAATTGTCTATATAATAAAGTTTAGGCTTCTTAAAAGCTCTCCATGATCTGGCTCCAACTTTCTTTTTCAGGTTTATCTCGTACTACTCCCTTTCACAAAACCTGAACTCTAGTCAGAATGACCAGATACTTGGTCACTTTGGCTTTCTCAGCTCTGTGCTTTTGTTCACGGTATCAGAATGCTTTTCCCTCTCTAGATACACATGTCTAATTCTTATCCAGCTTTGATTCTGTCCTCCCCTCCCAAGCTAAATGTAACATCATCTTCTTTAGAACTTACATATAACTTTTTTTAACCTATAATTTTAATTAATAATATTTCTTATATGTCACTAGTCTATATTATAAACAATGTCCATTATTTATCACTGATATATTACTATTAATATTATAAAACAATAAAAAATAGTAACTATAAGAAAAATTTACACTTATATAGTACTTTAGTTTGCAAATGACTTTTCTTATAGAAACAGGCAGAATTCTCAGGTATTACCTCTGGTTCATAGAAGAGGAAACTATAATTATACTTTTCCATTCCAATTTGCAGCTTGTCTAGCATTCCTTATCTATTAGGTCCTTATAACTTCCTTAAAGACACAACTTGATTGTATTTAACTCATCTTTGTACCCCTTTATGGTTCTTAGCACAGTGCCTTACACTCAATAAATATTTGTTTAAATAAATGAATTTCAATGACTGCATCATTAAAAAATTTGACTTTGTTTAACAATAGCTAGAACTTGTTAGAACTTCCCATGATTAAGCCATCTCACAACATATAGTATCTTAAAATGTTTCAACATCCAAGAGAAAAATTCTCAAGAGTATCTTTTATGACAGTAGAGGGAAGAGAAAGGGAACAAGCATTTAAATGCCATTTATATGCCAACCATTGTGTTAAGTACTTTTTTTTAACAAACATTATCTCATTTTAGTCTCATAGCAACCCTTTGAAGTAGGTGTTATTAATATATGCATTTTACAGTTGAAGACATTGAGGCACACAGAGATTAACTGACTTGCAAGGGTCACACAGGGCTGAATTTGAACCTAGGTCTTCCTGACCCTGGGCCCAGCACTTTATCCACTGTGCCACCGGCTGCCTCTGTATTATACCAAAAGAAATGGCGATATGGCAATTCCCCAAATAACTTGAGGAAATCCAGCCCATCAGGTAAAGTTGACTGAAATTATATGGAAAACCACCAAATTCCTTTGTGCTCTACATATACAGCTATTGTCTAGGGCCATATGTCACTTTCCCCAAATTCCAAAGTCAATTCTGGCTTGTCTAGCTCAAATTGTCACAAATTGGCATCTTAATCTGGCAGCATTGGGAAAATGTCTGGCCTGACATTTACTATAGTCAGTCATTGTGTGAACTAGCATTTATGAAGGGCCTACTGTGTGACAGGCAATGCTAAATGCTAAGGATACAAAGAATGGCAGAAAGAAAGGCCCTGTGCTCTAGGAGCCGTAGGAGCTCTAATGGGTCACTATGCAAACAATTATGTACAAATAAAATACATGGGGGGGGCGTAATCTCAGAGGGAAAGCACTAAGATTAAGTGGTTAAGGCTTCTTGCAACTGGTGAGAGTCTAACGGAGACTTTAAGGAAACCACAGAAGCCAGGAGGTAGAGATAAGGAGAGAGAAAAAAAAGTCAGGGCATGGGAATATCACAAGTAAGGAATATCAAACAGACCCACATCACTGAATTACATGTATTACCTGTGGGGTGGGATAATTATAAAAAGACAAGCAAGTTAGGAAGAAGCCAGGTTCTGAAGTGTTTTATAAGCCAAACAGAGGACTTTATATTTGATCCTGTAGATAAGAGGGAGCCACTGGAGTTTATTGAAAGGGGGAGGGCGATTTAGATGGTTAGACCTACATTTTAGGAAGACTGATTTGATAGCTGAGTGGAGGATGAATTGGAGTAGGGAGAGGCTTGAAGCAGGGAGAACAGCCAGCAGGCTATTTCAGTGGTTCAGGCATGAGGCGATGAAGACCTCTACCAGGGTGGGGGCAATGACATGGGAGAAAACGTGCCATATAAGAGAGATATTAGGAAGTTAGAAATGACAGGTCTCAGTGACTGTAGGGAGTTAAAGCCCTTTCCCCATTTCTAGATTCTATCTACTCAGTCACCTAGCTGCACCTAAATAATTAATAGAATTACCATTATGTCTCATATCAATCAACCATTCTCAAAGCTTTAGGGTAGTGTTTCCTAACCTATATGAAGAGTCACTGTGAAAAAAGAAATTAAAAATTTTTTAAAAGAGTTAGCATGGAACACTGAAAAAGTGACTATTACTTTTAGACTCAGAGTACTTGGGTTAAAATCCTGCTCTGTCACTCCCCATGTGACCTTGGACAAATCACTTCATGGGACCCTGGGCTTTATCAGTAAGATGAGCAGGCAGAACTGGATCACCTCTAAAGACAGTAGTATGTGCTGGAGCCAGCTCATACTTGTTCAAGAGAGCCAGCCAATTGTTAAATTACATTTATACTTAGGTAATCAGTTCAGTTCAGTCATTTTTCAGCTGTGTCTGACTTTGTGATCCCATTTGGCATCTTCTTAGCAAAGTGGACCTGGAGTGGTTTGCTATTTCCTTCTCCAAATCATTTCACAGATAAGGAAGCTGAGGCAAAGAGGGTTAAGTGACTCTCCCAGGATCACACTGTAGTAAATGTCTGAGGTTACATTTGAACTCAGGAAGAGAGATCTCCCTGTCTTGAGACCTGGTACTCCATCCATTGTACCACCTAGCTGCTGCCAGTAATCAGTAAATGCTACAAATCAGGGTGTGATTTATTGCTTTGTTGATAGAGTGTATCTATGTGATAGTGATAGAGGAAATATCACTAATGCAGATTAAACCTAAAAGTCTGCCCTAGATTCATTTTGCCAGAGAGCTGGTTGTTAAACATGTACCAACACACCACTGCTTTCAGCTCTAGCTCTGATCCTATATGTTGGGAGTTTGGGTTTTCAAATAAATCCTCGAAATGGATTTCTTAACTGTCATTTATTTTTTCCTCATAATAAAAACGAACATTTCTGTAGCACTTTCAGGTTTACAAAGTATTTTCCTTACAAATACCTCTTGAAGCAGATAGTCAAGTATTCTTGTTGTTTGCCTTATTTTACAGAGGAGCAGACTGTAGATTCGATAAATTAAACCCACCATTGCAAAATAGGAAGCTTCAGTGTCAGAAATGGGACTTGAATCCAAGACTCTTCCAACCCAAGTTCAGTGCACTTTCTACCCCACTATGATGTTCAATGAAATAAAATGCAGGAAGAATAAATGAGCATATAAGCCTACAGGAATTTTTTCCTATAACGTTTGGGGTTGAAAGAGTATCTCCCAGAGGGCCCATGGCATCACTAGGTAAGAACTCTGATGCATGAAGAGAATTCATAAGGTCAGAGGTCTAAAAAGCATGGGCCCATGCATAAAAGATAGTAGGTGGCACCAATAGACACAGGAAGCAAAGCATGGACAGGAATAGGGAGAAAAAAAGATGACCCTTTGTAATATTGCAACCATAGTATCCACAAGGGGCAAGTTGGTAGCATGGTGGATAGAACACTGTGCCTAGAGTCTGAAAGATTTACTTTTGTGAGTTCAAATCAGGCCTCAGACATTTACTAGCTGTGTGACCCTGGGTAAGTCACTTAACCTTGTTTGCCTCAGTTTCTTCTTCTGTAAAATGATCTACAAAAGGAAATGGCAAACCACTCTGGCATCTTTTGCCAAGAAAGCCCCAAATAGGGTCGCAAAAAGTTGAATATTTCTGAAAAATTACCGAACAACAAACATCCACAAATCCCAGTGTTACATTTGGACCATGAGGATCCCAGAGCCTAGGTGAGAGCTCTTCCAGCCAAACCCAAAGGAGTCCTGAGAGATAGTACTACATGTCATTAGAGCTTTCCCTCTAAGCTTGGCAGTGAGATGGATGAGAGAATTAGAATGTAACTCACCTGGCTATGTAGGAGTTGTGTATGGATAGAGAGAGTGGTCTACAGCCTAATTTCCTTTGTTATTTATGCTATTTCACAACTTAATTAAATGGTTTTTTTGCTCTTAGATTTATGCATCTCAGGTATGCCTAGCAAGTAATTTACCAGCTAGAAGTTGAAAAGCTATTGCCCCCAAATAGCCCCAATGAATCTGGGAGTAGCTGAGCAGAGTGTTACAGGTGAGTGGAATATAGTAAATGATCCACATTTCCTTAACCTCCCTGAGGGTAATGAACAAAACCTCATGCTAATCCACCTCGATTTCAGGGACTCAGATAGGCTGATTGATGGGATGCTGGATAGGTTTGCTTCTCCTAAACTTGCCATACAATTACTATATGAGTTGTAGTCAATATGTACTTGGGTTTATGCTTTGCTAATGCTTTTTTTCATATGTTTGTCCCATCTAGCCCCTAACTTCAAATTTCTCAAGGACAGGCTCAAGTTTTACTCAAGGGGCCAGTAACAAGGCTGTATGGCACTCAATGGGTGGTTGACAAACCCTATGCATGGTTGACAAACCAACCACACCTTTAAACTAGCAACAACAGCAATAACCTGAAGAAGTACACAATTACCATAGTGATAAGGCTTTTTTTTTTTTAATGTTTTTCATTGCTTCCCTTCTGGTTATTTTTTTTAAAAAACACAGCCTTTTCTAAATTAAAAAAAAACAAACCTCTTTATGAATATGTATTCATTTCCATGAGTGCCCGTGCGCAGAAACCATTCTGGAAGCACTAAGATATAGAACAAAGGGTTGAATTCACCTAACTGTTCTGTGGGTTCATTTTTTTTCCTTATCTGCTTCCCCTCAAAATTGATATGTGTTTGTATAGACAGAATGTGTGTCCTGTTATAACGTTCTTCTACCTTGTTGTCTTTTGACAGAATGATCGTTTCTAGAGTGTATTAAAACAATCTAATATCTCCCTTCCCAGACTCTATGGCGACCTTTCTGTGGTTTTCCCTTTCCTTCCAGGAATTTCACAAAGAAGTCACTTGAGGTTTATACAGGCACGTGTGTGCACTTTGCTTGTGAGAGACTCCTGTGTTGAGATCATCTTGTCAGCCTTTCCTTTGACTTTCCTGGTTGTTGTTAGTTTAAGACAGATCCTTAATGTTATTTAAACATAGGAGGCTTTTAAAATTTATTTACTGGTAGATTAATGTGATTTAAAAAAAGACAAAACACCACCCACAGCCTCTTGAGATAAAAGGTTTCATTCACTAGGATTGACACATATCTGAGTTTCTCAGGAGTTTCTCCCAGTGAGGGTAGTTAAAGTCATTGAACTGCTTCCTTTCCTCAAATTACAGCAGTAACTTTAGGCACACATTTACAGTGGCAATCTAGTGAGGTGTCTAATAAAGTACATTTAATAAAATGGAAACTGCGGAGAAATAGAAAAGAGTCCTCCCCACTAGTCCCCTACTCCATCAGTCTCCTTATGGGCAAGAAATGTGTGTACATCATACAAAAAGACCCATATCCTCACAAAGCCACCATTCAGTTCTAAGCACACAACTCCAAAGACCTTTCAGTGGTGAAATACTGCATCCCAGAAGATCAGTGGCAGACAACTTTTCCTCCATCAGTCCCTTCATTTAATTTTGCCCTTTCTTGTTAACCCTTTGTTCTTGAATGACATTTTCGGTTTGTCATTGTCTAGTTCAGTTTGCCAGAAGAAACACCAACTTCTCTAATGTTCTTTCTCTATTCCAAATTTGTATCGTCAGCATTTCAGCTGATTTAGCCATTATTGATTACCATATTTGTGTAGGGAAGAGTTTCCCCTTGTGAATTGCATTGAATAAGTTTTACTCAAATATTACAGCACATTAATAGCTCTGGTCAGAATAGTAATATCATTTATCACATGTCAATAGACCTGGTTGAATATAAACTAGCAGCTACCAACCACAACTGTTTCAGATACAAGAATATTTAAAAGAAGGCACAGAGGAGAACTTCAAAGACCCCTTATTTTTTGTCTGATTCTTCCAGTTACTTTCTTTTAAACTAGTGGTCTCCAAAGTGCAGAGGAAGAGTATGCTGGGGAGCCAACATTAACCCAAATGTTGTGAAACTGGCCATTCAGAGGGTATCTCTCAGGGATAGCCAATAGTGGGACTCATCTTGAACACAACTACACCTATTCATATCCTCCATTTCTAACTCCCATCTTCCTTTTCTGAGCCAGGCATAGGTTCTTCAGACAATGATAACCTAACCAATACCTTTGTACTCCATCTTCCTTTTTTGAGCCGAGCATAAGCCCCTCAGGACAATGACAACCTAACTTATACATTTATACTTATAGCAGTAGCTATGCAGGTGTTACTGAGAAAATGTCCCTCCAAATATTCAACAGATCCAAGTGAACTCCAATCCCTTGGTAACTGGAGCAATGCCCCAACAGAGATCAAGTTCTGTGCCTTAGGACAATGACTGGGTTAGTAAGAGCCCATACAACCTCCCTTTACATTGTGTGTGGCATATGGTACATCTCATAGGATGAGAAGACATAGATAGCTTATGACTGCATCTCATATCTCATGATAAACTTCCCTCCTATGAGGGGGCACCATCATTTATTTGCAACCTCAATGTCAGCAACTCCTCACTCTCCCTTACTTCATTTATTCAATACGTTGTCAAGTCTTGTAAATTCTTGTAATCACAACTTCTCTCCCATCTGTCTCCATGTTTTTTTTTTAAATTTACCTGGCCTACGCTGCAAACTCTCAAAACTTTTATCCTGCACCAGGTAGGGGGACCTGTGGCCTTTAGGCCACATATGATGCTCTAGTTCCTCAAGTTTAGCCCTTTGATGGAATCCAAACTTCACAGAACACATCCCCTTAATAAAAGGATTTGTTCTGTAAAACTTAACAGCAGTTAAGTTTAAGCTGTACAGGTACCACTGAGAAAATTGTCGCTCCACATATTCAACAGATCCAAATGATCCCTAGATCCTTTGGTAATTGGAGCTATGCTCCATTAGAAATCAAGTTCTGGGCTTTAGGGCAATGACTAGGTTAGTAAGCACCCATACCACTTGCCTTTACATTTTGGGTGGCATATGGTACAGCTTAAAAATTTTTTACTGGGGAGGTGAACAATCAATGTTTGGAGACCTTAGCTCTAAGCAATGAAAGATTTTCTTCTGGTGGTGTATGTTGTTCCTATTAGTATGATACAAATGCAATATTGATTTTTAAAAAATGGGGAAGGGGAATACAGTAAATATTTTAAGTCAGGAAAGTATTTTCCTCTCATGAGAATATAGTAAGCATTTTCTTAATATCTCTGAGCTAACAAGTGAAATATGGAGCTAATCTAACTTTGTTTTAAATGGTCATTTTTTTGGGGGGGGTGGGGAGGGGAAGATCACCAAATACCGAACATAGCCCCAACTACTATGGAATTGGCCAATCAGAGGGTATCACTCAGGAATAGCCAATAGTGGGTCTCATGTTGAAGACAATTATACCTATTCATATCCTCCACTTCTAACTTCCATCTTCCATGTTGGGGAAATAAAATAAAAATATCTATCCTTTGTCTGGTGAATGGATAGATATATTCACCTATTTCAACAAATGTAATTATTTAAATGAGTGTGACATAACTCCATTAAAAGTTCTGGGAATAAATCAAGTTGTTAGGAAAGTTTGAATATTTTGTTCCTGTGGTGCTATGCTCATTGTCTTTGCTATGACTTTAAAATAGTCCATAGGAAAAAAAAAATCTGCTTGAAAAGTTTTCTGTTTGCTTTTCATGACGTCTCATCAAAGTGAAAGCTACCATGGAGGGAATAAATCTACTTAAATGTCAGGCTGACCAGTATATACAGATTAAGGGGAAGGAAAGGATTATGCAATATTTGGATAATGTAGGTTGAAAGTCTTATGTTCCTCTCAAATATCTGTCTACTTTACATCAAAACCTGGTAGGTTTAGCCTGAATTCCCAGAAGAACTATAGTGACTCAGTTGGGAGCTTCAATGTAAGCACGTTTGTTTTTAGTAATAATAACTACTAGTTACGTAATGCTTTTCAGATAGTATCTCATGCCATCTTCACAACAATCCTGGGAGGTAGGTGCTACTGTCCCCCCCCCCCCCATTTTACAGATGAGGAAACTAAGGCAGACAGAGTTGGATGACTTGGTTGAGCTCACACAGTTAGTAAATGTCTGAGGCTGGATTTGCACTCAGATCTTCCAGACTCTAGATCCAGTGCTCTATCCACTGCATGCCCAGCTCTGTGATGAATCTTTTAGAGAAAAATACAAACTGAAGACAATCTGTCGTAGATAAAGAAGAACTTGCTGAACAAGAAATAACTTAATTCAGAACAGGAGACACTAGTGAGGCTACTCAAGACATCTAAGTACACATGGCCACATTCTAAAACATACAATTTGAAAAACTGAGCTCTGATGAGAAATAAACATGTTAAAAGTTAAAATTGTCAGAGAATATCATCTTTTTAGTTAAAGAAGAAAATGAAGTTAAAGGGGAAGATACATATAGGTCAACCAGAGGAAGAAGAAAGCATTTTTATTCCAGAAAGTCTTATTTTCTTCTACTTTCTTTCTCTCCTCTCATTTTAAATGCTTGCTTTTTTAAACATTTAATAACCAAGTAAAATCCTAGAAGGAGAATGTCCTCAGTTTCTCAGTGTCCATGTTTTTTCTTAGGGAGTTCTTTTCATGTTTTTTCCAGAACTCTAAGAACTAATCCCTACTTGGATGCTATGAACCTGCCTCTGTTGGTATGAATTATTTCTCAACTACTTACACTGCTGTGGTTTATAGCAAGACTTGTTTGCATATGATTTGAAAATATGAGTCCTCAAATACTACCTGGAGATTTGGGGATTGATGAAAGACAAGAGTTAACCTTTTTGAAAGTGGCCAGAGATGTTTTTGTATTTTATGGCTATAGAGTTAGAGTTCTTAATCTTTAATCGGTGAAGTTGATTTTAAAAAATATTTTGATAACTTTTTTTTTTTTGCTTTTTTTGGAGGGCAATTGGGGTTAAATAACTTGCCCAAGGTTACACGGCTAGTTTTTTTTGTGTGGGTGTTAAGTTTGATAACTATTTTTCAATGGAATTGTTTTCCTTTGTAAGTTACTACATCTTATTTAATACATTTAAAAACATCATTTTGAGAAGGGAATCCATGGGTTCCACCAGATTGCCAAAGGAATCCATGATCCAACACTTATTAAGAACCTATGCTAAAGAGAGTGTGATTGTGGCCCAAATTGAATTTCAGAAGAATTATGAAAGGTTTAGATAATCTTGTTCTGTACTTGCTCTTGTTTCTGTCCTGGAGAAGAACACCAAAAAATTTCATCATTATAGGAAAATAAATAACTAATGGGAAGGGAGAATCCTTTTTCTGCTGATACACACCAAAATGTTGACTGGTTGGTGTTTACATTGGTAGCTGACTATCAGGATTAGGGAAGTAGCAGTAGCCAGGGGAAGTTTGGGATATACTATTCCTTAATCTTGGCCATTCTTGTGTTCATTCTATCCTTTCAGTTTTTACATTTTAGCAATGAATCACCCTAAATTCAGTACTCCTAACTAGTTTACCAAGCAGGTAGAAAAGTCACTCAGATTTTATTGCTGATTGTTTTCATATAGGGACAATTTCTACTAATAATTACTTTTAAAATGTTTTTTTAAGAAGTGCTGAGAAGTGCAGGTAAGACAGGCAGCTGTCTACCCAGTGAGACTCTGAGAATTTCCTTCCTATGGCTGGTTTATTCATCTTCAGACCTGCTTTTGAAAATCTTAGCCCTGACATTTTTTTTGTTTGTTTCATCGATAGATACTTTTTTTCAGCCTTTTCTGTTTCTGGGACCATGATATTTCTCCCTCTAGTTTCTTGCTTTTTAATACTGGGAAACAAGGATTTCTACAACCCTAAAAGAACCATTCTTTTTATAGCTATCATTTCCTCTTGTCCCTTCTGTCTTGTTCCTTTCTCTCTTCTCCTTCCCCTTCTTGCCATTTGCAAATTTTGACTATGGAAAATCTCATCACAAATAAATCTGGTCAAAAGTACTAGGCCTTTCCATCTATTGTCTAAGATAGATCCCGCTCCTCAGCTACTGTCCTAGACATAAAGCAAGAGAAAAAGTTGTGACAACATTACAGAAGAAATGGTGGGAAGATAATTGAAGGACAAAGAAGAGCCTTCAACAGGTTGGAAACTTGCTATTCTAAATGCTGTCTGTACTTTTTTTTTTTCCTTTCAATTCCTTTTCCATATTTTTTCCTTGTGTTCCCCTTTTCTCCTTCCTATCTTTTTTGCCTTCCCTCAGTGCAGGTACCCAAGGGAAGTTGAATCTTTACTTGGCTTGTAACAAAACCAAGATAATAGATCTCTCTCTTAAGACTATACTAAAACAGAGTAGGGAGAATTCATAGTTTCTCTTGGCTGAGAGGAACTTTACCATTCCTGAGATCTACATTCCTAGAAGGAGTTAGAAATAAGCCCTTCTTATTCAAAAGGCTATGAAAATGTAAAAAAAAAAAAAAAAAAAAAGCCCAACAGAATAACACTAACATTTCTTGCCCTCTCCCTTTACTCGACCTCACTGTGATCACTCAAAGGTGAACCTTTTAGGAAAAAAAAAAAAAACAGCGATCAAAGTCAGGCACTAAGTACCCTGGTAATAGTGTGTCTATGAGCTTTTACACCCCCCCCCCCTTTGGATAGCATGGTATCCCAGCAACCTGGAGTGTTTCCTATGTGCTATGTGTGGCATAAAAACAAGAGGGAAAAAAAGAGACAAGAGAGAGAGACAGACAGACACACACAGAAAAACAGAGACAGAGAAAGAGGACAGGACAGAAGAAGAGAGGGGAGAGTCCATAGTCTTGATATTATTATAAAAAGAGAAACCTGTACTTCAAATTAGCAAGAGTTTTCATCGTATTGTTCATCTTTTTGCTTTTCTTCCTTTTTCTCTCTTTTTTTTCTTTTCCTCTGATAAGTTTCAAAGAAAAAAAAAGTTCGCTGGGAAAGAGACAAGGGGCAACGACAGCAACAAAAATCTCAAAAGTTGAGCCTCAGTGTTTGGGCAAACGAGTTTCTCCCTAGCTTCCTCCTCTCTCAGATAGAAATCTAGGGAAGTGGGAGTGCAAGAGAGAATCTGTGAGAGACAGCCTGCTCTTCTCCAGACCTCACACACCTCTGCAGAGCTGAGAGATTTTTTCTCTAGCCCACATTCCCCACGCTAGGAAGTACAGCCCTGATAGCTGTGGAAAATGAAACAGTTTACTCAGCTGTTCAGTTTGAGGACACACACACTCTCAGCCCTCGGGTCCCAGAATGAAGTCGGATTTCTGTAAGTTGTGTTTATGGCCTGCTGCCAGTGAACGGTCCTAATAATCCCTGTGCTAGTCCTAGCCAGGCAAGACACTGTCCTGAAAGGGATCAGTTAGCCAATCAATGAAGCTCTTACTAGAGTCAGCCACCGTGCTGAGCACTTGGGGATTAAGGGAAAGCAAAAACAGCCCTCGCCCTCAAGGAGCGTAAATTCATCGAAAAGCATCGAATTGTGTGCTTTGAAAGGGGAAGCAAGGTTAAACTCTACCTTCTACCTGTGATGGTGGATTAATTGAGCCAGTCATTTGTGGCGGCAACGCCCTCAATAGCTTTTATAACCGCCTCAGGCACAGTCATCTGAGTTTTTCTGGGTCTTAATTCATCACACTCTTGGGGCGGTAAGGTGGTCAGCTCAATGCAGAGGAGCGGGCCAGAAATGACGCTTGCCTTTTCCCTCCAAAGACTAGAGAGGCCGTTTACTGTAAGTTTCTGTCCCCCTCGAGAACTTGGTGGTGGGTGGTGTGAAAAGGCTAAATACCCGAAGTTCGTGCCCCCGGGATGGGGAAGCAAATCCTATGAGAAGAGTACCTTGAGATAAAGGCATAAAAGGGAAAGAAGCAAGGGTAGTTTCGAGCAGCACCTAGACCACCTGTCCCCATCTGTACCCCCCAGCAATACTTTAGCACTTTTCTCTGGGTACTGGTGTGAACAGATTGGGAAATCACACACACACACACACACACACACACACACACACACACACACACACCACACTGTTCTGGTCCCTCAAAACCTTTTCTCATGTGGGAAATTTCAGTTTGTTCCAAAACAGGTCACATCCTCCCCTGCTCCCTGAACTTCTGTGCACAGAAAGGACCATGCGCCCAAGGGCCTCTAATTGCCCCATCTTCCCCACTGTCCTTTTTCCAGGAGCCAGAAACACAGGTATCTGAAACACCTTATCTCGCCCCCACCCCACCCCGCCCCCCTTCTATGTCAAGACCTAGGACAGACTACAGGCAAATCATCACTACTTAAGTACGAAGACTTGTTTTGACCCCTGGTTTCCTAAACACACGTTATCTTTATCTCTGGTGTTACTTGTGTAATAAAGGCACACGTCACAAGTCCTCGAAATCTTTTCCTCAAACCATCACCTCAAATGCAGAGACTCGATTTGTTTAGTCCTATGTGCAGTGAGAGAAAGACATCTTAAACTCTTTTTCTACGTCTCTGTCCGGGGATTGCACTACAAGGCACGGTCTTCACCTCACAGTTCTCCTCTCCTCCCCTCCACTCCCCCCCCCCCCCATTTCCCTGACTGATTGTCTCACGGTCGGCTGTGATTTGAATAGATCAATACTCGCATTGCTGAGGGATTGACCCGAATGTCCGAGCTACAACGCTACTTCCTCTTTGTTACCTCCAAGTCCAAGTTACCTCCGAGACTTTGGGGCAAAGTGTTTATCTGTACACGTAACCCTCACTCCCACTTCCCACATATACTCCGGCGCATTTGAAAAAAAAAAAAAATACTTCACACCATCTAACCGGCTTCCACTCCCAGTCCTCCTTTGACTAGTTTCCTTTTTATCTCTATTACACTGATTCATGCTTTTTCTCCCCCTTTAAAAGAAAGTGAGGCTTTTTTTTTTCTTAGACGCAAATTGAACAGAGTTGAGATCAGAGTAGGAGAGGGAGAGAAAGATCAGAAGATGTGAACCCGAGCCGATAGGGAGTGAATACAGAGAGAATGAGAAAGGAAGAGTGAAGCAAGGTGAAAAGGGCAGAGGAGGAGGAGAGGGAGAGGCAGGGAAGTGAGCGAGGACACAGACAGGGACAAGGACGAGTGCGCATTCACTTGCGGCTGCTCTCAGCCTGCCGGTGCGGAGTGTGTCTGCGGCGCGGACTCACATGGTTGGCCTGCCTGCAGGATCCGCTCTCTCAACAACTAGCGAGTGTATGTCTGGCTTCGGGATCTTGCCGCTTTCTTCCCCCCTGTAGATGGTAGCAGCTAGGGCAGAAACAAAACAAAACAATCCACCAAACAAAACAATCACACACACACACACACACACACACACACACACAGAGGCACACACACACACTCCGGAGCTACAGGGAACGCTTTCACTTCTCGCTGGAAAACCGACAAGCCAGAGCGCCGAGATTACTCCCGCCTGGTGTGTGTAGCCTATAAATAGAGAACTTTTTGATGGAATCAGCTAACAAATGAGAGGAGAAGGCGTAATTTTGCGCAGGAGCCCCCCTTTTCCCAGGGAAGACCAGACTCCCCCTCATGCAGCTGCTGGAGTGAAAGTTAGGGGTGGGGGAGGATTAGAAGTGTGTATGTGTGGGGGTGTGTATTTTGATTTTATTGCAATTCACAGGAGTTGTGTTTGTTTTACTTTCGAGGTTGGAGGAAGGGAGGGAAGAGTCCCTTCACCCTTGTCTCTCCAGCTTTCTCCCCACTATCCTTTTTGGTCATCTTTCCAAGTCTCCATCAACCCTAGCCAGCAAGTTGAGGGAACAAGTCACTGGGGAAGAAAAAATCGCCAGGGAAAGCAGAATTTAGTTAGCTCCTGGGTTAATAGGGGGAGGGAGAAGGGGGAGTTAACTGTTAGTATATGAATGGCGGGGAAATGGTAGTGGGAGAGCTGGGGTCCACTTTCATCTCCAATGCCGGGAAGAATAAGGTGATCAGGTGGAATGTGCACTCAGGAGACGCTGGACGAGTGTGCACTCAGGAGACACTGCCAAGATTCTTTTCTCTTTCTCTTTTCTTTCAGTCTTCTGAAAGGGGAACTTAAAGGAATACCGAAAATCGCTATTTTGAGAGGGAAGGAAAGGGTGAGATAGGAAGAAAGAGCGTTAGTAGAAGATGAAAGGTGGGTCTCTTTTTCACAAAACCAACGATGACCTCTTCATCTTTGGCCCAGATCCCATCTTTAACTTCAAGTTTGAGATAGCAAAGATGCAGAAATGCCTTGAGTTACACCCGGGGTTGAAGGCTGGTTTAAGTCTATTTCAGTAAGCAACCCTTTCAGCCCCTGCAGGAAGAGTGCGACTCCTTCCTGCAGAAGCCAGTTCCCTAGAAGCACTCTGAGGGCCTAGTACAATACAAACCTTTTCTCTTTTGATTCAGTGATTCCAACTTAATTTTGACCTCTGTGCCCCTCACCCTTTTCGCTCCTGCTATTTCCAGATCCCCGACGCGCCTGCTGCCCGGATTGTTTCGTTTTTAGTTTTCGTTCAGGGCACTCCTTTCTTGGAAGGGAAACTTCTAGAGACCAGTACCCGGGGTGTGTCGGGGCAGGGGACTATTCCTCCTAATTGCTTTCTGTTCCCTCCAAAAACCACCGGACTAGCATTAGATTGTGCTCAGGAATAAAGGTTCCTGAACCGTTGCCTTTCTGTCCTTCACAGGGCATGTCCCCCAAAGGGTTGGGGAAGACAACAAAAAGTTTCTGGTACAGAGGGAGGATAAACATTTTGGGTGAGGATGAAAAGAAGGGAGAAGAGCAAATAACATTCTGATGCCTTCTTTTTCGTGAAGGCCCAATTTCCAGATGAGGCCTGGGAATGACTTAACCTGTCTCTTCAGACGGAGGAATCCAGCTGCTGGAAGGGGTAGGGAGTGAAGACAGGAAAGAAAGCAGCAGCGTTCCCTTCCTCTACTTCTTCCCTTGAGTATCAGTGACCCAACTACCTTCCTTTTACAAATAAATGGGAAGGTTTCTCTCCTTTCTTGTCTTTTTTTTCTCCTTCTTTCCCTACCCTTTCCTCTAGGCAAGAGTTTCTATCCCGAGAGAGAAATCCAGAAGGGAAAGACTAGAGTGTTCCAGGTACTGGTTGGTGAGTAGGGGGTCTTGCTGAAACTGACTCTTCCCTCTCCCACTGGTAGCACCAATCCTAAAGCAAAAGTAATTCACGTTTAGGCCCACCAAGCCTGGATCAGCTTAGAAAGGAATAGAAAGCAGGGGAAAAGATAGAGGAATAATAGAATTTGCATTCCTTCTCTCTACCTCCCCTCCCCACTGTTTCCCCAGACCCTTCCCCATCATATTCAGGTTCCATTTGGGACTTAGGTGTATATGTCTTTATTGAAAAATCAAACCAGCCTTAGCGCCTCTGTGCCTGCCTTGCAACCTCACCAAGACGTCCTGGTATTTTCATGTTGTCCTTTCCCTCAAAATGACAACCCCCTGTCTCTCGAGACATGGATGTATAGTTTGTGGAGGCTAGTTAGTTCTCTGTCAGCTTGGTTGCTAAAGGTGGGGTCACAGCTGGGGAGTTGGGAGGTTCACCCCCTCCCACTTGCCCCGCGGTCCCAGGCCACATACCTGTCACGGCAGTCCTGCTGGGAACAATTGACCTATCTTGGGAAACAGAGACCAGGTGCGCTTTTCCTCTCCCAGTCTCTGACCCCACCCTCCTTCCTCCCTCCCTCTCCCCAAGAAAACCAGGCCAGAGGTGGGGCGGTCTCTTACTGGCCATTGGCCTTTCTAGAGTGTTTGGAGTCGCTGGAACTCTCATTCCCCTTTCCCCTTTGGTCCAGTCTGTAGGGGTCAGATGGCTAGACCAGGTTCCATGATCCCTATGAGCTATCCTCGGTGCTCATCATAGTTCTTGCCA
Source organism: Petaurus breviceps papuanus (assembly GCF_028583685.1). Taxonomy (NCBI): domain Eukaryota; kingdom Metazoa; phylum Chordata; class Mammalia; order Diprotodontia; family Petauridae; genus Petaurus; species Petaurus breviceps. The sequence goes on along the minus strand of NW_027187317.1, from coordinate 6,076,452 downwards.
CCACCACCACCACCACCACCACCACCACCACCACCACCACCACCACCACCACCACCACCACCACCACCACCACCACTGCCACCACCCCAAATTTTCAGGAAGATGTTTCAAAGCTTTGGAAATATTAAGACAAAGGGGGGCAGGAAACTCTTTTTATAGGGATAGGGCAATTTTTGCTGTTGTTGTTGGGAGGGTTCCCTAGATGTGCTTCCAGGAGTCTTAAGGACTTATTTGGGGGAACAGCTACTTCGGAAAAAGACAGAAGAAACCCTTCCCCATTTCACTTTCTTTAGATGTAGCTCACTTCTTTTGTTTTCTGCCTAAGGGAAAGCAGCCGAGTGTGATGGATCTTTTTAGATCCCATCAGCGGCAGAAAAATCCTGGTGATAACGATTATCTCTCGCTCTCTCTATCTCCCCATCTTCCTAATTCATCTCGCTCCTGTTCCAGACCCCCAGGAAGACTGAGTAGGGTCTGGGGTTGTTTCTCACTGAGTGATCCCACTGGGACTTCGCTCTTGCTACCTTGGGAGGGAGGGTGAGGGAAAAAGAAAAGACACGATTCCACTCCTTTCTTTCCTCTCTCCTCTGGACTGGGGAGGGAGGACGCAGAGCGTTTCTTCTTTGCAAAGCCCTGCGCTCCTCTCAAGTGATTTTAGTCTGGCGCTTCGGTCTATCCATATACATTTCCAATCTCATGGCTCATAAACTATTAGCAAAATGGTTTCATTATTCACCTTCTGTATCCTACAAAAGAGAGAAAGAGGGAGAGACAGGAAGGAAGAGGGAGGGGGTGATGGTGGCAGAGAGCATGGATGACAATGATTCGGTTGGCGTTTAAATCATAGCTCAGGCTTCTTTCTCAGTCTGACATTCAAACAAATCTGGTCGGTTTCCAGATATTCTGTAGTCTGTCCCTGAGTGTCCCTGTCTACCCAGCATCTCTCTGTCATCTCTGTCTCTGTTTCTGTCTCTCTGTCTCTGGGTCTGCCTCTCTTTCTTCCCCCTCCCACCCGTCTCCTTTTCCTTCTCTCTCTCCCTCTCCCCCAGGCCAAAGATCTGGATGAATCAACAAAATGAGACTACTTCATGATTTCTTTCATTATGTTTTGTCAATTAGCCATTTTAGTTTAGGAAAATAAAGATAAGTAGTGGATGGTGTTTCCCCTTCCTTTTGGGGAGGTGAAGGTGGGATCCCTAAACCTACTTCCTCAAATAAACTTGAGTTGATGGCTTATAAGTTGCTTGGGTTGTGAGATTAGAGGAAAGTGGTCTGTATAATTTGAAAAACACTTAGACCTGGCTTTACGTTTTGTGGGAAGGGACCCACAAGGGACCCGGGAATGAGTGTAGTTGACTGTTTTGGGGGGGTGGGAAAGAGGGAGTGTGAGAGGGAGAAGGGGAGGGGGAGAGAGAGAGAGAGAGAGAGAGAGAGAGAGAGAGAGAGAGAGAGAGAGAGAGAGAGAGAGAGAGAGAGAGAGAGAGAGAACAGACACAGAGAGATGGAGACAATATATATCTATTCGGATACATAGATAAGTCTTCACTTTGGGTCTATTTGGGGTTAGATGAAAGTAAAAGAAACATGAATAATGTGATGTAACCCAAATAGCCCAATGAGAGAACATCAATGGGGGAAGACAAATTGCCTGGTGAAGGCCTGAAAAGAGAAAGCAAAGCCTGCTTGTCTCCTCCCTGCAGGACAGAGTGGATGCACCATTGCAGCCTTAGACAAGTGGTATTAGGAACTGCTTCTTCTCCATTCCACATTATAATTGTCTTCACTATTTCCCTATTCATATAAATAGATTGTTTAGACTTTTTACTCTCTCTCTGTCTCTCTGTCTGTCTCTGTCTCTGTCTCTCTGTCTCTGTCTTTCTGTCTCTCTCTGTCTCTGTTTCTGTCTCTCTGTCTTTCCCTCTGTCTCTCCATCTCTCTCTCTGTCTCTGTCTCTCTCTGTCTCTGTCCCTCTGTCTCTCTCTGTCTCTCTCTCTGTTTCTCTGTCTCTCTCTCCCCCTCCACTTTTTCGAAACTATAATGGACGGCCTGGAAGTTAGAGCGCGAGATAATTATCCCTAGATGTAAAAACCAATCTAGCTTAGAGACAGCCTCTTTGCAATTCGCCGCTGCGGAGCCCCATATTGAAGTCCTGAGAAAGTAGGAAGTGTTGGGGAGGTCAATCAGCAGCGAGGGACGCGGTTCTCCCGCTGTTTAATATACATGGTGTGGGAATGGAGGAGAAACAGATCCCATGCCTTCTCCTCCTAGAGAAAAAAATCAATTTGCTATTTATTTTTGAAATATATAGATTTGGGGAATTTTTTTTAACAGGACACCCTTCAAGATCGGCGGCCCACATTTAATTATGTCTTTTAATGACTTTTTTCCCCCGATTTGCCATTGCTCGTCCATGTTAAGGGTGGTGGTGGGGGTGTGTGTGGAGTTTCTATTGGGGTTTTCAATTCTGGTATCTTCAAAAAGATTTGCCTTATGTGTTAATTGCATGCTGTTAAGCACATCTGGGACTGCGAGCTGACCAACTCGGACCAACTTTTAATTAACACGTTGACCCAGCGAAGAAGCAGTCGCCCAGCCTCCCCCTAGAAATATGTATATTACCCAAATAGAAACCCGTTCCGTTTGCGCGGCCAGATGCGTGCGAGGAATTGCCTGCGTTAAGGGAAAGGAAGGTGGTGGGAGGGGGCAAATTGGAATCGTTCAGGCTATTCCAACCTCTAGAAGGGGGGGAAAAAGTCAATGATTGTTCCTCGGGGCTTCTCTCCTTCTTTAAACTTTCGGGGCAGACAAAGTGGGGAGTGGTGGAGTGGGGGTGGGGATGATGGGGGATGATGTATGTCGGGAGGGGTCTAACGCCTGCATCCTAGCGATCTCAACAAAGTTGATCTCTCTTCTCTTCTCTCTCTCTCTCTCTCTCTCTCTCTCTCTCTCTCTCTCTCTCTCTCTCTGTCTCTGTCTCTCTCTCTCCCTCCCTCTCTCCCTCTCTCCATTCCCCCGCCCCCCTTTGGCATGTCTTCTCCTCTGAAAAGACAGCATTCTCTTCCTGAAATTAAGATGGAAAGGTAACTTCACTTTTGCTTCCCCTCTCCCCAAAGTAAACCTAAAGACCTGAAGGAAAGGGTACGATTGGAAAGGTTAGGAGTGGCCATTAGCCTCCCCCATCATTGCCTTTCACTTTAACAAGTCAAGGAAACAAACCCTGGGACCACCCGCAGGAGGGCAGAGCTTTCCTTGCATAAGGGCTAGACTCAAACGTAGGTATTAGTAACCCCAGATGGCATTTAAGTAGGAGGCTATATAGCCTTTCATGAGCCGAGGCTATGCAGAGCCTAACCAAGCCTGAGTTTAAGAAGTTCATGGGACTAAGAAAAACCAGGACTCGGTTTGGACCGCTGTCTTTAATTTTACTCTAAGCAATTGGCTAACTTAGAAAAATATCAGCACTGACTACTAGAAAAACCCAGAGACGTTCTAATCCCAGTCTACAAACTCATTTTCTTTTTCTAAATTTATTCCCAACTCTTTCAGTTTTCTAAGTGCTTAACTTCAGCTCCCAGCTCTATAAAAAGTGGAAAATTGATATTCCTACTCAACCCTAATGAAGTCGAGTGAATTATTCTCAAGTTACTATTTAACTTCCTCTTCCAGGTAATAGTTTGTGTTTCTTTGACATCTTTCATCCCCCAGTCCAAAAGTTTTCCATAAGGAGGTGGTATCATTAGCCAGAGAAATATATATCCCACTAAATTCACAGCTAAATGAAATACTCAAATCCACCCTTTTAGAAAATGTCATATGGTAAAAATTTCTTACCCAATTTACTATTTAAATTTTTTCTTTTCTTTTTCTGTTTCTTTGCTTCCTTCCCCCTTTTGATGTCTTTTCTTGCTATCTACCAACTTATCAGAATATCTGCAAGATTCAAATATGACAAAAAGAGTAAATGGATATAGATGAGGGTTCTCTAAAGCTCAGCATTCCATTGCTTTCTGCAGATCTTTGTTCTCTGCATAGAAAGGTGTAAACAATTCACATTTTATTTAGGCAGGGAAATATTGGTGAATGACTATTTCTCCTTTTCAAAGACAGGGACTTTGTGAAGAAATCAACAGGCATTGACACCATACCCTTCTTTTGAGGTGTAGCCCCCCAGAGTTATTCCACTTTCACAAATTAATCCGCAGAATGGTAGCACACACCTGACATCCAGGGAAAGACAAGAGATGGTTCTCTCCAGCTGCCTCTCTTTTTGATTTACTTTGCCTGGAAAGATCTATGCTGTGGTGTTTTGATAAGGGGGAAAAAAAGGAGTCAGCAGTTTGATTTGGAAACTCTTTTATTGCTGAATGCGTTGCAGGTTTAAACTAAAGAATCTGTTTCTGCTGGGGACATTTGCATGACACATCCATATGCATTAGCAGCTGCACAGTGTTATATCATCAGTTCCTGTAAGCATTTATCTTTTTCCCCCCTCCTTTCCTCAAAGGAAGTAGGTAAGTGGCTTACAGGAGAGCAGAATGGACTTGAAATGAACAGGATTCTTCCTGTGTCCTTCAGGTCCCCAGAACCTAATAGGCCCATAGCATCCTACCTCTTTTTTAGATTTGGGAAGTAAGTGAAGCTGTTAACTTCCCTGGTAGAGTTATTACTGATAATAATAATGGAGCACCAGTAATCATTTTCTTCTACCACAATGGAGTCTGTAGTGGTAAAGAAACTTCGACTCTACCCAAGGAGGGAAAGCGCCTACTTGATTCAGTTGTGGAATAGGAAACAGAAGAGACATCTTGTTCCAAGGTCTTTCCCCTGATTTTCTAGCTTGAGTTTAAATTACTTTGGATGTCAAGTCTTACTTCATCTGTCAGTCCTCTCTTTACTTTATCTGTTTCCTTTGCTGTAAAATGGGACTTATGAAGATGCCATAATAAAAACAGTAACAAAGAAACTTCTTGTGAGGCAGCTAGGTAGCACATTGGTTAGAATACTAAACATAGAGTCAGAAGACCTGAATTAGGCAGCTAAGTGGCACAGTAATTAGAGCACCGGCCCTGGAATCAGGAGGGCCTGAGTTCAAATCCGACCTCAAATAAACCTGCTACCTTTTTGGGTCACAAGAAGTATTTTTTGTACTGTTTGGTCCCCATTTCCTTCCCCCCCCCCCCCCCCGAAAATCAACCAAACAAAAAAAGACCTGAATTCAAATCCAGTCTCAGGTACTTACTGGAGTCTGAGGCTGGGTTTGAATTCAAGTGAAACTTACAGGTATGACCCTGAGTAAGTCACTTAACTTCTGCTTTCCTCAGTTTCACCAATTGTGAAATAGGGATCATAAAAGCACCTACCTCACGGGGTTATTATGAAGAACAAATGAGATAATATTTACAAAGTGCCTAGGACTTAGTAAGTGCTTAATAAATACTGATTCCCTCCCCCTTCCAACTTTAGGGAGGGTGTTAATATTACATGATTTGGGGTAGTGTGTATGTCCAGAATTATAATTTTATTAGCTTAGGGAATTTCTGGGAGTGGAAATGCCTTCCATCAATGCAGATTGGAAACTCATTTATGACATAGTCATAGTGGTGCTTGGCCATTGAGAGTTTCATGGTTAAGCGTGGTCTTTGTCAGAGGCAAGGCTTTGAACCAGGTCTTCTTCTCTCCAAAATTAGCCTCTTATTCCACTGCGCCATGTTGCCTTATATTACTATGAACAGTTTTGTTAAATGTTATCATTTATGACAAGGAATAATATTACACTTCATCAGAGCCCTAATACAATCTGCCCAGGAGCAAAATTCCTTGATAGTTGCTTTAGGATTCCCTTATTGTATAAACTCCTTTTAGTAATGAATTAGTGAATATTTTTGACAGTTACTTGACTGGCAGACCAGGGAAATGCCCTACTACTAATAGTTCACCTTTCTATGTACAGAAAAGGTTATTCAAGGTGATGGAAGTACCCGGAATGATCCATTGAAGGAATTGGGGATTTTAGCCTGGAGAAGAAAAGACTCAGGAAGGCCCTGCAAGTAATCTCCAAGTCTTTTGAAGGCCTGCCATATGGAAGAGAGTTGATTTATTCCACATGGTCCCAGAGGAGAGAACTAGAAGGGATGTGTGAAAGTTTCAGAGATCCAGATTTTGGCAAGCTGTAAGAACAAACTGACTAAAAACCAGTGCTGTCGAATAGTAGGGAGGTCTTCTTCAACAATAAATCCTTCAAGTCAAGATTCAATGAGCACTTGTAAGGAATGTTGTAGAAAGCATTTCTGTTTAAGTATAGATAAGACTGGAAGAACTCTGAGTCATTCCAGCTCTGAGATTCTATAGTTCTATAACTCTGAGACCTGACAGACTGAAACAGCTAGGTGGCATGGTGGACAGAGCACCAGGTCTGCAGTCAGGAAGATTCCTATTCCTGAGTTCAAATCTGACCTCAGATACTTACTAGCTCTGTAACCCTGATCAAGTCACTTGATCCTGTTTCTTCATCTGTAAAATGAGCTGGAGAAGGAATGGCAAACCACTCTGGTATCTTTGCCAAGAAAACCCCAAATGGGGTCGAAAACTTAAGGGTCCGACATGACTGAAATGACTAAACAACAAGGTCCTTTCCAGTGCTAATATTCTAGGAGTCTATGAAAAAAACTTAATGGAGACATTATGACATAGGAACATATGAAACCTGCATTTTATATGAAAGTATTTAAGTTCATGAAAAAGAATATATATTATAAAAGAAATATATTAATAAGTAAATTGCACCATAAATTTTGGATCAGGGCACTAGGAATAGGAATCCTGAAGAAACTTAAAGAGTCTGCTGTATTTCCAAGTGACTATATTTTTCTTCCTTTTTGCTTTGCTCCTAATAGTTTTCCTCTTTTATCTTAAAAACAAAACAAAACAGTATTTCTGTCTTATGAGTTACAATGGCTCTCATTCTGTCAATGTTTTACTCTGTGTCCTGACCTGGGGAAAATTCCCCAGCTACCTCCAAGAGGTTGTCCCACTTCACCTTAGCTGTAATCTTCCAACTCAATTAATTTCAAATCATGCTCTATAATCATGTGCTGGACACTGAACTGTTAATTTCATTCCACTCAGACCATTGTGATCATAAATGAAACAGTTCTGATTATTCCTGGCCCTTTTCCTTCAGTAAGTCAACAAGTTCAAAACTCACAACACCACTCCAAACCTCCTGTGTTTCAACAAATGACCTTATCTCTTACTTTACTGAAGAAACCTAAGGTTATTCTTCCTGAGCACACTCATGTCTTCTCCTCCACCCCTTACTCTGTCCATTTCAAAGGCTTGCCAAAGCTTAACCTTCCAGTTATTTCTTGTGCTCTTGATGCCATATGCCTGTCACCTCAGGGAACTTTTCCCACTGATCACCTCTTCTCTTCTCATCTTCAATTCTTCCCTATTTACAGAATTGTTTCATGTTGCCTACGTTTCATGTTTCATGCTCAGCTTCTAGCTATCTTAAAAACAAAACAAAAATATTAAAAACCACCTCACATGACCCTGTTATCCCTCAAACTCCAGTGCTATATCTTTCTTATGTTTCCATCCTGAACTCCTAGTGCTAGTTTTTTTAGTCATATTTTTTTTCCAAATAGGATGTTTTTTCTCAAGCAATTTATGTTTCTGGCTTTATGGAACACAAAGTTATTGAATTTAATTATTTCTGATTCTTCCTTTAAGATCTGTTTTTTTTTAAATCTACTTTTCCATTCTTGAACTAGTATGAGATGGTTTTGGTGATCATTGCTTTATAATATAGTTTGAGGTTCAGAAATGCAATTCTTTCATTCACATTTTTCATTATTCCTTCAATATTCTAGATATTTGTTCCTGCATATGATATTATTATTATTCTACTTATTTAAGGTATCCATTTGGTAGTTTGCTTGGAATAGCACTAAATATGTAATTTATTTTTGTTTTCACTATCATGTATGGTCCCTTATAAGTACTGAACATCCCTGAAGTCATTTAAATCGTTCTTTTTTAAGTAGTTTTTTTTTTGTTATTGTACCTATAGAGGTATTAAATGTTTCTTGGTAGATTGACTCTCAGATATTTTATGCATTTTGAAGTAATTTGGGATTCAATTTCCTTTTCTATTATTGCACTTGGAGTTTGTTATTGTTACATGAAAATGCTGTTGATTTTTTATGGATTTATTTTACAATTGGAAACTTCACTAAAAACTATTATCTTAATTAGTTTTTATGCTGATTTCCCTAGGATTTTCTAAGTAAGCTGACATGTCACCAGAGGAAGGGATAGTTTTGTCTCCTCTTTGCATATATTTATGCCTTTAATTTCTTTCTCTTATTGCTATTTCTAGAATTCCTAGAACTATGTCAAATAATTACAAGGTAAGGGGGGGGCATCCTTGCTTTATTCCTGCACTTATTGGGAAAGCTTCTAGTGTATTCACATTACATGCTAGATCTTGGGTTTAGAGAGAAATATTTTTTACCTATTAAAGTATCTTTTCATGACTATATTTTGGAGTTTTAAAAAATTATAAATGAATATTGTACTTTGTCAAGGATTTTTCTTGTTTACAAAGGGTTAGAAATCCCTTGATTTTTGCTCAAAACACTATTTTGTTCACATCCTTTTTAGGTTTATATTATAACTCTTGGTTCATGATTTTTTTTTCACTACTATCATGAGTGATAGGCTGAGAAGGAAAAAAAAGTCTTCCCTCTCACTACTACAAATGCAGGCCTGTGATAGAATATACAGTATCCCCTGAAGGTAAGTGAAAGCCTTTGCTTATTTTGACAGTAGGAATAGCAAAGGTGATTGATATGGTAGCAGTTAAGCAAACAGATAACAGATACCCAGAAGATGTGCCCACCTTGGAAGAGTCAAAGGTGAAGACAATTCTTATGACTGCAAAAGCAACATATAGGCACATTGAAAAAGAGGGTAGCCACAGTGACAAATGAGGTGAGTTATACCTTGTCCAATTCATGCCCCTCTCCTTTGAAGGCACTCATTTTGATAAATAAAAATTAGGCTGGTGACTGAATGTTGAATCTTAGGTTAGCTGTTTAGTTTTGCACACTGCTAGGTGTTAGGGACAGGCCTGACATGAACACCCTATTAGTTCAGATTTGCTATCAGGACAAAAAGAAGCACTCATCAACTACTGAGAAATTAATAAAAGAAAAATTACTTAGTCTTAACATAGGACAATGAGGATACAGTAGAATTTAGTTCCTGGGAAACAGCTTCATCTCCATATAGAAATAATCTATTAAACAAGGCATACTGTATTATCTTACATGGTCTTCTGGCATCCACTAAGTCTGAAGGGTACTGATAGATAGTGCCTTTTATATCCCTAGGTGACCAAGAAGCCACATTAACATAGATGCCATCAGGAAGCTGAATCAAGGGAGACCAACTGGAGCTTTTGCCTTATCCCCTGGCCAATCAAGTACAAGACTGATTGATTTTTAGGGAAAATCTAGCTTAACCCATGATGTGGTGGGGACAGGGGGTGAGGTGGATGCTGGTATATACTGGTCCTATCATACTAGGGTAAGTTCTTATAGTAGTGAAATTATATACATTTGCAGATGTAGGTAGTATAAGCATTATTAGCCCTATTTTACAGATGAAGAAACCGCGATAATAAAGAAAATTGACTTGTTTGTAGCTGCATACCTAAGTAAATGTAGGATCTGAAACTTGAATCCAAGTCCAGTACTGTCATCACTATGCCATGTTTAGTTTCCCATAAAATGAGTTTTGGATGATGGAAGAAAAAAATTAGGAAAATATATTTTAAATTCTTTTCTTGGTTGAAATATTCTGAAAGAGTGGGTTATAATCTAGAAATAAATTATATAAAATTGTACTTCCTCACTTAATAGCTCAACTTCTGACATATTTATACTTAGTACTGCTGAATCATGAGAGCTGAGACCACAAGACAATAAAAATTGGCAGGCTGGTTTAGGCCAATGGTATATCCCATTCAGGAATTTAGTCTTTGACCCTGGCACCGAGGAACATTTTATGGGAGAAAATAATAGCCCTTTATGACATTGATCTTAAAATTTCTGTACTTACATGATCCATGATTTTATCTAATGACTATCTCCTATCTGTAGATCAAAGGTTGTTTCTTTTTACTCTATGATATTTCTTGTTCATGCTTTCCTATACATTCTCCACTGGGAGTCTACCCAGTGTGCTATAGGCTTTCTTCTATGTGAGTGCCAACAGAGCACAAAGACTCTGTTATCCTTTTTTCATGTTATATGACTAATTAACTTCTATATCTAATCAGAACAAAAAATGATTTGTGATTGAGTTGAATTAGACTGCCCCATCTTAATACCACTGTCTATGAATGTACAAACCACAATTTACAATCAAAATTAGACATGAAGTATAGGTTTTGGTTTTCCTCAGTTTAATTCAATTTAATGTAACTACTTTCGAGGGACAAACATAGCCAAATGCTCTATCAACAAAATTTCAGGTTTAATTGTAATCATCAAAATGAGGAGTCAAGAAAGGAGAAAACCCCTTTCTTAGATTCAAACTTAATTAAATATCTTGAGATTCATCAGAAAAATCATTTCATGATTTTTCTATCGAAGCCAATTTCAAATTGAGTTCAGCAGAAAACACTACCAAGCTATATCATATTTTTTGCTGAGCCAAATTTCAAAATATTACTGAATTATAAAAATACAACAAAATTTGGTGACAGTTGGAATTAGCATCACCTGATATGTCATTTAAGATACTACAGATTTTCTTCATTTTTGACCTAGGCTCCAAAGAAATGAATGTGAAAAATGTAAAAATGTAAGGAATTGAATTGTAAAAATGATGTAGTCATTAAAAAAAAAGTGATGGAGCAAATATACATACATATACATTTGTTGTGGTAGATAAAATACATTCTATCACAGAATTTCAGAGCTAGAAGGAACCTCAGAGCTATCTAGTACAAATCTTACATGAAAGGAATTTCCCCCATAAGACTTCAGACAAATGTTCACCTAGGCTCTTTGTTTAAAGACCTCCAATGAGAGAAACCTGCTACCTCTCCAGGTAATCTGTTTTACTTTTAGGCAGCTTGAATTGCAAAAAGTTTTTCCTTTATAGAGTTTAAATTTGCCTTTTCCCCAGCTTCCTCCCATTGCTTTTAATTTAGTCCTCTGGGACCAAGCATAACCATTTAATTTTTTCTTCCGTGTGATAGCTAGCCATTCAAATAAGAGTAATGATAGATGCATAATAATAGTTAGCTTTCTATTTTCTTTACAGATTCTGTGTCTATCCACATATCCAATGAATTGACACAACCAAAAAAGATTTATAGAAAGTCATTTGCCAGTTATTTAGGCTGAGTGAACATAAAGCTAGGCCATTCACTCCAGGGAACATTTTTGGGGAAACTCCTCCTAAACATCTTAATACCTCACCCAAACTTAACTCAAAACTCAGTACATAACAGCTGCTATTTGAAATCTGCTGCTTTAAACCAGCTGCTTGATTCAGGGGGGGAATTTGGTTACGTCAACTCTCTGGCATCACACAGTCAACTGAATGTTTTGGTGGTAACTAAACATAGCCAATGTCTAGTTTTGTTAGCTCAGTTTGTTAGACCCCGGTGCTGATGAGGCCAAGGTCACAGCTTTTACCTTTTTGTGGAGCAATGCTTTTCACCAAGAAGTCCTTTGGTTTCATTGTAAATATGCTGTATTGCACTCTGCTTATTTCTGTTGTAAATGTGTGCGTGATGGTGACCAGGGGAGAGAGTATGTGCAAGAACAGTACAAGCTCATCTCCGCTACTAGGAAAATAACTCAAGGCATAGGTTCTGCTGTCAGTAAGTTAGTAGTATCTTCTATGGAGGAGAGAGCTTTGAAGCCTACAGTCCAATGAAGTCTCTAGGGTGAAACATATCAGCAGGGTTGGGACAGGGAGTGAAGAATACTATGCATTATCTAAATGAGGCTATAGGGAGAGCTTAGGTAGGAAGAACACAATTACCTAAGTTGGAAATAGTCCAAGAATTGAAGCTTTTAATAGTAGAGATTCCACTGGTTAGAGGATACTTAAACCTTCATCTCTATGTCCAAGAAGGAAAGGAAAAGGAAGATTTTGTTTGATGGATTTTCTCTCTCACTATGATTTTGGTATTGTAAAAATTTAAATTTAGTGAAGATGTTGATGTAACAATTGAGATTTAGCAGTTGGTTAAAAGAAGTAGATTTCTAATAGCAGCTTTTATGTATTGAGTTTTGAAGTTTAGTTTGGATTAAGTGTCAGGATATTTGGGGGGTAGTTTCCTAAAAATGTTCCTTGAAGTGAATAGTCTAGTGATTAGATTTAAGAATATTCAATTCAGCAAATATTTATCAAGCATCTATGTGTCTAGCACTGTCTTAGATAAAAGGGAATGCAAAGACAAAAAAAGAAAGTAGTCCTTGACCTCAAGGGTCTTGCATTTTACTGAGGGAAAAATATGTACAGAATAATTATGGGGAGATAGAGGAGACAAGAGAACAATTAATGGGATCAGGAATGACCGGCCTCCTCTGGGAGGTGACATTCAAGTTGAGTCTTGACTGGAGCTAGCAATTCCAAGAGGTAGAGACAAGGAGTGAGACCTTTCCAGGCATGGGATACAAGTCTGTGCAAAGGCATGTATGGAATGTTATATACAGAGAAGAGTGAGTGAATTTGCTTAGAATATAGAGGACTGATAAAAGGGACTAATATAAACTATCTTTTGGAAACAGATCATGACAGGTGTTAAATTTCAAGCAAAGCCATATGTAGTTTATCCTAGGGGCAATAGGGAGCCACTGAAAATTTTTCAGGGAGGGAGTGGCATGGTCAGATGTGCTTTAGGAATATCAATTTGATAGTAATGTGGTGTATAGGTTTAAGAAGGAAGAGAAGAGGGACCAGTACACCAATTAGAAACCTATTACAATGACCCAAATGAGGGCCTGAATTAGGGTAATGGATTTATGAATGGAGAACTGTTCGTTGTAGTAACTCTCTCAAGGCAATAGTGTTCTTTTTCTGTCAAATACTTTTTAGTTCTGGTTGGCAGAGATCATTACACTCTTTGAAAAAATAAAACGAATGCTATGGAAATTGGAGCAAGTGGTTTCAATCACAGTATTCAACCACCACAGTAATCTGTTTATAATCTGATGGGAGAGAGAAGTGTTTTGGAGAAGGAAAAATACATTGAGGTAAGCACCTTCTTTCTTTCTGCACAGAATTCTTCTCTTGGTAAAGAGAGGAATCGTATCAACTTTTTGTCTGTCATGTTATATTGCTGAATCCTCTTAAACCTACAATTCACTAAAGCACCCAGATCTTTTTTTTTTTCAAATGAACTATTTATAGCATTTTATATTTGAACTATACTCTTTTCAAACTTAACTATAAGACTTCACATTTATACCTATTATATCTCACTTTATTAGATATAGTTCATTGAGATATTTTCTGAATTTTGACTCTAACATGTAAGCTATCCCATCCAACTTTTTCTTATCTGAAAATTCAGTGTGTGCCATCTATTTCTTCATCCAAGTTATTGGTACAAAAGTACTAAATACTATCAGGTAGTTCTGTAAGAAGCCTTTCCCAGTCTTCTTTAATTTTAGTGCCTTTCCTCTGTTGATTATCTCTAATTTATCCTGTCTGTATCTTGTTTGTACATCGTTGTTTTCATGTTGTCTCCTTCATTAGACTCTGAACTCCTTAAGAGCAAGGACAGTTTTTTCTTTCTTCCTTTGTATCCCTGACACATAGTAGGTACTTAATAAATGTTAATTGACTGACTAGTTCCACTAGAGATCTTTTTCCAAGTGGAAATAGGAAATGCTCGCAGAATCTCAGATTTGGAAACTACCTTAGAGGCTATCTAGCCCAAGTGGTGCCTGAATAAAAATCCCTCCACAAAATGGCCATTAAGTGGTTATCCAGTCTTGCTTGAAGACCTTTAGCTTGGGGCAAAGACAATCTTCTGAGATAGTTTGTTTTTCATTTAGTTGTTAGGAAGTTTTGTTTTGTTTTTTAACTTAAACTTGCTTCTTTGCTGCTTTGACTGACTGATCTCATTTTTTAAGGGCCAAACAAAATAGATTGAATCCTTTAACTGCCCTTCAAATTATTAAGGAGGTAATAATACCTCTGTACTCTTCCCCACTTATGCCTCATATGGAGCACAGTGTTATGTCTTGGGTACCATATTTTAGGGGAGACATTGGTAAACTGGAGAACAACCAGGATGGTGAAAAGTCCTAAAGTCACAATAATAATAACTTTTAGTATCTTACACCTATTTATCTTATTTGAACTTCAGGATTACCCAGTAAGGTAGATACTATAGATTTTTTTTATCCTCATTTTATAGATGCAGAGGTAACCTCAGAGAGGTTAAACGACTTGAAGACCACTATCATATTTCCACCCCATGTCCTACACAAAATACCCCCAATTCTTTCAATCAGTTTTAAGTCTGAGGCAGTGCATAGAGAGTTGGAGTCAGGAGGAATTTGCTTCAGATTGAGACTGGTCCTTTCTAGTTTTCTTACCATGAGCAAGCTACCTAAGAGTTTGGAGTTTCAGTTTCCTAAGGTGGGAACCTTTGAGAAAAGTGTTCATTTCATCTTAGAATTGGTGATGAATAGAGAAAGTTTCATATTCTTAATTTCTGTTTGGAGATTTTATAAAGCTGTCAAAGGAAACCAAGTAAAATTAAAGTCTTAACGAATCTATATACTTTGTTTACCATTAAAAAAAAAAACACGACCCATAGCATCGACTATAAATAAGCCTGTGACTTTCATTGGGTTAAGTGGTTCAAGCAGTGATGAAGCTCAGAAACCGTAATTGTTCTTGTCACCCCACACTTGGTTGCAGTCAATATCTTTTTATCATATACATTTTTAATCACGTATTAATAAACAAGAGGGTGTGTTTTATTGATGGTCGGATTAGTTTATTGACCAACTCTACAATTTCACCTACAGTTTCAGAAAATATAAACAAGGTCAAAATGTAAAGATCAGGTAAAGTACATGGAAGACAAAGAAAGGCTTTTCCTCAAATGCTCAGTGAAGTTTCTCCCCAGTGATGATTCTCTAGACATTGGATAGAATTTCAAAATATTATTTAGAAATTGTTTGGTAGCCTTCAGTCAGCAGATAATGAAATATAGAAATATAGAAAAATAAATAGGAGGCAAAGCCCATTTTTTAACTACAAGGGATACCTCATATTCTTTTGTTGTAGTGAGATTTTGTTGAAGTAAGTGAGCAATCAGCTAGGGCCTGGGAATTTTTTATTTTGTAGACAGTTTGGTTGTATTGTTGTTTGACCAGTATTACTTTAAGGAGCTCCCTGAGGACATCGTGGAAACTGGATTGTGGTACTAAAATGCCTCTGTCTAGAGAGTGGGGATCACGCCATTCCTTCCCATATTGACTTGGTGACTTAGTGGATAGAGCACTGGGGCTGGAGTCAGGAAGGCTCATCTTCCTGAGTTCAGTTTTGTGACCTTGGGCAAGTTATTTAACCCCATTTGCCTCAATTTCCTCATCCGTAAAATGAGCTGGAGAAAGATAAACCACTCCAATATCTGCCAAGAAAATTTCAAATGGGGTCACAGTCAGTCATGACTGAACAACATCTCCTCCTCTTCCCTCCTCTTCCCCCACTGTACCACTAAGTCAAGTAAATGTCCATTTACTACTGTTGACACTTTAAAATGAATTCCGTATATAACATATCCATAATACCTTATTAGTTGCTTCCTTTGTTTCCCCATCTATTCTCTTTATTCACTAATTTCTTACAGTTGTGTATACATGTTCATTTTTATATACTCAAAGAAGGCACATTTATTATTCTTCTGGTTCTATTTCCTTTTGCATTACTTCATTTAGGTTTTAGAAAATATATTCATATTTCTTATATATCTTTTAATGTTTTTTAAATATTCTATTATATTCATGTGCCACAGTTTGCTTACAGTTACACATTTAGGTTGTTTTCAATTCTCTGTAGTTCTAAGTAATGCTAACATTTTTGGGGAGGGTAAATAATTGGGATTAAGTGACTTGTCCAAGGTCACATAGCAAGTATCTGAATCTGGATTTGAACTCAGATCCTCCTGACTCCAGGCTCAGTGCTTTATGCACTTCTCCACCTAGCTGCCCCTTACTTAACAGTTTCAAGCCTGGGCAAGACACTAACCTGTCTGAGATTGTTCCTTCTGCAAAATGATGATAACAATAGCACCAATCTCACAAGGTTGTTGTGGGGTTCAAATGAGATAATGTATGTAAAGCACTTTGCAAACTTTAATACACTATACAAATGTGACCAAGGGCAGCTAGGTGGTGCAGTGGATAGAATGCTGGGCCTGGAGTCAAGAAGACCTGAGTTCAAATTCAGCCTCAGGCACTTACTAGCTTCTTCTCATCTCTTCCTTTATTGACCTTAATACAGACATTAAGTATACTTTCATTATTTATTGTGCTTAAAGAATGGAGTTTTGCATTCTCTGCTCCTATCTTAAACAGAGGAGATATATATATATATATATATATATATATTTATATATACAAGCACACATATGCATATATGTATGCAAATATAGAACATTTGATTCTTCTATTTTTAAAGAAAATGAAATTAAGTTAATATTTTAAGCAGCTCTTTATTATTTTTTTTGTTGGTCAATGACCATATATAGAATAGAAATTCCTTTTTACTGTTAGGAACTTGTTTTTATGTCCCTCATATTTAGAAATGAGTAGCAGCCTACTGCAGCAGGAAAAGTTTAGCATTTGGAGTCAAAGAACTTGGGTTCAAATAATGGCTCTATTGCTTACTACCTGCATGACTTGGGTCACGCTACTTTGTTTCTCTTGGACTCAGTTTCCCCATCTGTAAAGTGAGAGGGTTCGATTAGATGATCCCTAAGGTCCTTTCTAGCTCTAAATCTATGATCCTGCTTCTGAATCTCAGACAGCTTCACCTCTGCAAACTCCTGTGCTTTTCCTTTGTGCTTCTGAATCAAGGATTCCCCCATTTGCTCTTGTGCTATGGTTTTTTCTGGTCTCTAACATATAAATCCCTAGGGGAGGCCGATTAATCAGTTAACAAATGTCTATTAGACACCTGTTCTGCATAGGAGACTGTGCTAGGCTTTGTTGAAGGTACAGACACAAGACAAGACACAGTCTATCTAAAGCCAAGAGTTTTGAAAATAATTTTTTTTTAAAAGAGGAAATCAGTTAACACCCATTTGTTAAGTGGATATTATGTGACAAACACTGGGCTGAGATGCTGGGCATACAAATGCTGAAGTGAAATAATTGTTGCCCTCAAGGAACCTACAAGCTTTCTAAGAATTAATCAATCAATAGGGATTTATTAAACACCTACTATGTTATCTGGTACTGTGCTAGGCACTGGGAACACCCATGCAAAGAATGAGAGTCCTTACTTACAAGAAGCTTGAATTTTAGTAGGAGGGAAAATGTGTACATATGAAAATATAGGTGGCAAAAATATAAAATTAATAAACACAAGTACTTGCTTTTATTTATGTATTTATGTAGCACTTTAAGGTTTACAAAGTGTTTTACATATGTTATCTCATTTGATTTTCATAGCAACCTTGTAAATTAAGGGCTTTTATAATCTCCATTTGGGGCAGCTAGGTGGTATAGGGTATAGAGTCAGGAAGACTCATCTTCATGAGTTCAAAGCTGGCCTCAGATACTTACTAGCTTTGTGACCCTGGGCAAGTCACTTAGCCCTGTTTGCCTCAGTTTCCTCATATGTAAAATGAACTGGAGTAGGACATGGCAAACTACTCCAGTATCTTTGCCAAGAAAACCCTAAGTGGGGTCATGAAGAGTTGGACATGACTGAAAAGAATGAACAAAGAAAATAATCTCCATTTAATGGATGTAATGGTGTTTGGCACATGCCTAGCCCACTTAAGGTGGCATCATTTACATGGAAGGTACTGAAGACCTGTTTCTTGGAGCCTGGAAGACTAGAGTTTGTGCATGGGCTATCTGAGTTGGACCATCATGTGGTGGGGAGCAGTCTGTGGGTATCTTTAAAAGGGCTTGACTCAGCAGTGGTGGAAGCTTTTGTTACATTCCAGGCTGAGGGTAAAGGGCTCCTTTACTGACACCATGAGGCAAAGACGAGGCCTTGTATGTCCTACATCTTTGTCATTTTGATTTGTTCATTTCTGTTCTAGGTGCAGGGAGCAAAGTCTTTGATCTGACCCAGGAGCACCAGCCCTGGAGATCTAGCTTCCAGGAGTCCAGGCTACAGCTTTCAGCTAGCTCAGCAGTGATGCTCTGAGGCTACTTAAGCTCAGAAGAGGCCAGTACTACTGTCTTTGGACTTGAACTTGGTGGGACTAATGTTATGTAGTAACTGAACTAAGTTGGGAGCCAAATCCACCTCCCCACCCAACTTCCCACACTGAGCCCTCGATATATTGGGAGAAGTGTTTGCTATATCCTTGAAGTAAATATACCTTTGTAAAAGCTAATCTGATGTAAAATGGTTAAATGTAACTGGAGTGCTAAGCACTGAGTCGCTAAAACAGGGGGAGGGGAACACAGTTAGAGAGGGCTTGCGTCAAGGGCAGAGGAAGAGTATCTCCCCAACCCCTTGAAGGTACTGGAGAAGTGGACTCACAATCAACCATATTGTACAGATAAAGAAACCGAAGCTGAAGAGGTTAAGTAAAGTACTTGCCCAGGGTCATATAGCTAGTGTGAGGCTTGGGAAGGATTCAAACATAGGTCTCCCTGCCTCCAAGTCCAACACACTATCTAGTATGCCACCCACTGTACAAAATATGTGTATAAAGAGTACATTAAATAATAGGGCAGCTAGGTGGGCAGTAGACAGCACCAGGCCTGGAGTCAGGAAGACCTGAGTTCAGATCTGACCTCAGATAATTAATTGGTTATACGGGATAAAGGAGAGCTAGAAATCTAGGATAATGTCAAGATTATAAATGTAGGAGACTGGAAGGATGGTTGTCTTTAACAGAAATGGGGAAATTTGGAAGGTTTGTGGGGGGGGGGGAAGATAATGAAGTCTATTTTTATATATGTTGAGTTTAAGATGTCTCCAGAATATCCAGTTTGAAATGTTCAAAGGCAATTGTTGAACCAGGATGGAAGCTTAGGGATTGCACATAGAGATCTGGAAGTCATAGAGATAATTAAACCAGTAGGAGTTGATGAAGTGGCTGAGAGAGTATAGAGGATAGAAGAATACCATGTTCCCACTTGGGTTGGAAGAAACACATAGTGCCATACTCAAGAAAATACTCTCATGATATTCTAGTGTCTTCCTTTGTTTTGAATCTCTGAAGACAAGTCCATCATACCAAAATAAACTGTTTATTCTGTTGTCTACATACTTAATTTTGTCAATAAGTGCTCTAGGAGTTCTGGCAATGTTATAAGACTAATCATTCTCATGTACATTTTGCATCATAAAGAAATTAGAGGACTAAAAAAATAAAGTATCATGTGTGGTTTGAGGGGGAAATTTGCTAGCATTTGGGGTGTGTGTGTGTGTGTGTGTGTGTTTAGATAATGGAAGTCTTTCTGGAGGAATTGGGCTCTAAAGGAATGGTGAAATAGGTAAAGATGGGGACAAAAAAAGTCTTACAGGCATAGGCAACAGCTGGAAAAAGAGCACAGAGATGTGAGTGTAATTTGTGTTTGGGGAATGGTGGGGTGGAGTGGGAAGGAACCTAATTATCCAGTTTGGCTTGAGTGAGGTGTACGAAATCGCTAGAAAGCATAGCAGCATTAGGTGGGAGAGGGTTTTGATTAAAACAAAAGAGATTGAATTTTACTTGGGAGGCAATGGGGAGCCATTGAAGATTGTTAACTAGTCACATGCCAGAGTCACATAGCAAATAAGTTTTAGAGCCAGGACTCAATCTCAGGTTTTCCTGACTCCAAAAGCAGTGCTTTTTCTGTTCTGCTCCATAATTTCTCTGTAATCTCAGACATATTCAAACTTTATTTAAAAATCCAGATCACCACTTCAAAATCAGACAAGGGAGACTTAGTTGGCTCTTTATTAACTTTAATTTGATTTTCTGATTACAGGCCACAGGTACTATGGACAAACCAAAGTTTTGTAATGGAATATTAGATATTGGTAGAGCAGGAATGAAAACTAAGGCTTTTCGTGGTCAGATAATATAGGAATTTTCTTATAGACAGCTCACCTAGGAGAGCCTGAATTTAAAATCTCTATAGTCTTCAGTCAACCAGTTGGATGTTTTGTCAACATGACAATTAGCACTTTTCCAATAGCAAGGGAAAAATTTGATCTTTCTTTTCTTATAAAATCATATCTCTTTGTCTATAATTACTTTTTGTTATAACTTTCAAGATGAAGCAGTTACTCAGATTATTATTTGTAATAATTTATTGCTCACAAATTACTTTAACCAATCTGATCTAATTCAACCTAATCAGATCACTTATTAAGCACCTAACATATTCAAGTCACTGTGCTAAGGTGTGTGTATACAAAGAAAAAATGAAAAACCTTCTTTGCCCTCAAAGAACTTACATTCCACTGGGGAGGGCAATAAAATATGCAATTTTATAAAAAATTCCTAAATAAATGCTATTTTATTTCAGACCTATGTAACCAAATGAATATTTTCAATCTTTTAATACTTTATGTGATAGAAATTAACCTTGGTTATTAATTTTGTAAATTTATATTTGTAAACTCTATTTGAATAAAACTTTGACTTGAATTGTGAAATTACAGATTTTTGTTTGTGTTTTCTCTTGCTAAAATCAAGCCTCTAAAAATACAATATTACATCATTTTAATCTAGATATGGTTAGATCTCAAAAATAATTTTCTATTTCTGGAGGATTTAATTATCTTGACTGATAAATCTGTATATAATTTGTGCTGTGGTAGCATCAATGACTTAGTTTTCTAAAGATTTGAAAAAAGAGTAGCTTGTATCTTCTAGCCTTAATTAAAAGGATTTTTAGTTGGAGGCAGAAGCAATGCTTTGGACTGATTTTTGTACAGAACAGCCTCAATTAAAGCTATTTAAATATGCAAAAATGCTCAATTAATTTGATCATTTTGACCACACATCTCATGAAATTGGTTATGCCTCCATTTTGATTATATTCTCATTGATGACTTATATATAAATCTGTCTGAATAAAAGGGGAAATAATAAAGCAGAATGACCAGACGACCCTCTCAAAGTCCCATACAATTTGATGAAATCTAAGGCTACATTTTTTTACATCTAGGGATGAAGCACCTCTTTTGACATAGTTAATTAAAAAACATATCCAAAGACAGCCATCTAAAACCTATATCAGATTAAACATTTCTTCCTTAAGCATAAAATCTTTGTAGAAATACAAAAAAAACCCTAATAAAAATAAGAACTCTTTTTGAACTTACATTACTCATAAGAAATATTTGCTTCTTTCATTCTCATGTAAAACCTTTAAGGTCACCCGTGTGGTTATTTGCATTCATTGTGCCATCGACAAATATAAATTAAGACACCTGCAAGAAAAAGAACTTTAAATCTAGACAATGGGCAAAGACTGTACCCAAAGGACACATTCCTTCTAAATGAGGCTATAAAAACTAAACATGACCTAAGCATTCTTCTGCCCTCCAAAACTCCAGAGTAAACTCAAGATGATGGCAAAGCCAAGAAAACATAGTACCAAGAGGAAGAAAAAAGGATGTTTCGGATATATCTTTAACCTGTCAGGACTGTATCATAAACACCCTACTCTTCCAAAAATTCTTTGGTTTGACTCTCATGGATAGAATGCCTGGTCAGATGAATCACTGCCTCAATCCAATCATATTTCTTATGTGTCTTAGATATTATATGAATAGAGATATTTTATATTATATCTCTCAAGGATTACGTGAAGAAATTAAGACAAAGAAACATAGTCAAACTTCATATGTAAAATGAATTAACACCAAGAATGAGAAAAAATAGACAATGATTAGAGTAATAAAATTGTACAACTTAACTAGAATAATAATATATTCAATATCTGTAAACATTTTGATGTGTAAGTTATCATTATGGGACTTTTCCAGCCCCTTTCTTAATGAGCAACGTAAGAGGTGAGTTGGAGAATACCACTGTAAGTTAATTTTCACAGTCAAGTGGCATATATGGATAGGAGATACAGTTAATATTTGGACAAACAAAATTATTCTGCAGTGTTGTGTTGCAGAGAGGCAACTATTAGTCCAGAGGACCTGGATTTCAGTCACTGCCCCTGAATTTATTATGCAACACTGGGAAAATTACTTGTGCTTTCTGACTCTCAGTTTCTTCATCCATAAAACAGGGGCAATAATATCTGTATTACTTCACAGAGAGTGATTGTGGGGGAAAAAAGCACTTTGTAGACCTTAATCACTCTAAATGTGGGCTGTTATTATTTATCTTATTTATTACTGAATGCTCTTTCCTTATTGTGTTATGGGGTGGGTGAGGCTTAGGCAGTCACTTCTTTCCTTTGGAATTTCAGGGGATACAGAAGAGTTGCACTAGACACCAGTAAGCTGTGACTATGTTTTTGGAGGCAGGTGCCCCAAGCTGACATGGAAAGGATCCTCCCAATTATTTTACATCTGTTGACTTTCGTTGCAGAGACCTCTTGGAATCCCTGGATTCCTTCAAAACTCAAATCAAAGAGGTCTTTTTTTTCTTTTTTTTTTTGGATCAGAGGCCTGATCCTTCCAGCTTCTTGCTACCCCCAAACTAATTTTGCATTTGTTTTGTATTTATTTGTAAATATACCTATTATGTTTCCTAGTGGAACACACTCTCTCTGGTGGCATGGATTTTTTTTGTCATTTTTTTTTTTATTTTTCTAGTCTCCCCTCCTACCTTCCCAGTCTTCTTATACCTTATTCCCTGCCCTGTAATCTTCAATCCAGTAACATTGGCCTCCTTGCTGTTCTACAAACAAGACACTCTATCTCATGACTGTGGGTTTTCTCTCTGACTTTCCCCCATGTCTGGAATGCTCTCCCTCCTCATCTTTGCCTACTGGCTTCCCTGGCTTCCTTTGGTCCCTACTAAAATCCCACCTTCTATGGAAGCCTTTCTCCACCCCTCTTAATTTTAGTGCCTTCTCTTTGTTAATTTACCTTGTATATAGCTTGTTCACCCATATTGTTTGCTTGTTGTGTCCCTGTTAGATTGTGAGCTCCTTAAGGACAAGGAATGTCTTTTGTTTCTTTTATTTTGTATCCTCAGCACTTACCACAAGTAGATGTTGTTGACTACTGGATCTTATGTTCCCACTGCCTGGCACGTAAATTTTTGTTCATCCCTCTGGAATGGAACTAAATTTATTTGAATCCAGAATGCTTCAACAGTGCTATAGCCAAATCCAGGAAACTTTCCATATTCTCTCTCAACTGCCACATCAAAGAGGCAGGAAGAATTGCTCTGAATGGTGCTTTTGATTTGAACACTTGTTATCCCTTCTGTATGATGTAAGAGCACTGAAAGTGTCTTGGCACCGTGACTTTTACTGCATGCTGGCAAACATCAAACTGCCGGGAACTTGCATTGAAAGTAGATTGTGCTGCTAAGTGGGTAGCTCCAAACATCAGATTTCAAAATGAGAGGCCAGCTCTCTGTGTAGATTGTGAAAAGGAAAGCATTAATGGCCATAAATGGTCTTAAACATAGAATTTTAGAGCTGGAAGAGCACTTAGAGAGTACCAGGTCACCAATAAAAATTTCATCATGGTGTCTACTATTTTTGATAATAATCGTGAATTTTGATCACTCACTTCTTTGTAAATTACCATTAAGTTCAAGTATGACAACACTCAGGTGTGAGTTTTTATATGAAATGATGGCCATTTGAGGTGCCATTTTGGTTTTATCTTTTCTCCAGGGCAGGAGGAAATGTGTGTTAGAGAATCAGTCAGTCAAGTAATCAATAAGCATTTGTTAAATGCCTACTATGTGCAAGGCATTATCCTAAGCACTGGGCATACAAAATGAGACAGTCCCCATTCTCAAGAAGCACATAATCAAATAACGAAGGGAGGACAACATTAAATCATCGATGTCCAAACAGGAGTAACTGGAGACTATCAAGAGAGGAAAGGTACTAGCATCAAGGGAGACCAGTAAAGGCTTCCTGTAGAAGATGGGAGTTTAGTAGGAACCTAAGGGAAACCAGTAAAGCCAAGAGGTCAAAAAAGGAGAGAGCACAAAGGAGAGAGAGCATTCCAGGTAGTGGGACAGCCAATGAAAATACTCAGAATTTGGAGATGGAATTTGTTGCTTCAGCAAAAGTGTACTCTTGCATGTTTAACAACCAGCCCTCTGAGGGGAAAAGTCTGCATGACATGCTTTTAAGTTTAATCTACAATATTAATATTTTCTCCATCAGTTTCTGAGGTCTAGACATTTAGATTTCTGAGGTGTAAATGTTCACACAATAAGCTCTCCTGAGCCTGTTAGAGCTGGTTTCACCATACCACTGTATGGGACAAGGACACTAATGTCACTGGATCTCAGAGCATGTGGCAGGGAGTAGGGTGTTAAATGGTGGGGAAGTAAAGTGAAAAGGTAGGAAGGAACCAGGTTGTAAAAGGCTTTGAACATGAAATAGAGTATTTTATATTTGATCCTCGAGATGAAAGTCATTGAAATTTACTGAATGTGTGTGTGTGTGGTGTGTGTGTGTGTGTGTGTGTGTGTGTGTGTGTGTGTGTGTGTGAGAGAG
>NW_027187317.1:5973752-6051459 GCF_028583685.1 Petaurus breviceps papuanus | reverse complement strand
GAGAGAGAGAGAGAGAGAGAGAGAGAGAGAGAATGAATCAGATCTGACTTTTGGGAATTAACATATTTACTTAAGAAGGAAATTAGTATTCACCTATATGAAAAATATAATAACATTTTGCATTTTTATGGAACTTTAACTTCTTCCCTCCCCCACTCCCACTTTAGGGGGGAAAAGAGCCAAAACATCATCTTTTAAAAAAAATTCTCAACACTTCAATACACAGTATTATTTCCTTTGAGCAAATAAGGAAAATGAATGTTAGAGATCTTATGCTAGGTGGTGCAGTGGATAGAGTGTTGGACCTGGAGTCTGGAAGACTTATCTTCCTGAGTTCAAATCTGACTTCAGACACTTTGGGCAAGTCACTTAACCCTTTTTGCCTCAATTTTCTCATCTGTAAAATCAGCTGGAGAAGAAAATGGCAAACCATTCCAGTATCTTCACCAAGAAAACACCAAACGAGGTCACAAAGAGTCGTGCATGACTGAAGTGACCGAACAACAACAACACTTCAGAACACAAACTCTAGAAGGGTCTCTTGTCTCCCAAACCAGTGTTTTTTGGTAGCTACACTAACTCATTCCACCAAATAGCTTTAAACATAGAATCAATAAATATTTATTAAGTGCTTCCTATGTGCTAAGCACTGTGCTAGGTTCTGGGAATACAAATACAAGCAGAAAGACCATCCCTGCTCTCAAGGGGCTTACATTTTAATGGGTGAAGACAATGCATAAAAGGGAGCTTAAAGCATGGGGGAATGGTGAAGGTTGAGAAAAAGGTATATGGAGTGAGGACATTGGAAAAAATGTCCTATGGAGAGTCAGGAGAGACGAATGAAGACATGGTTGGCTTGGGCCTCTTCCTTAAAATGAAGGTTCTTGGAAGAACTAGTCAATCAGAGGGAGAGACCTCAGCAATGGTGGGTACTTCCAGTGGGTGAAGAAGTCCAGACTTTCAGTCATCGAGATTCCAGAGTTAAGGGTTTCCTATGGCATGGTGGAAAAAGTGGACAGTTAGGAGTTCAGCCTAGAGAGGAACTAATAGGAATTCATCAGATTTCATTCTCTTCTCCCTTTTTACTACTTAACTTGGTGATCTTATCAGCTTCTGTGGATTAATTACTATCTCTATGTTGATGATTCTCAAATCTATCTATTCTGACCTAACCTTTCTGCTAACTTCCAGTCTTACATCTCCAACTGTCCTTCAGACATCTCAAATTCAATGTCCAGTAGACATCTTAAACTTAACATATACAAAACTAATTATCTTTCCCTTAATTCCCTGACACACTCCTGCCTTCCCTTTTATTGTGGAGGGTAACACCATCCTCCCAGTCTTTCAGATTCTCAACCTAAGAGTCAGTCTGGATTCCTCAATATCTCTCACCCCATCCCCCCCATGCCTCCCATGACCAAGCTGTTGCTAAGGCCTTTTGATTTCACCTTTGCAACATCTTTTGAATATGTATGCCTCCTTCTCTCTTCTAACACCAACACTACTCTATCACCTCACACTTGGGACTGTTGCAATAGCCTGCTGGTGAGTCTGCCTGCCTCAATTCTCTCCCTACTCCAGTCTATTCTCCAGTCAGCCACTAACATGATTTTTCTAAAGTCTGCTCATGTCACCCTCTTTTTCAATAAACTCCAGTAACTTACTGTTACCTCCAGGGTCAAATACAAAATACTCTGCTTGGCATTCAAATCCTTTCATAAGCTACCCCCTATTATTTTTCTAGTCTTACACCTTGCTGCCCACCACATACTCATGGATCCAATGACACTGGCCTCTTTGAGGTTCCACAAATAAGCTCCAGGCATTTTTTATGGCTGTTTCCCATACCTGGAGTTTTTTCTTTTCATCTCTGCCTTCTGGCTTCCCTGGCTTCCTTTAAGTCCCAACTAAAATCTCATCTACAGGAAGGCTTTCCCAATCTCTCTTAATTCTGATGCCTTCCCTCTGTTAATTATTTTCCATTAATCCTGCATATAGCTTGTTTGCTCATATTTGTTTGCTTGTGTCTCCATTAGATTGTGAGTTCCTTGAGGGCAGGGAATATCCTTTGCCTCCTTTTTGTATCCTTAGCATTTAGCACAGTGCCTGGAACATTGTAAGAACTTAATAAATATTTATTGATTGACTAACTGAAATATTCTACCAACATTAAGTATCACCATCCAGCAATCACCCAGGTTCAATGATATATAGTTATCATTAATCCTTCCCACCTCCTAAGAGCTCAATCCAATTGGTTGCTAAGTCATATAAATTCTACCTTTATAATGTCTCTCACATTTATCCCTTTCTCACCATCACGTTTGCTACTACCCTGGTTCAGGCTCTTATCACGTCTTGCCTGGACTGATATAATAGCCTTTTATCTGTTCTTCCTGTTTCTAGTCTCTCTCTCTCAGCTACTGATCCTTCCTCTATACAGTTGTCAGCATAATCTTCCTAGAACTTAGGTGTGACCAAGTAATTTTTCTGCTCAAAAACTTCAGTGGCCCCATGTTGTCTCAAAGGTAGAATATAAACTCTTTAACCTGGAATTTAAAAGTCTTCATGACTGACTATACTACCATCCTGGATTTATATTATTTGTAATTATGCATGCTACATTTCAGCCAAACTAGCCTGAGTTCACCTAGTTCAGCACTCCACAATTCCATTTCTATGTTTACTCAGAAGTTTTGCACCATGCTTAGAAAGCACTTCCTCATTACCTCTGCCTCTTAGAATCCTTAACTTCCTTCAAAGCTCAGATCATGTAACATGTCCTCTGGGAAGCCTTTCCTGGTCCCCTAATTGTTAAAGGCTTGCTCTCTCCTCAAATTATCATGTACATCCTTACCTATGTACATACTGTATCCCCTAATAGACTATAAACTTCTTGGAAGCAGGGACTATTTACCAATCTTGTTTTTCTATCTAAAAGTACCTAGCAGAGTGTTTTACATATAGTAGGGACTTTATAAATATTTGTGGGATTAAGTTCAATACATTTTGCCTTTTGGCCAACTGGTTCTAGACTCACTGACTTGTATTCATTTTTTTTGTGAGGAAGAATTTCTTGATAAATAACCTCTATGTGACTTACACACACGGCCCAGTGTGAAACTGGGGAACTCTATAGTAAATTTGTGTCTAGATACTTATCATGCTAACAGAAACCTAGGCAAACAGCAATATACAATTGCAAAAGCATTTAATTGGAACAGAAACATTTTTAAAAACATTTTCAGCAACCATTCCTCAAATGAATGAATTTCCCTTTCTTCTTCCCCAGCATAGCATCGAGAGGAAGCTTCACCATATCCAGGTTGCAGCCTAGAAATGTGGGGAAGACAGAGAAATGCTTTGATAACTGTGAATGCTGCTACTCAGTCAACTACTCCTCAACTCTACCCTCTGACAGAAGCCCTCTGTGTGCTATTAGGAGATTCCAACATTCTCTGCAGGTCTGGTGCATCACCTTTTCATTGTTAGCATCCTAGTCAGAAGTCAATTTGTGCCTTTACCCCTGTTTGTCTCTGCTCTCAGCAATTCAGAACTCTCCAGATGTGTCCAGTTCTCTTTTCCACGTGACTCCATCTGGGTTACCTGCCTTACCCATGATTTCCATCTCTTCCCCATAATGAAAACCTCTTGTGTCTAAGCTCCAGCCTCCTGAGAAAAGAAGCTCTGGTTGGACAGACTTGTGTCTGCCACATAGAACCCTGGAAAATATAGGCTTGCCATTGTCTGACCCCTCATCCCATAAATAATAAATTATTATTTGTATTTGTATTTATTTTAGTTTGGTCAGTTCAACAAATTTGCTCTGCATCCAGATTTATTGAAAGAGCTAACTTTTATTCTGAATCATCCTGTTATTATAATTACCATGAATTTTTTATGACATAACAGGATTCTAAGAATTGCCCACAGGGAAAGTGGACCCATTAGAGCAGACTTACAAATAAGAACAGGCAACTTTTCAGGACACACAATTTTTATCAGGCTATCTATCCTTCCTTTAAGAAGGGTACCTGCTCTGATAGCAGAATAGACTCAGAGTTCAAACAGATCATACCCATCCTGTACAATTCTGGCCCATATTCTTCCATAAATTTGCCACAGGGGTATACTCACTGTGCCAGAAGCCTGGATTTTTGCTGACATAGGGAATATGCTGACATAGGGAGCACGCTCATTGACTCCCTGTCATCTTTTCTCCTTCTCATATGGCCAGCCCATCTTCTTTACTTTTCATATAATTCCTTTATGACATCTTTCAGAATTCCTCATTGGTTATACTGTGTACTGCACCTGCCCATACCTATTATTTGTATCCCCAACACTTAGTGCCAGGGACATAGTAGGTGATTAATAAATGTTAATTGACTGACTGACTGACCTATCATGCACTCCTCTCTTGCCTTCTGTATGAAATCCATTTTTTCTTTTTCAGAGGTTGTTACAGTCTAAGTTTCACTGCAGTCTAGCAGCACCAGTAAAATGTTGGTATTAAGAAGACAGACCCATGAAACAAAGCAGAACATGTGAAAGTTAAATTATTATAATGATTAACTGGCTATCACAATAATTTGGCAGTGTGGAGTAGTGGAGAGAGCCAGCTTCAGAACCAAGAAGACCTGTGTTCCAATCTTGCCTCTGACTCATACTGGCGGTAGTATCTGGGGCAAGCGAATTAACCTTTGCCTGCCTCCGTTTCTTCTACTGTAAAATGGGGATAATGGCAGCAGCTATGGCAAATCATTATTGATTAGAGAAATGAAAATTAAAACAACCTTGAGATATTTTACGCCTCCAAAGGCTGTTGTGAGGATCAAATGAGGTAAAATTTGTAATGCCGTTAGCACAGTGCCTGGCGCACAAGCACTTGCCTCCTTGCTTCCTTCCTCTCAAATCTTTTTGAAAAGAAACTGACGACTACCATCGGTAAAGCGCCGGGAGTTGCTCATATCAGTAGAATCATGGATCTGATTCTAATCCTGGTCCTATTACTAGTTTGTGCTTGGGTTCCTGAGTGAGCACCTATATCTTATTCATATATGTACTCAGAAAGACACATATGTATTTTGAGGATGAAAATGCCTTGAGCATAGAAACTAAATATTTTCTGCAGGGCTGTTTACCCTGGTAGTCAGGCTGTCAGATCCCTGCTCCTTATAGGGTGGGGAGGTGAGTACTGCTGATTAGAGGAGGTTAACACATAACAAGGAAGAGAATCCTTGTAGGTAAGGTTGTCCTTTAAGTCCTGAGACATGAGGGTAAACAGACAGGCACGACTAGCTCAGGAAGAGTTTGCAGAGAAAACAAAACTGAAGAAATAGAGGTAGAAGTCATGGAGTTCATAGCTACTGTTCAAAACTGGGAGGACTGGGGGAATAAGGCAGTATAAAGTAGCTTAAGGAAAATACTATGATTGGGAGGAATATTAGGTAGGCATTTTCAAGATGCTGGTTTGTCTTATGCCCAAGACGGTGTTATTATATCTACAGGTTATATCTACATGAGGCCAAAATAAATAATTCTGTAGATTTGGGCAAAGATATCAGTGATGACAGTGGGAGAAAAAAAAGAGGAGAAACTAGTTATTTGTCATATAGATCGGTTTATTCATTTAATTTTCACTTTCTAGGTAATTGTCTTAGTATCATTTTATACACCCTTAACCAACATTCATTAAACACCTACTGTTTGTTAAGAACATTATGCTAAGCAATATGGGTCAATACAAAGGAAATTATAGGCATTCTGTCAAACTGTCAAGGAATTCAGTCAAATCACTATTTGTACCCTACATGGGTTCAGGGAAGTCACGTCCCCTCTTTGTGTCTCAATTTCCACATCTGTAAAAAATGAGAGGTTGGAATTAAATCACTTTAAAGGAATGGCAATAAGCCTTGACTATAGGCTAGAACTCTTGCTGCTGATTGTTTCTTTTTTGTGGAGATTTCATATTTAGTACAGTTGATATCTCTGCTAGCTTGGAATCTGAACCATAAAGACATTTAGCACCTTAACATGCCAAGGGGGAAATAACCTATTGGAATGCTTGAAACAGAGTGATTGGTATGGAAAGTTATCAGTATTACCACTCAGACCAAGGAGTAGGAAGGTCTAAATGAGAATTTTTTTGTGTGTTTTTTTAAAAGGTATACCTATATATAATATATATACACACACATTTATCAATACATATATGCATAAACACATGCTAATATATTCATGCATGCATATATATAAGCATATATATGTGTACATATACATATTATCTATGGTGTCCCCAAAGTCTTAGTGCAGTTTAAACCGGGGACACAACACACACACACACATACCCCTTTTAACTCTGTGTTTTTTCAATACAGTACCATGAAGGGAGGATAATCTTACAGGAAGACATAATGTAAGTTGGAGTATTCTGAAGGCAGACAAAGTTTTCTTGTGAAAACCAAAGGTAGAAAGATAAGGACGCTCTTGCCTGACCCAGTTGATGACTAACCCTGCTGCATGAAATTGTTCCAGCACTGTTCCTTCCTTACCCGAGTGGAGACTTGTCTGGCTGCCAAGGACAGGGCGGTCTCAGGTTATACATCACCCACATGCCTGTCATGTGAAGCAAAACTACCTAGACACCACGTTCCTGGGAGGGTTTCTCCTTGCCAAAAGGGTTTTAGTTTGAGCCAGCTTCTCTTCCTTGAGCTGTAATCTACTCTCCTGTCCCTTGGCA
Source organism: Petaurus breviceps papuanus (assembly GCF_028583685.1). Taxonomy (NCBI): domain Eukaryota; kingdom Metazoa; phylum Chordata; class Mammalia; order Diprotodontia; family Petauridae; genus Petaurus; species Petaurus breviceps. The sequence continues at coordinate 6,044,714 of NW_027187317.1, read as the reverse complement.
TTCAATGTTTCTCTCTCCAGTCTCCAACTGTCTCATGAGCCAAACTGAAGGAAATCCACAGAGCCAAGAAGAACCCTACATCTCTGTATGCAGGATGAGCTCTTCACAAAGCAGACTGGGAAAGTTCTCATGCTGTCAAGTCACTAGACAGAGTTTGCAGTGTCTTAGGTAACTGTTGCTTCGTTTTCTTTCCCTAAAAAGACAAAATATACAGGCTGCATTTCTCTCTTGGGAAATTGAAGGAAACAAGGGAGGAGTGGTATTCAAGCATTGGATCTGGAATTAGAAAGACTTGGGTTCTAATCCCATCTCAGTTACTTGCCAGTTTTACAACCATGGACAAATCAACCTTTCTGACTGCAGGTGCTTAGCACACTTTAAAGCATTATATAAATTCGAGTTATTATTCAGTCATAGGTTAAATGAGCCAAAGTTTATGACTAGCTTCTATGAAAAACAAAACAAAACAGAATGACAAACCCTGAAGGTCACTATTATTTCACAGGACCTTACATATGGTAGGTGCTCAAAATAGCTTTGTTGATTTGATTTGAACCTGACTCACTGCATAAAAAGATTTCTGATGTCCCTGGGTTTGTTGGTGTGGTTTAATTGTTCCCTTTCCCCACTCTACTTTGCCCAAATAGCTCCTGCTGTTGAAAAATGCTGTCATTATTTTGGCAAGTTTGGAGAATATATTCTTCCACCTCTGCAGTTGGGGGTTGTTGTATTAAGACATTTAGCCCTCTTTCCTTTTCTATTGGAAAACTAGAGTTCAATGATAGCTTGGGGGGGATTTAGGTTAGACACAGCATCGAACTTCCTAAGTGAGAAAATAGATTAAAAGAGGCTATATAGACTGTCCCCTGGGAGGGCTGAAAAAGAAGTCAGGTTCATTTGTCTGTGACTGAGGTATGAATCTGCCTGGAATCAGGAGAGGGAACTAGAAAACCTTTTGTTTCCTTCTGGGCCTAACAGGAAAATACTTGTCCTTGTGATGTCAAATGATACTTTTATGACATTTAACAGACCATTTCTATCAAAAACATTACCAGAATTTGGTACCTAAAGATAACTTCTAATGTTGGTGGATGATGAGTTAATTATGACTATCCCTTTGATTCATATACTCAATATCTTTTTTTATCATTCATTTTTTTTGGAGGGGGAAAGGCAAGGCAATTGGGGTTAAGTGACTTGCCGAAGGTCACACAGTTAGTAAGTGTCAAGTGTCTGAGGTTGAATTTGAACTCAGGGCCTCCTGACTCCAGGGCCAATACTCTATTCACTGTGCCATCTAACTGCCCCAGCCATATATCTTTAAGCACAATTGTGAAAAAGACAAATCTTGCCTTGTGTCCTCTGCAAACTCCTTTCTTAACTTGTGAATCATTGCTTCTGTCCCTCCCCCTCTTCTTCATTTTCAAGAGTGAAGTATCATTAAACCTTTTCTCTTCTCTATCAAAACCAGGTTTTTAAAAAAGTCAATTATCAATCACTTATATTTTATCACGAATTTACCCAAGTGTATTGCCTCTCTCTAAGGCAAGAGAAGGGAATAGGGATTTAGTAAGTACCTACTATGTGCCAGGCTAAGTACTTTACAAATAGAATCTTTATTATTTATTTTCTTTATAAATATTATCTTTAAACCTAATTCCTAGTTGTAAAATTAGAAGCTCCGTTCTCTATAAAAGGGATTTTAGGCACATCAGAACAGATGGGAGAAGTAGCCTGCTGTACAGAGGGGTCTTATCTAGAACAAGGAAATCATATCATATGGAATGCTTTCTATTTGGTTTGTGATCAAATGAGATGATGGTGCCGGGCTCAGTGCAGGCTCTTAACACAGTATCTAGTACATAGTAGGTGTTTTATGCTTATTCCCTCCTTCACCCCCACCTTTCCTCAGCTCTGCCCATAGGATAGGATCAATCACTAATATATAGCATAGTAGTGATAGACTGAGTAAAGGTACAAGGATCCTGAGCTGGAGAAAAGACACCGAAGATCCTCTTTCACGCTTGGAAGGTATAAACATTGTCTTTCCCTTAACTCAGAAAGTGTTCCCTTAGTCCCCATCCTACATTACAGCTTTGAGTTTAGAGGATTGGATTGTAGAATCAGAGCTGGAAGGGCCCTCAGAAGGCATCCAGTCCAAATCCCTCATTGTACAATGGAGAGAGCTCCAGGCCTGCAATCAGGAAGACCTGAGTTGAAATCCAGCCTTAGACACTTTTCTGTGTGACTCTGCACAAGTCATTTAACCCTGTTTGCCTCAGTTTTCTCATATGTGAAATGAGCTGGAGAAGGAAATGGCAAATCAGTCCAGTATCTTTGCCAATAAAATCCCCAGTGGGGTCACAAAGAGTCGGACACAACTGAAAGACTTGAACAACAGCAAACATTCGAGCCTGGGTCTTCTGCCTCCAGAGCTGGTGCTCTTTCTCAGGCAGTTTCTAGGCTATATTGCAACTGTCCATATAAAGGAGTGTGTTAGATGGCTGACCACGGGCCATGGGCACGAGTTTGTGCTCTGGCATGTAACAGACAGACTATCTTCAGGGCCTTGGAAAACCCTTGTACTTTGCAGTGAATCACTTTTCCCCAATGTTTTCTGGGGAAGAAGGAAGAAGGGAGGGAGCAAAGTGAGTGGAAATCAAGCTGAAGCTTAGGATGAGCTGTATTTAGAGAAGCATCAGTGGCTTTGTGTGTGCCCCACAGGGAAGTCAGTTAACCTCTCTGTTCTTTGGTGTTCTAATCTGGCCCAAAGAGATAATCATTATACTTAGCGACCTCCTGGATGCCCCGAGCATTAATGAGACAATGTGAGAAAATTATCAAGTGCTGTGCTGATGTTAGCCCTACTCCTGATTACTGTAAGGCCTCTCATTTCCATTTTAGGATATATTCCTTTAAAAAGGAGGGGGTTGGGCATATAGGGGGTGGGATGGAGGAAGAAAATTGGAATGGTGACTGAAACAGCTTAATTTCCTTTTCAAGGAAAAGGCATCATTATCAGAACCACAGAGCAGTATCCTTCACCAGATCTAAGTTAGTGAATTGCAAAAGTCTAAAATCTCCAACTGGGAAGGGACTCCAAAACCCTCTGAGTCCAACCTGGAGGTCAGCAAAAATCCACCCTACTATGCATTCTCTATGTGGTCACCAATCGGGGTTTGAATACCTCCAGTGAGGGGAACCGTCTCCCTCCTGAGGCACTCTATCCCACTTTGGGATGGCTCTGATTGTTAGGAAATTTTTTCATACCTCAATCCTGGAGCTGCCTCTTGGCAACTCCTACCCATCCCTAATTCTGCCCTGAGGGTCTGAGCAGAAAAAAGAAAATCCTTCATCTACCTGCCGACCCTCCACATGCTTGAAAACAACTATCTTGCCCACCTAGGTCTCTTCTCCAGGCTCAAAACATTGCCACTTCCTCACCTGTTTCTCAGGAAACATGATCTCCAGGCCGTTCATCATCTTAGTTGTCTTTGTCTGGATGTTCTTCTCAGAAGCAGGTAGGTGGTATGAAGGATAGAGTGTAGGCCTGTAGTCAGGAAGACCCAAGTCCCAATTCCACTTCAGATCTTACTGTGTGACCCTGGGCAAGTCATTTAATTTTTTTCGATCTCAGGTTCTTCAACTATAAAATGAAAATAATAATGGCACCTACCTTCCAGTGTTATTATGAGGATTAAATGAGATATTTATAAAGTACTTAGCACAATGCATACAGTAGGTACTAAGTAAATGCTTTTTCATTCCTTCTTTCTTCCCCTGTGTGTACTTCCTAAAATATAGCATATAGAACTGAATTCCAAACTCAATATGTGGTCAGACTGGGCAGGGTATCTGTCTCTGTCCTATGGACCATCCATTTTTGGTTTCTACAGCTCCAGGGGATGGGGTTCTTCCCTAATTCTCCACAGTCAAAATGTTCATAGTTCCATGGAAGAAGTGGGACAAAAGAATGCAGGAAGATAACTGATAGTTTGGAAAATAAGAGGGTCAGATGGTGCCACATGAAGTGAGATGGGTAGATATTGTACTTAAGACATCTCTGAAGATGGGGTGGGGGAAGGGACATTGTTGAAGGAGATGTGAACTGGTCCAACCATTCTGTAGAACAATTTGGAGCTATGCCTCAAAAACTACAAAACCGTGTATATGCTTTGACCCAGCAATAATACCACTACCAAGTCTGTATTCCAAAGAGATAAAATAAAAATGAAAAGTACCTATTTCTATAAAAATATTTATAGTAATTCTTTTTGTGGTGGCAAAGAATTGGAAATTGAGAAGTTGCCCATCAATTGGGAAATGACTGAACAAATTTTGGTATATGATTATGATAGAATACTATTATACCTTAAGAAATCATAAGGAGGATGGTCTCAGAAACACTTGGGGACACCTAGATGGACTGATGCAAAGTGAAATGAACAGAACCAGGAAACCACTGTGCACAGGAACAGCAATATTGTAACAATGATCAACTGTGAAAATTTTACTTAAGGTGATCAATACAATGATCCAAGACATGATGAAAAATTTCATTTACCTCCAGAGAGAGAACTGATGAACTCTGAGTACAAATTGAAGCACATTTTTTTCACTTTATTTTCCTTGCTTTTTGGGGGGTAACCTGGCTAATATGGACATATGTTTTGCATAATTTAATATATACATGTAGTTGATATTATATTTCTTGCCTTCTCAATGCATGTGGGGGGAGCTGGAGAGAGGGAGAGAGTTTGGAACTCAAAATTATTTTTTAAAAGTTAAAAATAAATATATAATAAAATATCCCTAAAGTCACTTAGAGCTGGGCTTTTAACTCTGTACTTGGACTAGTCAGAAGAGCTTGGGGGGGTATTTAGAGGGAAAGAATGGACATTCTAGGAACTTAAGTTGCAATCAGACTCTGTTATTCACTAGTTCTGTGATTTTGGATAAGTTCCTTTACTTCTTTTTTTTCTTATATATTTTTCCTTACATTTTCTTATATGTAAAATAAGTCAGACTAGATGATCTCCGAGGTCTCTGAAATCTATTGGCTCAAGCTGAGCCCTCAGGCCATTAAAATCTCTAGATCTGTTTCTGAGGAAATGCTATGTACATAGGTCACATCCATCTTGTTCTTGTTAAATAGATTTTTTTTGGAGCCCAGGTGTTAAGACTTTTATCCCTTTTAAATATCCCTGTATTAGATATGGCCCAATGTTCTAGTCAGCTGTACTTCAATTATCTTTTCAGATAATGATTCTGTCATCCAGGGTTTTGTTTATTCCTCTCAAGCTTTGTGTCATTTGCTAATTTGATAAGCATGTTACTTATACCTTTATCCACATAATTAATAAAAACAGAACAGGTGAGAAGACAGGTACCTGGTCCACTCCACTATAGATTTCCCTTCAGGTTGGCATAGATCCATGAATGTGTTTAGCACATAGTAGGTGCTTAATAAATGTTTACTAACAGAATGGCTGATTGGTGACTATCTTTCGGGTCTGGCTAATATTAACTAGTTTAAGTTTTGTGTAACACTTCACATTTATTATCCCATCTTATCCTCACGATAACCCCTAGAGATAGGTGCTAGTATTATCCCCTTTTTACATATGGGAAAACTTAGGCAGAGAGTTGTTAAGTGTCTTGCCTACCATCCCACAGCTATTACATTTCTGAGGCAAGATTCTGACTCACATCTTCCTAACTCTAGGACCAGTGTTCTATCTACTTTTGCTGCCACAATTTCTAACAATGTCTGAGTCCACCTCACTAGCCCATGTATTTCCATTTAGTATGTTAGTATGAGATACTTTATCAAATGCTATGCTAAAATTTAGTTAGACTATAGCATTCACCCCATTTGGGGGGGGGGAGGGTGAGAGGTTATCTAGGTGTGGGTTTCAGTAAACTATCAAACATTTATTAAGTGCTAATGAGATACCAGGCACTGTACTACACATTGGGAATATAAATAGAAAGACAGTCTCTGCCCTCCAAGAGCTTATTTGCTAATGGGGGAAGACAATACATGAAAGGAAGTTGAAAAGATTGTGTGTGGGGGAAGAAGACAATCCCTTCTTCAACTCCCTCCACCACTGTAGATCAATAATTCATTTATAATTTATAGTCTTAATAGAGTTTCTTGGGGTCATTGCGAGGTTAAATGAATTGCCAAATTCACTTAACGATGAAATGGTCAAATAGCTTGTATATGTAAGAGGCAAGATTGGAACTCAGGATTTCATTTCTATAAGATTTGCCCTTTGCTCATTATACCAGGTTGGCCTGATCTACCAGTCTAATATCAAAAAAGGAAATGAGATTTGTTTCGCATGACCTATTTTTGATAAAGCTATACAGGGTCTTTGTGATATCCCTTCCTTTTCTATATGTTCAATAACCATCCCTTTAATTTTATATTCTAAATGGTTGTCTGGAATGGAAATCCAGCTCATCAACCTATAGTTTTCAGACTTTACTTTATTCCCTTTATGAAAAACTGGGGTCACATTTGTCCTTTTCCAGTCCTGTAGCATCTTTCCTTTTTCTATCATCTTCTCAAAATCACTGATAGTGGCTCAATAATCATATTTACCAATGCTTTCTTTAGTCTGGGATGTAATTCATCTAGGTCTGGTGACAAACTCATCAAAAGTAGCTCAGAGCATTCTATTTCCTTATTTTGATCCTTTGCTGCTTGTTAGCCATTTTTGTTTTCTCCTTTTCAGCTCAAAGATTATCCTCCTTGGCAGATAAGTCATTTCCCTAGGGGAGGTCTTCCCTTCCACAATCCTGATAATCATTATGCAAATAAAATGGTTAAAATGTCCATATCCTTTAATCCAGAGATTATACTGCTAGGCTCATGCTCCTAGCCTCTATACATAGCATATCTCCCTACCTCTGTACCTAGCCCCTAGCCTATATTCTTACTTCCATTCCTAAGGGTCATTGGAAAAAAAAAAACGCTCTATATACACCAAAATATTTATAGGACTTTTTTGTGTAGCAAAGAACTGGAAACAAAAGAGAAGCCCGTTATCAGGATAATGGCTAAACAAACTGTGGTACATAAACGTAATGGAATATTACTATGCTGCAAGAAAAAACCAATGTAATGAATATAGAGAAACATGGAAAAACTCATATGAACTGATGCAAACTGAAGTAAGCACAGCCAAGAAAATAATACATACAAACACTACAACAATGCAGATAGAACAGCTGTGAAAAAATTGAAAAAAATGTTGCAAAATTATGAAGAACAAGATTGGTTTTGAAAAAGAAATATAAGAAGATACCTTCCCCCTCTCCCTGCAGAGATGGAGTTTACCAGGGTGTGGAACATAATATATAATGTCAGATTAAAAAAATTATTGATTGTTTTCACTGAATTCTTTTTTGTTTTTCTTTTAAAAATATTTGTTATAAGGAGTGGTTCTTGGGCTAAGGAAGGCAGTGAGACAGAGGGATGCATTAGAAATTTAGGCAACACAGAAGCAAAAGACATAAATTAAAAAAAAGAATTCTGACATTCAGAATTTTATGACTTTATAGCTAGATTTTATAGCTTTTCATACCTGGTTCAAATCCTTATGTCCTAGAAATTTAACATTGTAGCAGCAAGCACCCCAGTGTCCCCAGGGTTTGCAGCTACCACAGGTTCTTGGATCTGCTTTGTTAAAGGAAAGCAACTCAAAATGGGTTAACAAGCTTACTTCAATCAGTCAGACATATATCGTTTACCTTGTCCAGGAGAAAAGGTCAGCACCCTGAACCTCAAAGCACACAGGCAGAATTATCAAGACAGAAACATCAAGTAGACAGATTTCCAAACTGTCCAACCATTACATCCATACCCAGTCAACATCTGGGTTTCCACATCTGGGTTTTTCAAAGCCGGGGGACTCTCAACAACGGCTTCCCAGAATTCAGATCAAATCACAGAACACTTCTCAAAGTGAGTCCCAAAACAAAGCTACACATCAGGGCTTATATAGCCTTCTCCTGGCTCAGAGAATGTAACAACCTTATTGACTCACTAGCCAATCAAGAAGTATCTACTGAAAAACAAGCCTCCCACCCCAGGCTTCAGGTGCACATTAGCCTAGGGGCAGGGAAGATCTTTAAAATTTACATTCGCATTACAAACATACAGTGTTTTTTTTTCAACAGAGTGAATTTAACTTTGCATTGATAAGCCAGTGACACCCCTTGTTATGGTGGAAAATACCCTGATCAAAACAAGAAAAGTTCAAAATAACTGCCCTTATGTATTAATTTTTTTAAAGTTCATCTCAATTGATTAGCAAAATTTTATTAATGTTTCAATATGAGTACTACTGCTCCTGGGTGTCAGTGGTATGTTTTTTTTTAAATTTTTGACATATAGAAGTATATGACATAACCAGTGAAGAACTTCAAGAAAAAATGAGTGAAAAAGGTCATTAGGGAAGTCTATGCCAGTGAGAAAAGATGGACTAGTCACATGCAGATAGGCCAAGTATTCCATCGGCAATCTCTCAATACCAGGACAAAATAATGGTGGCATCTTGCATGTTGAATAGACCTCTTGTGAGGAGTTTGTGGGAAGACATGAATAAGAGTAGCATCCAATAGGATAGACAGGCATGAATGGGTTTCAATTGATAGATTTACTAATCCTTGGGTTTCTTCTCCAGGTCACTTGGAGTAAGCAAGGATCAAAGTCCATCTTTACTGAACCTGATTTGAGTCATGGGAGTGTTATGAATACTAGAACTTCAGTAGAGAATAAAATAGTGGAAGGAATCCTAGTTTTGGCTTCAAAACACCTTCACCCAGTCCTCAAATCTGTTGCTTACTACTTGTGTGACCTTGTCCAAATCACTTAACTTTTGCTTTAGTTTCCTCATTATAAAATGAGGGGGTCAGGCTGGATGACTTCCAAGCTCCCTTTCAGATCTCAATCTATAATCCCTAAGATCCTAAAATAAGGTAGAAATCTCATTCCTTCTTTTAATTGTCATTCTCTGGCTTTGTTTATGCCGGGAGCTCTTGAGAATTCTAAGTAGACCAGCGGCCAGGTGGGAACTAACTAGGATTCTAAGGACCAAGAGGATTCTAAGCAGAAGTGTGGCAGCCAAGACAGAAGGACTTTTTATCCAAGCTGATTAGGGGGTTATAGACTAATTAAAGAGGAAAGAAAACCTCATTGAACTTGCTTCATTGAACCCAGCTATGAATGCTAACCCCCTTTATCATGTTGTAGGTTATTTACATATGGGGGCAGCTGTGAGATACAGTCCCAGAATGGAGGTGTCTGTCAAAGCAGGGAAATTGCTAGCATAAATCTAGAGGGCCTTGGGGAAGGAGAGTGCAACCACTGCTCAGGGTGATGCACCTCCTTGACTCAGAAGAGCATACTTGTCCACCCCCTCCGCTAGGGATGTAATGACCTAAGCCAAGGCAGAAAGGAACTTCACATTGTAGGAGATTTTAGACTGGTCCCCATCATCCTGGGCATGATTGTGCCAAGTGGGTGGATGATTGAGTGGGAACATGAAGAGAAGTGGGAAGAAAATGGATGCAATGAGTCAGAGCTGCCAAGGCAGCCTAAGGTTTTCCCAGGTGCTTTTCTCATGCATTTGTCTGTGCTTCTGGTCATGACATCTGTTGGTTAAGAGAAGCCATGAAGTACAGTGGGGTTGGGGTTATTTGTGTATCTTCAGGGTACAGACTTATCTGTCTGTGTCCATGTTGACAAGCATCTCAGGGTTTGGGGTAGACAGACACTAATGGGAACTCAGATAATGAGAAGTTAAATGCCTACTGGCACTTCTTGTCTTCTATTTCATGAGATCACAGGCTCATAGGATTTAGAGATAGAAAGGACCTTAGAAATCTTCCTGTCACATCTCATTTTATAGATGAGGAACTAAGGCCAAGGCAAGAGAGATTAAGTGACTCATCTCAGGTCACATATGTAATAATGTTAGAGCCAGCCTTGCTGCCTCTCTGCCTCATCTGAGGCTAATTCCCATTCATCTTTGGGTAAACCCATGACCAGTGATAGACTCTATTCTTTGTCCCTAACCCTAATTCTGATTTATTATATTATCATGGTTTGGGATGATTTTGCACCAGTCCTATGATTTCATTGCTTTATGGCACTTCCATTGAGGAAACTCCCTCTACCAATGCAGATCTGCACCTTCTCTTCAACACATAGTCCTACAGAGCTCCTTGGATCATTGAGAGGGTAAACACCTTGCTCAGGGCCACACAGCCAGTAAGTATGTGAGGTATGTAGTGCCAATGCAATATTTACAGTGCCCATGATCACGATAAAGACCATAACTATAAGTATCACATGACGTTTGATTGCAAAATATACCAAACTCTCCAGATAGAGGATAGAACTGAAGCATTTATTTAGACACCAGAAAACTGAATCCCCAAACCAGTTAGCTCATTCCATCATAGTACCAAAGATATTAAGAAGCCATAATGACATAAATGCTGAGAGCCACAGCATCCTTCAGCTTTCCGACAAACCAATACAAGATCAATATTTACTCACAAACTTCTCTATCTCCTTGCCTGAGCTCCTCTCTCCCCCACCATCTCTCTGGCTCTGACTCCCAGCTTCCTGTGGGCTCTCCTGCACCCTTCAGCAAATTCCCTCCATCACAGACTCCATGTGATTACATTCAGCCTATTAGGGGGCAGAGTTTATTTTCAAAGCAGGGGAGGTCTTCAACACCCCTACCCCCAGATCTATTAAGGGGCAGGGAAGATCTTCAAATTCCCATTCCCATTACCAGTGGGACTCAAACCTAGGTCTTCTTGACTCAGAGGCAAGCTCTCTCTCTACCCAGTGCATTGCCTCTCCTGTTGTTATTTAAATATTTCTTGTGACTATTGCCTGTCTCCTCCACTAAACTATACACTTTTTGGAACAAGGGACTGTGTATTCTTTTGTGTCCCACACAATGCCAATAGAGGATTTTGTTTATGATAGGTGGTCAATAAATGCTTGTTGAGAGAAGAAGTGGTCTCTACAATTTTCCCTGTGAAGCCCTGGAGGATTCCTGACCCTGCTATTTAAGAAACACTAGTCTATAAAGATAGAGGCAACATCAATTTTAGTATTTGATAGAAGAGAAAATTAAAGCACTGAGACTTTTGGCTAAGGCTCCAAATTCAATTGCTGATAGATACTATCATCCGAGGCAGGGCCTGGGATACCATAGCTGAACCACAGCAGCAGAAGATCTCTGGAACCTGTGTGTTTGATGAAGGCCAACAGAGAGCAGAAGCAAACTGATTGGGCTGCTGCCAAGTTCACTGCTCACAGATGGAGCCGGAGGCACACCAGCAGGGAGGGGGAAGTCTACAATTCATAAATCATATTAGCTTGCATTTATAGAGCTCTTTATGGTTAAAAAAAGGTGCCTTACTCAGGGAGTTCAGATCGTCTGCTGATGCTTATGATAGAAGTTGTGGTTCATTATTTTAGGAGATGGGGTGGTTGGTGGAGGAGGGTGGTGAGAGAAAGACCAATAGCTCAAAAGGATAGTTTCCAAAATGAGGGGCAATTTCAGAGAAATCCAGGAAGACTTGTATAAACTGATGCAAAATTAAGTAAGCAGAGCTAGGAGAACAATTTGTACAACAACAACATTGGAAAAAAGTAAACGTTGAAAGACTGAAGAACTTTGATCAATGCAAGGAGCAGCTATTATTCCAGAGGGCCAAAGAAGATCTGCGCCATCCATTTTCTGACAGAGGAGTGATGAATTCAAGATGCAGAATTAGAAACTCATTTTTGGATTTGGCTAATGTGGGAATTATTTTATGTAGGTATGCATATTTGTAGAAGGATTGTGTTTTTCTTTTTTTTTCTTTCTAAATGGCAGGGGTAAGTTAGAAGGAAGAGAAAAATAAATGCCTATTAATTAAAAAACAAATTAAAGGTTTAAAAAAGTGCCTACTTATCTAACTGCAGCCACCTGTTCTTTGATCCTTTTAAACACATCTAATATATAAAATACAGGTGTTATATAGATGCTATAATGCCTCTGGGCCCCAATTTATAGGATTATTGGGTTTAGAATTAGTAGGGACCTTAGAGATAATTAACTTTAAACCTCTCATTTTACAGATAAAGATACTGAGTCCCAGAGAGATTAAATGATTTGCCTACCATCACCAAAATAGTATGTGATGGATTGAGGATTTAGCTTAAGCCTGTTTCCTAAAGTGTTTGCTGTTGGGTGACCTAGCTACTTGCTAGTCTACTGGAAAAGTCTCTCTCTAGCCATCTGGGACCTTAGCTAATCTCTAACTAAATTGAACTCTGGCTTCCTATGTTGACAACTTTTGTGACTCCCTTCTGCTGGTGTTGCAGACAAAGATTCCTGCTCTTCTTTGCGTGGTCTTTGAGGCTAGCCCCCACCATGGAAGGCATTCAGTTCCCCTCCTGGAAGACCCTATAACCCACCAGATGGGGCAGAACATAGCTACTAGAGGAAGAAATAGGTTAGAGTGAGAGTGTAGCTGAAACTCAAGGCAGAAGTCAGGAAGCAGGGAGGCAGCTTGAATACAGTCGATATAAGTAGGAGGAATGAGGTTTCAACCTAGAATGTATTTTAGGGTTCCAGATGGGGCAGTCAGGAAAAGCCCCTAGGTAGCAAAGTGGAAGACCATGAGCTTCTTGGCAGGCCTTGATGAATTTCTTAGGCTGTTTAAACACAAAGGGCCAGGAGCCTGTCAATGGAATCCTAATAAGCACTGAACTTTTTTGTGTTCTCAACTTGGTCTTCTATGTTACCTCAACTGATTCTTTAATTCTATAAGGTTCACTTTCCTTAATTTGGCCATACCAATTTGAAAATTTTCCAGACTCATGTCTTTTTATCGTTTTTTAAAAATTCTAGACTTAAAAGACAATATGAATAATACGAGCATTTCTGTATTCAGACAGAACAGAAAAGAGAGAATTGTACCTGAACTTGTGAATATATCTTGTGGACAGTTGGCTTTTTCTTTTAGGTATGTACTAAATCCAACACTTAACTTTTGAAGCTATCTTGCCTGTCTTTTGTTTCTTTAATGCCGTCTTTCTGTTCTCTTCTGTGTATTTTAAAATGTTTCAATGATTTTCTTTTCTTTCTTTTTTCATTTTTGGCAACCTGGTCCTGGGTCTCCTCTTCCTCACTTCTCTTCTCTTCTACCAAATGAAAAACCAAAACCAAAACCAAAATAAAACGAACAAATATGCATAGTGAAGCAAAACTGGTTTCCACATTGGCTGTGTCTGAAAATGTATGTTTTATTCTGCACCTGAGTCTATCAGCTCTATTTCAGGAACTGGATAGTCTGTCCCATCATTCCACTGGAATGGTGGTTGTAGACACATCTGTTCTTATTGAGTGAAAAGTTTAAATTGACTTCTTCCTTTGGGAAACTTTAGAGTTTTCTTAATGGAAACCAAATGAATTAAAAGGAATTTGATTAAAATCTATACTCTTTTCAATACAATGGTTCAAAAAGTTAAGAATTTTTTTCAGTAATTCAAGTCAACAAGCATTTATTAAGCACCTACTATATTCCAGGCACTGTGCTAAAAGTGCTAGAGATACAAAGACAGGCAAAAACCAGGTCCTTTTTTAAGGATTGCACACTCTAATGGTGGACAAAACATGCAAACAATTATGTACAAACCAGAGGCATAGGGGATACATACAGATTTCAATTCAATAAACAATTATTGTGTTTCTAAATGTGCCAGGCACTTGAACAAGGATGTTTAAAACAGCTCTTTTTATAGTAGCAAAGAACTGGAAATTTAGGGAGTACCAATCAAGTGGAGAAAGACTGAACAAGTTATGGCATATGAATGTTATGAAATAATATACTGTAAGAAATGAAGACAGAGACAGTTTCAGAGAAATATGGGAAGACTTGTATGAACCGTTACTGAGTGAAGTGAGCAGAACCAGGAGAACAATTTTTAGTATAACATTAATATTGTAAAAGAGAACAATTCTGAAAGATTTAAGACCTGTGATTAATATAATGATCAACCATATTTCCAGAGAATTAATTGTGTAGAATGCTGTCTACCTCATAACAGAGAAGTGATAGACTAGTAGACAAGATCCAACACATTTTTTGGATGTAACCAATGTGGGAATTTAAAGACTATTCTTATTTGATGCAAGATTAAAAAAAAAATTCAGTAAGGGCAGGGCAGGTAGAAAGAAGAAAAAAAACTGATAATTGGAAAAAATTAAAATATAAATAAAAAAGAAGCTGGTGATACAGACAAAAAAGAAGCAGACCCTGCCCACAAAGAACTTTCAACTCATGAGTCTAGTGATTAATTATTTTATGTTTAAAGGCCCTTAAGTATATGATTAGATTGTAATAAAATTTATGCCCGGTAGAGCTTTACTTTAAAATTTAATTCACTTCGTTTTACTTATTAGTACCAATTTATACCTTAGTTTAAGATATGTTCTGAAAGACTATATTAATGGAAATAAAAGTATTCTGTAGTTTAGACTTTTCACTAATTCAAACTGGCTTCTTCCCAATTATTCTCAATTAGAATGCTCTATTGTAAATCTATGACCTTCAAAACCATTCTGCAGTATTTCATCAAAGTACATAACATGATCCTAGATCCTAGATGTCTTGCATTGATTATATTATATTGTATTTTTGTAATGACAAACAACTGGAGACTTAAGTGGTGACCATCAATCAGAGAAAGGCTGAACAAATTATAGTACACAAATGTCATGGAATACTATCGTGCTGTAAGAAATAAAGATGTAGTTTCATGAAAACAATATAATCTACATACATGTCTTGTATATTATAAAATTATATCTTATACATTATAACAATGTGATCCTTATTTCTTTTTCTGCTTTTTTTTGGAGGGGCAATTGGGGTTAAGTGACTTGCCCAAGGTCCAATGGCTAGTAAGTGTTAAGTGTCTGAGACTGGATTTGAACTCAGGTCCCTCCTGACCCCAGGGCCAGTGCTGTATTTACTGTGCCATCTATCTACCCCATGATCCTTATTTCTTATATGAAATTTGTTATTGCACCAATTTGTAGACCCTACATTATTAGAATTTGATATTAAATGTTTAGAGGAAGAAATTTTTGTTTTGTAGGTTGCAGGCCCCTCGGATACAGTGACACCTCTTTCCTAGGCTGGTCTTTGTTAGACTCTGGGACACAGCACTGGGGATGGCGATGTCTCTAGATCCTGCTCTGACTTTTCAGGAGGCAGGCACATCATCTACTAGGAAGCAGGGCCTTGAGACACTTCTCCTTT
The DNA here is from genome assembly GCF_028583685.1 of Petaurus breviceps papuanus. NCBI lineage: Eukaryota > Metazoa > Chordata > Mammalia > Diprotodontia > Petauridae > Petaurus > Petaurus breviceps. Next base: position 6,029,363 of record NW_027187317.1, on the reverse strand, counting down.
CCCCCTTTGCTAGTAGGGACAGGAAGGGAATGAGATTGAAATGGCCACTGAATTTTATCTGTGTTTTTCACATATCAAAGCATCATTGAATGCTTATTGGACATTTATAGCTGGATGTTCTGCAGATATCTCTGACTCAGCATGTCAGAAATAGAACTCATTAGCTTTCTACATGGACCCCACATCTTCCTAACTCAACTTCTCTATTTCTATCGTGGGCACCTCCAACCTTTCTGTCACCCTGGAGTTATACTCCACTCCTCCCTCTTCCTCCCTTCCAGTAAGTTTCCAAGTGTTTGCAACAATTTTTTTAAAACAACATTTTAAAAATTGTGAACTAAATTACCAACAAATTTGACCATTTCAATATATAAAGAAAATTAAGAGTCTTATGTAAGAAACTATGGACTTCTGTTATTTACAGTTTGTTTTTTTTAAGGAGCATATGGTATATTGCTATACATATCTATATAGTACATATATGTGCATGTGTATGCACACATATGTGTGTATATATATATATATATATATATATATATATATATATGTATTTATGGCATTCATCTCACTCCAATTGAATGTAAAAGCCCCTGACTTCTTTATTGAACCGATCAATCAATAAATCAGTCAGACGTATAAACTAGTTATGAAAAAGACCCAGACCTTTACTGAATCAATGAATTAAACAATCAAAGGTATAAGCTAGGTTTGAACTTAGGAAATGTCACTCCCTGTGGGGCATAGATTAAAAACAGCAAGGTAGTTGAGAACCAAGATTCCAGTGGTGGCCTAGATTAATGGTGGAGCAGCCTTAGTCAAGTCCTACTGAGAATGAATCATTTGAAGTGCAAGAAGAGAGAGTCTCTGTCCTCTCCATTCCCTACCCCCAACCCCTCCACCCCCTACCCTCTCTATCCTTTGACCAGAAGATAGACTTCTGAACTTTGACAGGGCAGAAGATTAGGTACTTGCCATCTATAATGGTGAGACTATTACCAGAACAGCAGCATCTGTGTCAGGAGCTGAGAGACACATTGAAGATAAGCAGCTTTAGGACTCTACAGGGATCTCAGAAGAAAGCTAGGCCATTCTGAAGAGGAGCTTCAAAAACATCTCATAGAGGGGAAAAAGGACTTCTCCCTTCTACCTATGAATTACCCCTTTGCCACATAGGGTCCCTTAGCTCGAGCCCACTTTCTAGTACATGTGGGAAAGCACGCTCCCAGTTTGGGGAAATATTTGTACCAAATGATCTTATAATATTGTCTTAGTAAATATCTCTTTCTAAAAGCTAATTAAGGGACAGCTAGGTGGCACAGTGAGTAAGAGCACTGGCCCTGGAGTCGGGAGGACCCGGGATTGGTTCCGGCCTCAGATACTTAATACCCACACAAAAAAAACTGGCCATGTAACCTTGGACAAGTTACTTAACCCCAGTTGCTTTACAATAAAATAAAAGCTAATTAAGTATGGCTAGCTAATTGATATTGACTGATCACCAGTGGGGAAGAAGACACAGATAAAGGGTCTCATGAGCAAAAATATTCGATAATCAGCATCTCTCTGCATTACCCCTAGAACTGCAAGGAAAGAAGTAGTAACCATTCTGGTGGGGGCTCAATCTGCCAATGTGAATAGGAATTGAGAAAGTGAGTCTAGACTCTTTATTTCAAAGACACAGATAGTGACATGCATTCACAAACACACAATTTAACAAGGTAGTAAGAAAACTGCTCTATTTCTTTGTGTTTCTTTATTCCCTGTTTGTTTTCTTCTGGCCACTAAAATGCTTTATTGATACTATTTCTTATAATTTGTTTTGCACATGTTTATTTACAATGCATATTTGCATTTTGCCCTCCACTCATATGCTAGTTCAGACCCTCATCACTTCTCAGGACCATTGCAACAATTTCTTAATCACAATCTGATGTTTCCAATCCATCCTCCACACAGTTACTCAAGTGATTTTCTCTCCTTGAGTATTTCCAATATCGCCCTATTGACTCTATGATAAGAGTCAGATTTCTCTGGTATCTGTAGCCCTTCATATTCTGGCTCCAGCCTCTATTTCCTCTATTAAGCATGTTATTCCCTTCACATTGTGTTCTATTCAGATCCAACTTCTTGCTGCTTCCATTCTGTCTACTGCCTCTGTATTTTTGCACAGGGTGCCCCTCACCATACCTCAAGTTCCCTCATTCCTCACTTCTGAGAACCCTTAGCCTTCTTCAAAACTCAGCTCAACTGACACTTTCTATATAAGGCCTATTTGGATTCCATCATGGCTATTGCTTTGTCCTCTCGCTCCCCATTACTTTGTATTTATTTAAGATTGACTTGTCAGTGTGGTTCCTACCTCCTTACTCCAACAGAATGTGAGCATCTCAAGGGCAAGAATTTCTTGAGTTAGACAATGTGGGTTCAAATCCTACATCTGATACTTATAACCTGTCTGACCTTGAACAAATCACCTGAGATCTCTGGCTCTTAGTTTTCTTATCTGTAAAGCATGAACCAGATGACCCTGAAGGTCTCTTTCAGACCTAAATGTACAATTGTGTGAACTGTTTGTTTTGTTAGCTCACTGCCCTACTGCAACATAGTAAGTCCAATAAATACTCATTGGATGGTTTTGAGTTAATTTAGAGGGGATTGCTTGGTGTACTAGAAAGTGTACTATAGCAGTTGGCCTAGAATTTGTAAAGCCTGTGTTAGAATTCTGCCTCAGGTATTTATTGTGTTACTCTGGGCAATTCCCTTAACCTCTCTCAGGTGCAGTTTCCTCATCTCTAAGATGAGGAGGTTGGATTTGATGACCTCGAATGTCTCTTCCATTTATAAATCTATTACCTTATCACCCGAGTTTTAATCTTGGTTCCACTGCTAACAACTAAGCTTTGTAACGTTTGGTAATTTATGTAAATTTTCCTGAGCCTCAGTTTCCTCAGTTAAATGAGGACAGCAATACCTGGCCTATCTACTTCTCAAGGCTCTTTCCAATATCAAGTGGGGTCATGGAAGTGAGAGTTTTGTTAACAGCAAAGCCTGTAGACATGCGAGTGATAGTCTTTATTTTTTTTTTTTTTAAAGCAATCAGGGTTAAGTAACTTGTTCAAGGTTACATGGCCAGTTATTATTTCTGGGTGTGGTGCTGAGTATCTGAGCCTGGACTTGATCCAGGTCATCCCGACACTGGAGCCAGTGCTCTTACTCGCTGAGCCACCTGGCCGCCCCTAAGCAATTGGGGTTAAGTAATTTGCTCAAGGTTACACGCCCAAGTGTTTCTGGGTGGGTGCTAAGTGTCTGAGCCCAGGATTCGATCTCCAGGTCTTCTCAACACTGGAGCCGGTGCTCTTACTTGCTGTGCTACCTGGCCGCCCTGAGTGATAGTCTTTAAACGGATTTTATTAAAATACATTCAAGAGGTGTAGAGGCCAGAAAGCCATCCAGGAAGATGTGGGGTCTGTCTCTGACAAATCCTGGCCCCCAAACTGACCCTGGGCAAATCATTCACATTGTAGTGCCCCACCTAAAAGTTGCTGATCTGCATTGGGAGAGGAAGTTTTCTTCTTGGAAGCTACATACTGGATTAAATCACAAGGCTAGTAGGTCCAAGGAAGGAGAGAGAGAGAGAGAGAGAGAGAGAGAGAGAGAGAGAGAGAGAGAGATTGACTTTACTCTGGAAAGAGTGATCTTTTGACTCAATGCCTAATACCTTATAATCATTAGGTGAGAACTAGAAGACAACAGAATTTTGCAAGAATGGGAGGGTTTTGGGTGGTATTAATGAAATGAAAAAGCATTTATTAAATTCTTACTACGTGCTGGGCACTGTGCTAGTTATCGAAGGAGTGAGAAAGCAAAAGAGAAGAACTGGAAGAGGGAGAGGTAGAAGGGTATCCAAAGCAACCTTCATTGACTTGACAGTTTTTCCAAGGGCTGACTGCTCTGGGTAATTCATTTTCAGGCCTCTGGGCCTTTTGATTGAATTTGCCCTTTCACCTGGAAGTGCCTATAGTGTTCTTGGCTCCCAAGCATCCTGGTGATCCTTACTCCTTTGGTCCAGACCATGCTGCCTTTGCTCTCCCATTAATTTCCGCACTGAAGTGAGTCCTGGGAAGCTCCGACAGAGCTAACAGACCATGCATCTATAGGAGCCTGGATGTAAGTGCTATCCCAGAGGTGGCAGGGAGCACCCAGATTCCCGGGGCCACCTTCTTAAGATCCTGGGAACAGATGATCAAAAAGAAAGCATTAAAATGGAGATGTTCTCAAGAGCACATTTCATTGATAACTCCTTTGTCTGAGTGACAAAAATTAAAATGTGCCCTAAAACAAACAAAGTGGAGGCTTTTATTTTTACAGTATAGGATCAGAGACAGGCCTGGTTTCAAGAGAAATTGAGTGAATCACAGAGGTTTTTAGAAGATTTTTTCCCTACCTTTCTAGAAAGTCCTTAATGTGACATCTGTCTCTACACTATCAATGATTTTAAAACTAACAAATGCATGACATATAATATAACATTTATAAATTAAAGAATTCCTCCTCTTTTAATTAATATTCTTTAAATCTCCGTTTCTGACAGTCTTACTATTTGCTCAGTAACTGTAATAGGCGTATTTTTCAGAAAATAGTGAATAAAAACTGACAAGCTATCTGGGGATTTTGAATGTATAATTGATAGGGGCATAAATTAATATGATTAGGGCTTTATTGGGTGCCGAGGCTGCCAAACCTACAAAAGGGGCATGAAATAAAACATGGCTGTGTGCTCTGAGCTGATAGACATCAATATGTAATGCATATTATCTCAAGCTTTCTCATGTAGTCTGCTTATGACAGCACTCAACCTAATTGAAATTTTTATCTTTCAGTTGCATACAGACAGTTTTGGCCAGCCATTTCCTGGGAAAGGGGGAGTAAATCTAGGTGACCCCAAATCAAGGTTTCATGATGGAGATCTTAGCACAAATCACTTTTTCAAAAAAATGGCATCTATTTTGGCACTGTGTAAAGTCACTTGTAGAAGACTGCTCAGGATCCGGCTTCTGGAATTTCCTTTGTACTCCCTTTCATTTCCTTCAACTTAAAGAAGCATTCTCAAATGAAGGAATAACAAAGACATAAATGTATAATGTAATACTATCTGCACAAATGGACAAAATTTTTCATAAACTCATGTCTACTATTTCAATTTTTACCCTTGATTTTTTGGGGTCTGAACCTGTGATTTTTGTCTGTGTAGAAAAATTAACATCCTTTATGGAAAATGTTTTCACAAATGCAGATTACCAACTTCTCCATAATTTAAAAACTACAGTCCTGGAGAGCTGTTTTGGGCATCAAGAGGCTGAATGACTTATATCTGATTACAGACTTAGTATGTGTCAGAGACACAATTCCATCCAGGTCTTTCTGCCTTCAAGTCCAGTATTTTGGTCACCATGTTGAACTGCTTCTCATTTCCACCATCAAGTAAATGAATGTCGTTTCTCATAGACTATTCCAGAGATTCACATCTCACTTTCACAGGATCATACAGTTTAGCTGGATGAGAATTTAAAAGTGCTTTAGTCATGGATCTCTCATTTGACAGAAGGGAAAACCAAGGCCTAGAGAATTTAAATGACTTACCAAAGGTTAGACAGGTAGCAGAATCAAAATTTGAACCCAAATCCTCTGACTCCAAATCTAGCACATTTTCCCAGGGTTGCACATCACCTCTCTCTTGGTACTGGACACTAAAATAATCCTACTCCTGTAATAGATTTGTAGAGTCTGAGATATCAATCTTAGATCTGAGACTTTACAAGTCAACTAGTCCAAGCTCTGCATTTTGTTGACGGATCTTTGAAATTTGAAATGAGGAAACTGAGGCTAAGAGAGTTACTTGCCTAAGGTCACAGGATGAGAAAATGACAGAGAAATGAACGTCCCCTGAACTTCTTTTTCTGTTAAAAGAAAACAACACAACAAAAGAACCCTGCTAAAATGCATGTCTTTAAAAGATACCAACGACTGCTTAGTTGAATCTCATTGACAATTTTCAGAATTTATTTTAAATTACAATTCTATGGTCCTACATGATAGATAACATTCATAACTATGAGAGCTAAGTCAATGGTTTTGGGGAATTTTTAGAATGATACATTGAGTCCCAGATTCCAGATGTACTTGCACCTGTCGTTTTCCTGTAATTTGTCTGTTTTGCAGCACATAAAGTACCAGCTCCATTTTACATCTGCCCTTGGCAGTAATAAGTTTAAGATGCAAAACAAGCTCAATATGATTTTGGGGAACATTTGTGTACTGAAACTAGAAAGGTCAGCGTGTTTTATGTGCTTCGCGATAAAAGTGAGTGTTGATATCTAGGGACTAGACAATGAAAACTAATGGGGCATTGGAACTTTCTTGGTGACCTCATGAAGCAATTTACAATCCTTTTATCACCCCTAATACGAGATTGTCATAAAAGTGATCTTTTAATTAAATGTAACAGGAAAGCCCTGTGCTTCTCACCAGGCATGTTTCTGGTTCTGACTATCCTTATCAGGTGAGCTAATATTTTTTAATGGGATGCTTTTTTTTCCTCATATTAGTCAGTCAACAATCTTGCATTTAGATAGTGACTTTTCCTTGAATGATCTCAAAGTATTTTCATATCTATTGCTGAGTCTGTAATGGGGCTTGAAATGGGAAAAATCAGGAATTTAAATGGTTTTCTCGGAACACAGGAGTGAACTGGAAATAGCTTGGGACTAGGAAGCCAGAAGACCTGGCTACTTGTTTAGGTTCTGCCATTAACTAACTTTAACCAAAGCACATAAGCTCTCCAGGTCCCAGGAAAATGAGGATGTCAGACTAGAATCAGGGGTTCTTAATTTTTCTGTGTGTTGCTGACCTCTTTGGCAGCCTAGCTAAGCCTGCGGACCTGTTCTTAGAATAATGTTTTTAAATAATTGAAGGAAATGCTAATTTCAGTTGGAGGTTAGTAAAAATAAAGATGTATTTTTCCCATGAAAATTCATCAAACCCTGAAATCTATCCATAGACCCATTATGGTTAAGGTTAAGAAGCCCTGTTCTAGACATGCTCTAAGTAAAAAGATGCCCATTTTAACCTCAAAAATATTGTAATTCACTAACTCTGACCATTTTTCTCCTCATCTATTATTTTGAAGAGAGAAAAAGACACACACACAGAGACAGAAAGAGAGAAAGACAGAGACAGAGATAGAGAGACAAAAGAGAGAGAGAGACAGAAAAGTTAAAAAACAGAAAGGATGTTGAAGTGGGAAGGGTGAGAGGAGGGATATTCTGAAGCAGTTTGTTCAAGCAATGAAGTTGGAATTTTCAGCAATCTAAAATGATTCTTCACAATTCTCCTTTACCCAATATTAATAACTGGCATTCATATAGCATTTTATAGTTTTCAAAGCACTTTGTGGATATGATCTCAATAAAACAACCCTCTGAAGTAGATTCTACAAGTACCTATTACTACCTACATTTTCAGATGAGAAGACTGAGGCTCAGAGAGGTTAGCATTACTTTTGACACCAGTCACACAGCTCCTAAATTTCAGATGCCAAATATAAGCCCAGGCCTTCTTACTCTAAACTCCACACTCTCTCTCCTATACCACCCCAAGCTGTAGGTACTAGAATATCATGACCAAAATAACTCTTCTGATCCATGAAGTTACTAGTACTCTCCCCTTGCTAAGATGACTTTGTATTTTTTGTGTATGTTGTATATCAACTTATTTGCATAAATATTGCTTTTCTTCCAATAGCATGGAGGCTCCTTGAAGACAGTCTGGTTCAGACACAGTACACTAACTCACTCATTCAACAAATGTATTATCTTTTTGCAGAAATCTGTGTGACGAACTGTGGGAGACAGGGAAAGGAATAAAGTCTAGTCTTTACAATCTAGTAGCATAAATTCTAAGAGAAAATCCAACCTGTCATTTTAGTCAGAAGTTGGGTGCATTGTCTTGATCTTGGTATAAAATCCCATCTCCTAAAATAAAGCAGGGTCTAGCAGTTAGTGACCTAGGCTAGAAATTTGGAAACTTGGGTTCTGTTGCTTTATCCACTTCATTCTGACCCACTTAATCTCCTCATGGCTCAGTTTCTTCTTTGCTAAAATAAAAGCAACAATGTTGGTCTTCTGATTTTACTGTAACATTATAAAGGAGTTAAATGATAGGTTTTGTACCTTGTAGACAGGACAAATCATTGATTAACTGAAGTTTTCATTTTTCAGCAAGGTATTTTTATATGAATACAGACCAAATTGTTAAATTTTCATCGTGAGCATTTAGATGTTGGAAATTGGCGAACACAGCAAATCAAATCAGGGCCTGATTTATTTTTTTGCAGTGTCTTAAGAAAGTGATGAGAAAAATGTTTATAATGTAGATTAAACTTAAAAGTGTCATGCATGCCTTTTTTTGGTGGGGGGGAGAATTGATTGTTAAACATGTGTCACCCCACCTCTGCTGTGGACATGGCCTATTATTTAATTGCCCCATAATGCTATGGTAAAATCAGAAGGCCAGCATCAACACTTCTGTTTTTAAAATGGAGAAATTGAGACATGAAGGGATTAAGTGGTACAGAATGAAGTGGATAAAGCAGTAGAACCAAAGTTTCTGAATTTCCAGCCTCGGTCATGAGACTCGGCTTCCTTTTAGGAGATGGGAGCACTTTACACTCTCAACCAAGAGAATATACCTGTTTAAAATGACAAGTCAGTTTAAAGGGCTGTAATGGATTAAACTCTTAATTATCATGAACTGACTATTATCGTCATTACTTTCCTAATCCCATAGGCTGTACCATTGGGAGAAAAAAACAACCTAAAGGATCAGTACTATTTTGGGTTAAGTCAGGGGTTGACATCTTTTTTAGGGATTGGAAATATTTTAGGTAATATTTGTTATGAGAATTGTATAATATTTTCTCCACATGCATATGTATATATGTACATCTATCATATGTGTCTATGTATACACAAACTATATATATTGATAGATTAATATCTGGGAAATTTTTGTACTAATCTAATTTGTGTTTGGTTTATACATTATTATTATTTTAACAAGTTAATACATAACAACAGAAAGTCTCTAATACTTATTAGCATGTCTAAAAGACCCTCATTATAATATTTCTATTTAGGAAGTATAAAAAATAGAACTGTAAGGAAATCCTACTGCCTTCTCCCACCAACTGATGGGAGTTGATCAGATTAAATAATTGTCATCATGGAAGACAAGGAAACTTTGGCTCTCAAGGGATGAAATTTAGGAAAGTAGGGGCTAGAGGTAAGAAGAAGAAGAGGGAAGCCTAGTAATAGAAAACCCTATAGGAGGGGCAAAGGTAGAGAGTTGATAAATGAAGGCAATGAGTAAGAAGTAATCCAAGTGGGTAAACCAGTGGGGGTATAATAGGGTGGGAATAGCACAGAACTCTCTAGGCTTGAATATTACTTCCTTCCAAGGCTTCATGGTAGAGCCATTGAAGGTATTAGTACATTAAGGAAAGGAGTTCACATTTAGGCACAGGCCCATGTTTTATTTTTGTATTTCCTTAAAGAGCAGCATGCCTTTCCCAAGCTATTGATAATAGTCTCAATAAATCAACCAGTCAACCAACCAATCAATGAATTAATCAACCAATAGATCAATCAATAAGCATTTATTAAATATCTGCTATGTGCCCAATATTGGGCTTGGAAGTGGGAACTCAAATCAGTTTCTGTCCTTAGGGAGTTTACATTCTATTATGGGTTAACTTTCAGTGGGAGTCCTCGATAAATTCCACTTGATTATCTGTGGTCATCAGGGATTGAGTGAGTGTAACTAATTGAAAACTACAGCTAACACCGGCCCTTAATAATAATAGAATTCATATGGTTGATATAGTTTAAGGTTTGCAAAACACATTCTATGTGTTATTTCATTTGATCCTCACAACAATACTGGGAGACATTAGGTGCTATTATTATTTCCATTTTACAGAAGAAGGAACCAAGGTTGAGGAAAGTTAAGTGACTTGCGGGGGAAGGGGGGGAAGGGCCACACAGCTAGTGAGTGAGTAAGGCCTTCCTGATTGCGAGTCCATTTCTCTATCCAATATACTATCTTCAGCCCTTTTAATAGAGCTGCCAAAGAAGTGCTAACTACCATGAAGTGGTTTGAGGATTTTTTTCTTTCCACCTTGAATAATCTTAGAGGATTTTATCTTCTGAAACTTTCAAATATTGTAATCAAAGACTTTACATGGGAGAGTCAGTTTGCATAGTAGGTAGAGCAATGTGTTGCTGTGCATTTGAACCTTGTCTCAGAAAGCTATTAGCTGTGTGATCATAAGAAAATCATAGCTTCAATCTTGTCATCTGTAAAATGGGAATGATCACATTTACTCTCCCTTACTCTGTCAGGAGTTATAGAATGAATGCCGGGAATGTTGTAGTGAAGATTCTAGCATAGTGAATTTTTTTTTTTTTTTGGTGAGGATTAAATGGGTACAGGTCATGTTTTAGTAGGGATTGTTCTTCAGGTATGGGTTTTACTACAAAATTTCTACAGTTCTTTGAACCAGAGCTTGGAGATACCTTAGAGAACATCTATTATAATCTTCTCATTTTGTGGAGGTGGGAACCAAGGTGAAGAAATATTAAGTGATTTGTCCAAGGTCAACAAAGACAGTTAGGGACAGACCTGGGATTTGAACCTAAGTCCTCTGACTTCAAATCTAGAATTATTTCCATTGTATCACATGACTCCAACTACTCAATAAATATTTGTTGGATGAATACATGAAAGATACTCTTAAAATTTTTAAAAATACTATTACAGAGTTGATCAATGCTAATTCTGTGCTTTCAGGTTCTGCAGAAACTGTATACCTTCTATATAGATTCTATATGTAAACTTCTGAGATCCCTCCCATCCTTCAAAAAATGTTGGCAACATCTAGGAGAAAAACTATATTATTTTTATAGTACTGTAAAGTTTACAAGGCACTTTACAAATATTTTATTATATTTTCAAGAGGCAGGTGCTATTACCATCCCATTTTACAGATGAGGAAACAGAGAGGTTATGTGACTTGTCCAGGGTCATTCAGCTAGTAAGTACTGAGGCAGGATTTGTATTCAGGTCTTCCTGATACCATGTCCGAAACTTCCTCAATCTACTGTGTAATCTAGCTGTTCCTAATTTTGTATCATCTAAAACAACTTTTTCCCCAAAATGGTCTATATTTTTATGGCATTTGCTAAATGCCACCCTCTAACTGTGATCATTCCAAAATCCATGTCAAACAGAAAAGTCACAAGAAGGTGCCTCAAGGACATGACCATAAGTTTTAGAATTTTAAAATGTAATTCACCAAGCATTTATTAAACACCTACCTTATACTCTGGGGATAAAGACAAAAATGAAACAGTGCATCTTTGAGGAACTTACTTTCTATTGGCTATAAAACTTTTGAAAAATTTAGAATATTAATTCAATAGATTTAATGCCTTTGATGTTTATGAGTTTTTTTTTTTTTTGCTTTAACTTTTGTTTTTCAGAAGTACTCTGAAAACAAATTGTATTCAACCGAATATTACCACTTTGGAGTCTGCAAGGAACAGCAATTCATTTCACAGACAATGCAAAACTTGTTTTCTCTGTTCCTTCAGTGATAGGAAGACAAATTCTCCCACCCCCAATTCATCCCTATGAAGGACGCCCTCTGAAGGTTTACAGCATGCTGACTTCCCTTCCGTCCCTATCCAGGGAGGCTGGAAAATTGAACTGATTGATTTTTCAGGAAGCTATGGAGTAGATAGATAATGCCCCCATATTTCACTGGCTTTGGCAGACATATTTCTTTACATAAAAGGATACATTTTTTGCATCTTAATTTAGCAGCCCATCTTGAAATCCTTTCGATGAGGTGATAGTGTTACTTTATTTTTATTCACTAGTTTCTTCTGATCCTTCTGTCATCTGCTGTGGCTTCCAGCTGGTTGGCCGAGAGGCATGATGGGAGTCGTTGAAAGAACTCTGGATTTGGAGAAAGTGGAGCTGGTTTGGAATCCTAGCTCTGCAATTTACTAGTTGCATGGCATGAAGCAGGTCACTTCTCTTTTCTTGGTCTCATTTTTCTCATGGATTAGTTGATCTCTGAGGTCTCTTCTAGCTTGGTATGACGACTAGTTTCTTTCCTGCTAAGGTTTATAGTGTATGTCCTTGTTTCTGCATTGCCATTGATAGCAGTAGCAGTGGAATTATTTGAGAGCTACCATTTATATAGGATTTTACAAAGCTCTCTGCATACATGACTCACTTCATCCTCATAACAGCTCTTATAAGGTAGATAATGCAAAGTCTATTTTTTTCCCATTTCACAGATGAGTTATCTGAAGCTCCAAGAGGTTAAATGATTTGTCTAAAGTTGCACAGCTAGTACAACTTTTCTAAATCAGAATTTAGAATATAGATTTAGAGCTAGAAGGAACCTGAAAGAATAGCAAGTCCAACCTCTTCAGTTTACATATGAAGAAACTGAGGCAAATAGAGGAGTTAAGTGACTTGCCCAGGGACACACAGTTAGTAAGGCCTGAGGCAAGATCTGAACCCAGATTTTTCTATCTCAAAAGTGAATGTTGTTTCTGCTGTATCATTCTGCCTCCTCAATCACTTTGATTCTCTTGAGCAAATTGATCCAATAATCTACTTTGAAACAAATTTGTTAATTTCAGTCAAGCAATTGTTTATTTTTGTCCTCTGGTTGCCCAATAACTGGTCTGATCAAACGGTACAAATTTCCACACCCTCAGGAATACTATTGCCATCTACTACAAGGGACTCCTTTTTGGGGAAATGCCAAACAAGGAGGTAGTACTTGGTGGCAAATAAACTTGTAGATTTGATTTAAATTTCAAAGGGTCCTTTTTGACATTTTATAGACAAGGGTTAGGAATGTAGCTTTCATAGAGCTGTCTATATTTTAACATTTGTTGGGCATACCCAAACCTACCTAGCACTCATTCTAAGTGTCATAAAGGATTCGCTTAGTTAATTTTTGCTCAAACTATTGTTAGAAAGAGTTTTTCTCTGCTGTGAAAATTCTGCCTTAAGCATTGAATAGTTACAACCATGAGTAAGTCCCTTAATATCTTAAAACCCCAATTTTTCTCACCTGAAAAATGGGGGTACTAATACTTGTACTACTAGCAATCCAGGGTTGTTGTAAAAAAAGTGATTTGCAAAATCTTTAAGTCCTATGGCAATCTGAGTTATTAATATTACTGAGCATCAAATTTTCTAATATTTTGCAATTGTGTTTGTTTATGATGATATTTACTTTCATCTTTTAGACGGTCTTTGCTCTTGTTAGTTACAGACCCAGGACAGAAGAGAATAAGTTTGTATTCATTAGGTAGTCAGGACCCAGAAATCTGTAGGAAGGCCTAAAGAGTCAAATAGGGACCAATGTCAGGGTTCGGCATACAAATGAGTTCACAAGATGGTGGGAAGACTAGTAAAAATGTTCATAGGGATGAGTTGAAGGAATCGATTGTATTTAACCTGGAGAAGAGAAGACAGAGGGAACAGGAAAACTATCTCTAAATATTTGAAGGTTTGTTGAGGAGAAGAGCGAGTTTTGCTTAGTCTCAAAGAGAGAAAGAGGTGTAAGTTGAAAATAAAACAATTGAGGTTTGTCATAAGGAAAAACCTTCCTAACAATTAGAATTGACCAAAAGCAATCTGTTGTTGGAGCCCATAGGTTCTCTCTTCCTGAAGAATTTCATTGCAGGGTATGTGGCCAGGTGGAAATAGGCAGAGCATACCCACTCCTCTCCCACTCATCCTCTAACCTGATACCTTTTGCATATGTGTGTACAACGTTTTTGCATTGAAGAAAATAGTTCAGATGTCTAAGATACACATAAAAGACCTCCAAGTCGTAGCTGGATGTGCACTTGTTGAGGATGGGGAAAAGGGGTTCTTGGTCAGATAAAGATTGAAGTAGATGATCTCTGCAGTCCTTTCTAATCCTGAGATTCAGGATAATGAAGGGCTAAAACATTTATACAATGCGGCAGGCACTGTGCTAAATACTTTAAAAACATTATCTCATTTGATCCTCCCAACAACCCTATGAGGTAGGTGTTATAATGAGATCAGTGAACTGTGGATCCAAGACAGGGAAATAACCAAGGAAGTAGTCAAAGTGCCATCTAAGACTAAGGTCAGAAGCAATCATTGGTCACTTTGGGAATCAACTACCAATATGTCAGAAAGTATGGTAAAGGGAAGAGCAGAGACATGCTTTTAGGCTCAGAGAGTAGACACCATTCTTACCAGAAAGAATTCTTGGTATTATTCTTGAAGTTTTATTTCAGTTCTATAAATCTGGTGCAGAAGACCTGGGTGGGAATCTAACCTCTACTATTTACTTCCTATGTGACCTTAGGCAAGTCATATTTCCTTTCTTGGATCTAATTTTCCTCATTTGTAAAATGAGGGGGTTGGACTCAATGCTTCTTAAACTCTGGATCACCACTCCATATGGGGTTGTGAAAAATTTGGCAATAGTAAAAGGCTTTTGAACACACAATGACCAAAAATTAATTAAAAATCAAATGCTTAATGAATCTGAGGTGTTTCTGGAAGTGCATCATGCAACTTTACTGCAGCCTTGGTTCTGAACACAAAGCATGTGCACTTTGCACTGTGAATGCACTCAGGCCACATAATGCCAAGGAATGCTGCTGAAACACAAAAATGGGTCAGGAATGAAAAAAGTTCAACAAGCCCTGGACTAAATGACCTTTAATGCCCCTTCCAGCTCTAGATCTGTGATCTTTATCTTCTGTATGCTTCTATGTTTATGATATGGTGAATATCCCTTTTATAGTGATGGCAGCATAGAGGAGTAGATAGAGATCCAGCCAGGCAATTAGGAAAACTTGGGTTCAAGTCCTTCCACATACTGGATATGCGGCCCTGAATAAATCATTTAATGTCTTAGTGCACCAGTCCAGATGACTTTCTAAGACTATAAGATGTGGAACAGTTACCAGTATGTATTGGTAGAATAATTCTTCTTAACTGGGGGTTCACATATTAGTGAAATCATAAATCTGGTTTAAAGCACACACACACACACACACACACACACTTTTATGTGCTTAATATTACCAGTACTTGAGAATTTCTGTGGACAAAAGCCCTTCAGGATGATTTTAAACATACTCTGCACATAAGTTCATATATTATATTTATTATTTAGTGAAGTTTTACATTTTCAGGGACCCTTTTCTCTGACAAGCCCAAGACACTTACACATTCATTGCTTTCCTTAAGTGCCATCATTTACACAGCCTACCTGCGATATTTCAACATGAGGTTAATTGCAGCTAAAGAAAAGTTTATGATTAGTCCAGACAGGTATTTTTCTTCGTCGTCTAATACCATAAATCCATTAAGTTCCTATCCATCTTGTCATGCTCTCCTTGAAGAGTTAGTTATTTGACCTGGAATACTAGTTCACTTTCATGATGATAATTGTGATTGGCAGAGAGCTCTCTGTGTTGCAGTAAATTCTTCTATAGGCAGTAGGGTTTTGTTTTACCCCAAGTTAACAGTGAAATCTGAATTTTTAACACCTTTGGTACTTACCCAAGGGTTGATCACAGTATCACACAGAAAAAAGAGCTAAACTAGCTTTTAATGCATAAGATTTGCAAATGATATGCCTCTGTGGAAAAGAGTTGAGAAAGTATACACATATGGGGGCTTTTATTGTTTTTACTGAACTATGCATATGTCTTTAAACTCATGCTTTGCTATACATTTGGATTCTGCTGCTGACCCGGAATAAGTCTTCATAGTGAACAGATATCCATGCTTCAGGTCTGGGTCATGGCAAGGCAACATTGCCAACTGGAAATCAACAGAATATATCCATCCTACTCCCCACTCATCCTCTAACCTGATACCTTTTGTATGGGTATGTGCAAAATATCAACTGTGTGTGTTTGCATTGAAGAAAATAGCTCAGATGTCCAAGATACATATATTCTTCCTTGAAATTTTAGTTGTTGTTGACATGCTAGAAAAATTGGGTGTGTAAATTACTTCTGACCCCAGGCACTTTAATAGGAATGGCCAGCACTTATTCAGTTGGCCACCATAGGTCTCCCTGTCCTTGGCAGCATTACAGAGGTAATATTTTTTATCATGGATGAACAGCTTTTGAACAATTTCTCCAACGTATTAGGCATGAACAGGCTTTCCTTCAACATCGGGTGTGCATGTCTTCCTTCTACATTTATTTCTCTTCAACAAACATATTTATTGTGGCCATTACAAGAAAAATCTCCCTCTCCATAAATGTTTGTCTTCCCCTCTGTCCCTTTTATTGGATCATGAAGAAATGAATGATGGGCAGTCTTGTTCTGTGCTCATGTGTGAGTGTATTTTTCAAGGGACTCCCCTTCACTTACACCATTATCATGAGTCTGTCTTATGAATTTCTGGCCTATGGTCTTAGGTAGTTTGTTGTGGCGTAAGTGGAGGTTGACTGACAATATATGGAATACATAGGACTTAAAAATGGTCTTGATGGGTGAATCATTTGCCAGTTCTGGTACTAATCATCCCCATTTTTTCATTTTCCAGTTGAGGGTTTTGGTACCACTTGTAGATGAAGGTTAGATCTGTTGACGCTATAGCTTTGACTAAATTGACTGACCATTCTGTTATCGAATACCTGATTAGTAAGAAGTTAGAAACTATTACAAAAAAACTTTAGTAAAACAACTGTTGGGAAATTGAGTGATTTATTCAAAACAGCTTAATATATTTGTGTTTGCATAACACTAAGTCAAGAAGTTAATAATAAAAAATGGAGATATCTTGTGCAGCATGATGTTGGTTCTATTGGCTAAATTCCAAGAATTTATAACATCTTGTTAGCTTTCACCTCTTGCCTCATGAGGTAAACATGCTATTTCTATTTCACAAATGAAGAAACTGGAGCACAGAACAGTTAAGTGACTTGTCCAGGGTCACACAGTTTGTATAGTGAAGAAATGTTTGATCAGAGGTCAGATGTACCTGAATTCAGATGTTTCCTCAGACATTTGTGTAACTTGAGGCAAGTCATTTGACTACACTGAGCCTTAGTTTTCTTATCCATAAATGGAAGCAATAATATACCCCAGGGGGTTGTTGTGAAATTCAAATGAGAAAATAATGTAATATTGTAAAGTGCTTTGAAAAACTGTGAAAAACTCCTAAAGTAGGAGGAGTAAACCATAGACTTAGAGCTAGAATGGGGCTTAGAGGTCTTCTAATACAACCCTCTTATTGGATGAGGAAACAGGTTCAATTTCACAATTATTTTTATAATTAATAAATTATATTTCCACACACTATTTTTATACTTTAGTAGCAGAGCCTGTATTCAAATGCAAACTGTAACTGTGGCTATCGTTATTTTTATAGGTGATAATAATAGGTAGCATTTATATATTACTTTAAGTTTTGCAAAGTGTTTTACAAATAATATCTCATTTGGTCCTCACAGAAATCCTGGGAAGCAGGTGCTTTATTATATCCATTTTACAGATGAGAAAACTGAGGCATAGAGTAGTTAAGTGACTTGCCCAAGGTCACACATTAGTAGATATCTGAGGCCAGATTTGAGCTCAAGAGTTTCTGACTACAATGAAAGCACTCTATATACTATATCCTCTGGTTGTCTCAAAGACAAAGCCTAGTCTCATTAACTCAAACCCCAGATATTCCGCTCTCCATGGCATCTTAGGTGGCAATGGGGACAAGGATAAAAATTTGGCTTACCCTGAGGAAGAGGACATTGGAAAGTTTGTGACTTGAGTCCTACCTGATCCCTATTCCCTATTATCTCTACCCTCATGTCACAGAATCAGAGAATCTGAATTGGAGAGTATCTCAAAAGCCATGTGGTTTAACCTATGTTTGTATCAGGATCCCCTTTAGAATCCCAAGAAATGGATATCCATCCTTTGTTAAAAGATCTACAATGATTATCCACAACCCAGAACCTGCCCAACCATCTCAGGATGTTTTCAGATCCCTCTGACTGTTAGAAAGGTTTTCCTTACCTGGAGCCCAGATCTGTCACTGTAATTTCAATCCCATGTCTTCTAGGGCTAACAGAACAAGTCTAAGTGGTAGAGGATATATTAATATATTGATATAGAATATATATTTCTCTGGGCGTGGTGATGCATAGTCCTAATCCTTGCAACTGAGGACGCTGAAGCCAATGGATTGCTTGATCTAGGAAGTTCTGAGCTGCAGAGGACTAAAGATGACCAGGCATCTATACAAAGGCTGGCACAAATATGGTGAGTCCCTGGAAACAGAGAGTCAAAGAAGAGGTAAACCAGCCCAGGCTGAAAAACAGAGCAGATCAAAGCTCATATGCAATTAGTAGTGGGATTGAGTCCATGAGTGGCTGCTGTATTTCCAGACTGGATGACATAGGGAGATCCAGTCTTTAAGAAAAATTGTGTACATATAAGTATATAAAATATATTATGTAAATAGTTATTATGCATATTATATTTATTATATATAATATATAGCTATTTCCCCAACTCTATTGCTTTATTTATAATTTTTACAAATTTTGATGAATATTTCTGATAAAAATATTCTCAATAAAAACTCCCTCCAAATATAAATATTTACAAGTAAAAAGTAGAACAGGAGATTATATGTGAAACCACATATCTCTGTTATATTCCACTTGTTTTTAAAAACATACATTTTGTTGATGTTATTTGTCTTTACATTGATTTCATTACACACCACCTCCCTCCACATTGACTTTATGACAAAGAAAAATCTTCAAAACATATAATAAGAAATCTTGCCTGATTGTATGTGTATGTACATGTATATACACACATGCATATGGTATATGTATGTGTGTATAATTTTGGTTCTAGTTGTTGTGATAGTAATGGCAATTAAAGATTCCCCTGTATTGGCTTGGTTTTCAAATTGATTGTGTTAAAACCCAGAGTTTGTTAATCCCACCTGTGGGATGGGCTTGTTGATGTGAAAAGAAAGTCCTGAACTGGGAGGAGCTGGTGATGTAGATTTGGAGAGACACTAGAGAGAGGCGGAAGATCTTTTTTGGAAGCAGCACCTCGTGGAGAGAGAGAGACTAAGAGAATTGCTGGTGGCTGCTTTGAATTGCCCTGGACTTTTGAGACCTGCCCCCTGAGCTGCCAAGGACTGAGGAGACATGGCTGTTTTGCTGGTACTTTGTCTGTCTGTTTTGATGTTATTTTGCCAGATTTGTCCACTGGTGAAAGACTGTCCTTTTGTTGAAGAAGTCCTGGAACCTGGCTGTTCGCTAAGAAGGCCTGCGACTGTCCTGCAGACAGAGAGTGAATACTGTCCACTGGTGAGGGACAGTACTGTTGTTGCAGGGGTCTGGAGACTGTCCTGCAGACAGACTGAATACTGTCCACTGGTGAGGGACAGTGCTGTTGTTGCAGGGGTCTGGGAGCCTTTCTGTTGGTTCAGAAGCCCTGAAGAAGGATTTTCTTGTTGTATGTTTACAGAAATCCTGGGAGAGGGCTTTGCTAATGTGTTCAGGGGTTCTAGGACTGTTCTACAGACAGAGGATAAATTCATGAAGGGACTGGCAATGTATCTTATGGCCTTGCTAAGCTTTGTCTCCCCAGGAACTAAGATTGCTGAGAACTTGCCTCTTGTCGAGATGAAGAAAAGACCTCCATTTGGGTATTAAGTGCTGTGTTTAAACTTGATGTAACTCTGGGGTAGATTCAATTGTGATCCAGGGGTGGGAAACTTTTGACCTTATGTTTGGAAACTAATCTCCATTTGAGAAGAGGGGCTTTGTGGTGGACTTAATTAAGGTATAGCCTAGGGGTGGAGAAGTATTTAGAACGGAGACTTTGTAATTGATTGAATGATTGGAAGATCCTGGGGTGGGGTAGTACTTGGAGATTATTTAATCACACTTAGTAAATGCTGTATTTGGAATGATGTCATGTTTTGATCTTCTCTGTTCTGGGTTTGTCACTGAATAAAATAGAGAGCACCTATGCTGGTATTTTGAACCTGGGAAGTTGCCTTTCCTTGGCATTACATTACAGTTGTACTCTTGTGAGGGAGGAAGAATATTTTGTTATCTTTGTTTTTTTCCCCGGGACTTTCATTGTTTTTTCCCATTATTTAGAATTCAACTTCCTTGTAATGATGTTTTCATTTATATGGTTGCTGGCATAGTACATCTTTTTCTTTTGTTTTCATTGCTATATGGTTCTTGATGCTTTCATTTATATAGTTGTTGGTGTTGTGTATATTGTTTTCTTGGTTATTTTGCTCTGCATTAGTTCACACAAATACTTCCTTGTTTTTCTAAATTCCTCATTTCATCCTTTCTTACTTCCCAGTAAGTGAAGTACATGAAATTCATATACCACATAGGCAGAAGTATACTGGAATAAGCTTAAACTAATTTAGGAGAGTTGATCGTTGAATTTTCAGTGTGAACATTTATACCTAAGAAATGGGTAAACTACAAATCAAGGCTTAAGTTATTATTTCACTGATTGTCTAGACTTAAGAAAGTGATGGGGAAAATGTTAATGCAGATTAAACTTAAAATTATGTCATATATACCCATTTCTTTTTTTCTGGACAGCTAGTTGTTAAACATTTATTAGCATATACCTGATCATAGCATTTTCGGTCATGTACCAGTAGATGGGTATCATGTTGTTTCCAGCCCTTTGGTACCTGAGAGTGCTACAAAAATATTCCAGAATATGTTGAACTTTTCTTCTGTCTTTGATTCCTTTGGATTGTATTTGCAGTAATGGGATTGTTGGGTCAAAGAGTATGGACAGTTTAGTAAATATCCTTGAATAATCTCAAATTAAAATCCAGTTTGGTTATATCATTTCAAAGCTCCACCAACAGTGCATTACCACACTGATCTTGTCTTTTGTTTTTTTTACTAATTTGCATGGAGTGAGGTGCAACACAAAGTTCTTTTAATTTGCATTTCTTTTACTGTTAGCAATTTGGAGCATGATTTCAACTACTAATGTTTCATGAAAAGGGAGTAGTTTTAGAGGAATTGATTTATTCCCAGTTTATCTTTTATGAAGACTTCCCAAATTTCATAGACTTGTTCATGGGTATGGATGCTGAGTTCATATGCTAGAGGGCTGGTTGTTAAGAACCAGGAACCAAATATATAAATGCCAAATATGCATAAATAATATCTCATGTTTATATAGCACTTTAAAATGTGCAAAGCATTTTTAATACATTATTTTATGTGAGCCTCCATAGTTGTGATCAACTAGGTGAATTGGGGACACATTTTCCCCTTGGACACTGATGTTTGCAATCACACTCTGTCAGGTTTGTGAAACGAGTAGATAATCAGAGTGCACTCCTTGGGAGATGTATTTCTGCATCAGGAAGCCACTGACCTGATTGACCCTCTTATTGGCAGCCTCTGTGAAAACCATGGAGACCAAATGACCCACTTAGGTCTTCAAGGCAGCACTGAGGGAGGATGGGAATGGAGATCGTTCCTGGGCCACTGATGCTGTGGCTGCTGCCTAGGCAAGACTATTTCTAGGGACAATGGGAAACATACTTCTGGAACTTTTCCCAATGTAGTTTATAGCAGAACAAAAATATTGCACTAAGATGCACGAATTAAAATTCTACCTCCAAACAAAACTTTGCAAATAACAGCCTCCTGCAATCCAGCATGTGGGGGTTAGTTTGTATAGTTGAAAAAATGTTAGATTTGGAGTTCACAGGTCTTGGGTTCAAGTTTTGCCACTGTGTTATGTTGGCAAGTCACTTAATCTTTCAGAGGCCCCAGTTTCCTCATATGTAAGATGATGATGCTGGAAGAGATGACATCTGAGGTTATTTTCTATTCAGAAACTATACCCTTATGATCTCCAGGAACAGCTTATAACTGGCTTACACCTCAGAATAACTGTTTGTTCTTGTGCCCCCAAACACTTTATAGGCTTCTGGGGCATTATTAGCTTTTCCTGCATTTTCTCTTATGAGAACAAGTACAGGACCAGTATAGATATACTTACAGGGAAAAGAAAATACTATTTTAATTCTTTTAACTTTTACAGACATTGGTATGATTAGTCTGTTTGCAAAACAACATTTGCTGATGTTTGTCTATATTTAAGAGATCTGGACCAGATTCTGTGGTTAAGAATAGAAGAAAGGAAAGGTTCAGTATCTGCTTAATTAGATAGATGTTTTTCTCTATTAGAAATTCTTTTAAAAATATGCCACCTTAATCACTCTCTTACCAAGAGAGTCATTCTGTATAAGAAAGACTGAAAAAAGGTAGAAAAAGACCATTTCAACAAAACTAACCAACACATGAACAAATTCTGCCAGTGTGTGCTGTTCCACATATATAGTCTCCTACCTTGACAAATAAGGAATATGGGAGGGTACATTTTCTCAAATTTTTTTAAGGATTAAGCTTGGGCAACATAATTAGATAACATTCAGTTTCTTTTTTTGTTGTCATCAGTTACATTTACATCATCGAAATAATTTTGCTTATTGTTATGTTGGTTCTGCTAACTTCACTTTGCATCAGTTCATATAAATCTTACCATGCTTCTCTGAATTCTAATTTAATTTTAAACATCAACCTCCGATCTGAGTGCTGTATAGGACAACTGAAGTGTTTTTTCTGGCCCAAGTATAGAATCAAAACAATCAGGCTTTATTTTTGGCAGGTGAAAAACCTCAGTCTTCTTTCAGTTGGAAAATGAACATGTATAACATCATGGATAAGTCCCCCATAGGTTGATGCAGAAAGTATAATATGGGTCTCACTCAAATTACTTTTGGCCTCGTGGCAGCAGAGGAGAACTCAGTTTTGCATTTCTAAAGTGCTTTGGAGGAAAATGTTCCCTCTATAAAAAGTGTCATTATAGTAGATTGATATATCTGAAATAAATTGATAATAAATTTCCTTGCCTGGGTGTTAGAGAAGATGGAGGGAGGGTGGAGAAAAGAAGATGATAAGTTTGGGATAGTCTATTTCAGCTAATAGCAGAGGAAAAAAAGTCTACCTTTCTTTCTTCTCTTCTCCTGATGTGAGGACAAAGGGTCAAATTAATGGAGCTCTGAATAAAATGATAGCCTCTTTCAAAGATGACTTCACATTCTACTAGTGAAGTGAGAAAATCCCGAGTCGGATCCTGTGGCTTTCCAAAGTGTGGGGCTGACATGTTACAAAATTTTCATATTACAAAAGCTGAAAATACACTGTTTTCAGACACTCCAGCCATACAAGGGAATGCACTAGAGATTAGAATTAGGAAAATCAGAGTCCTTTTAAGTTGAATTATTTGGAATGGCTGCTTCTGTGGATTTTCTTTTGGTTGCTGTTCTTTAGAGTACATTTTCATGGCCCAATTACCAGACCAATTATAGTTTTCTCTTTTTATTTGTTCATTTTTATTGCAACCAGGAAGGGTGGTGGTGGGGGTTTTGTGGGGGAAGGTACATTGTGACAGTCTCATTTATAGAAGGCTTTCAATGTTACTGATTAGAATGCTCTTTAGCTAGTCGACTTTCCAGTGATGATACTATAAAAACTGCCTTTCAGATTAGAATCTTCATGACAATGGAAGTGTTTCCCACTAATGGAAATATATGGATGTGAGCTGCCTCACTGAGTGAAAGAATATAACAAGGGCCTTGGTTCTGGACTCCACATTTGTAAAATCTTCGTCAGGGACCTGGAGGATAGAACATGCTCATGGATCTTGCAGAAAATAAATGACTAGGAAATAGGATCAAAATTCCAAATGACTTTGGTCATTTAGGTGTAGTGAACCAGATCATGCAGAAAGCTGGGATTTGCCTTTCCAGGTTGAACCAGAGGTTCAGGCTAGTGTCATGGAAGGGAGAATGGACTCACTGTCAGGAGATCTGGATTAAGATCCTCTCTGAGACTCTGTTTTCCAATCTGAAAAATAGTATTTGCACTATGCACTTCAAGTTCAAATTTGACAAGCTTTTATTGAGTGTCTAGCATAGTTAGCTAGTTAGGCGCTGGAGATACAAACACAAAAATGCAACAATTCTTTCCCTCAATAAGTATATGTTGGTGAGGGTTTGGGAGAGTGATAGTAGTAGGGAAGGTGTGGTTATAGCAAAAGTAAATCAGGGCATGCTAAGTGTAGGCATTAAAATGACTACTATCAGGCAGCTAAATGACTCATTGGAGTAGGGCTTGACCTTGAACTCAGGAAGACTTGAGTTCAAGTCCTGCTCAGACACTTACCAATTCTGCAGTGCTAGACAAGTCACTTAATAACTCTCAGATTCAGTTTCAGCACCTGTAAAAAAGAAGTGATTGGAAGAGATAGCCTTTAAAATCCTTTCCAGCTCTAAATCTATGACTCATTAGACCTGTAGCAGAGAGAGAGAGAGAGAGAGAGAGAGAGAGAGAGAGAGAGAGAGAGATTGATTTTGACTGTGCTATCTTAAGGCATATGGAAGATGAGAAACGGCTTCAAAATAGCTAGCACTTATATAGCATTTTAAGGTTTGCAAAGCATTTTTAAAAATATTATCTTATTTTATTCTAATAACAAACCTGAGAGATAGGTTTATCATCCCTGGTATCCCTATCCCTGTTTTACAGACTTCAGGCAAATGAAGGTTAAATGACCTGCCCAGGGTCATACACATAGCTGGCAAGTGTCTGAGGTCAGATTTGGACTTGGTTCTTTGTGACTTCAGGTCTAGCACTCTAGCTGCCATCTTTAAAAAGTCAGTCTAATAGCTACAGCAGAATAAATGAATGAATAAATGAATAAACATTTATTATGAGCAGGAATGAATGTACTCAAGAAGTGATGAGAAATCCACAGTTGTGATGGTCAAGGAAAGATAAATGTGGGGTAGCTACTCCAAGAAAAAAGACTATGTGGACAGTATTTTTAAAAAGATGGAGGAGGGGGTAGGCTAGGTGGCACAGTGAATAGAGTGCTGGCCTCTGGAGACAGGAGGACCTGAGTT
Organism: Petaurus breviceps papuanus; assembly: GCF_028583685.1. Classification (NCBI taxonomy): domain Eukaryota; kingdom Metazoa; phylum Chordata; class Mammalia; order Diprotodontia; family Petauridae; genus Petaurus; species Petaurus breviceps. The sequence continues at coordinate 6,004,208 of NW_027187317.1, read as the reverse complement.
TGGATCAGACCTCAGACACTTAACACAAAACTAGCCATGTGTCCTTGGGCAAGTCACAACCCCAGTTGCCCTCCCCCCAAAAAAAGCAAAAAAAAAAATATGGAGGAGGCATCAGAACCAAAACTGCTCTGGGAGTTGTCTCTTCACATGGTGTAATGAAATAACTTTGAAACTTTGTTCAGCCTTCTTTATTCTGCTGTAGTTTGATGGTCAAAGAAAACAAGTATGATCTTTGGCTACACTGAGAGACACTTAGGTCTAGAAGGTTATAGGTCATGGCTGTGATAGTTCCACTGTACTTTGGTCAGATGCCATCTGGAATACTTACTATGTTCATCTCTGGACACCATATTTTAGGAAGCATATAGATAATCTTTAACACCCAGAAGAGGCTGACCAGTATGGGAAAGGGCCTCAAGGTCATGCCATATGAGAATTCATTGATGGGACAAGGGAGAGTCTCAGAGGAAAAAAAAAAGACTTAGGAGGGACAGGATAGCTATCTTGACATATGGGAAGGGCTGTCATATGGAAAAGGGATTAGATTTGTTCTGCTCTGTTCCAGAGGACAGAATCAGGAACAACAGATAGAAAGTAGAGAGAGTCATACTTAACCTTTGTGCAAGGAAAAAAAAATCCCAACATTTCCTAAAGTTTAAAACTATTCAACAGTGTAATGAGTTGCCTTGGGGAGTAGCAGGGCCTTGTACGGTGGAGAACTCTAAACAAGGAATAGATATTTACTTATCTGAGATGTTGAGAGGATTCTTATTCAGGGATAGGTGTCTTTTTTTTTTTTTGCTTTTTTTTTGGGGGGGGGCAATTGGGGTTAAGTGACTTGTCCCAGGTCATTTGGCTAGTAAGTGTTAAGTGTCTGAGACTGGATTTGAACTCAGATCCTCCTGATTCCAAGGCCGGTGCTCTATTTACTGTGCCACCTGGCCGCCTGATAGTTTCTTCTGAGGCACCTTTCAATTTGGGTGCTTTTAGGAGAAAGACACTATTGTTCTTTCTCTTCTGCTTCCTCAGGTGTGAAAGAGGTTTAGGATGCAAGATGTGGGGGTATGGGCTAAATTTTCAGGAAACCACTTCAGAAGCAGATTATGAAGGAGGGTAGTGACAGAAATTATTCTCTCACCTGAAACCCTATCTAGCAGCTAGGTGACTAGCTGCAGGGGGATTGACATCAATTAACCTGAACATCCATAGCCATGCATAAGTTTTTCCAAAGATGTTGAATGCTAATTTAAGATTAGTTTTAAAGGAATCTTCGAATAAAGGTTTGTATATAAGATTACTGTTACATTAAATCGATAATTTTAACAGAGAAAGGTACAAAACTTTACCTTATCTTTATTTCTTTAATGTAATCCTTTAAAAATTTCTGCTTAATATATTAAGAATTTAGCTGCGTGGATCTGATGCTATTTTATATTAAGAAATGTTGGGAAAATATGCTCATTTATTCTTTAAAGCTTTTGGTTTATGCTTTATTTCTTGGCTATGTGGTCATAGTAACTTGTCACCTTCTGGTAGCAATGTATGTAAGCTGCAGATGCAAAAGACAAGGAGAAAAACCAGCCTCCTAGGGGCTAAAATGATAAAAACTCAAGTGATGGAGTGATGGTCAATGTCTCAGTGACCAAAATTTAGATGACAGATCAGCATAAAAATTTGCTTTTATGCTTTTCATCAGTGGAATCTTTGAATGGGGCACAGGTGACCAACTGCTCTTGTGATTTTAAGAGCACTGGAAGGCTCCCTGTCTCCCTAATGTCCTCCCTTCTACTTCCACAAGCTTATGCTTAGAACTGTGGCAGAGGTCTACCTCTTTAAACAAAGAAAAGAAAACAGTCTGTTTTCAAAGAACTTATATTCTAATGGTTGGAAGCAACTCATATAAGGGAGTGATGGCCGGGGAGAGATTATTTGGATTGTAAACCATAGGGATTGATCCCTTTCCAGAAGCAATGACAGAATTGATCTAATTACCAATAGCAGAAGTAGAAGGTAGGAGAGGGAAATCTGCTAAAAGGCAAATACACCTTGGAGGTATTAATCTATCATTAATCATTTACATATTTTTAAATTAAGGATCTGAGATCAAGAAGGGGGAGAGGGCAAAGGGATAATAGGCATCTGAAGTGGGGAGGGGGCATCATCAAAGGAAGAAAAGGCTAGGATGAGAGTGACTGACATTGCTGAACAATAGTTTCACTAATCCATGTCTTTGCTAAGGAAAACAAAAATGGTCCATTTAATCAGTCAATAAATATGATGTAACCAGGCACCGTGCTAAGCTCTGTGGATACAAAGAAAGGAAAAAGAAAATCTCTGCTTCTCCTCCCACCTCCTGCCTCTTCCCTAGTGCCCCCCCCCCCACCAAATCAGAGAAAATTGGAAAGATTGGAAATAACCAATGGAGAAAGACACTAGAGTGAAGAGGGAGTGGGAAAGACTTCCTGTAGAAGGTGGGATTTTAGGTATAGGAAGACTAGAAAGATGAAGGAGAGGTTCTCACGGGGTATAAAGTTGCAGCACGTCTGTTCCTGATTGCTTAAGCAGACTAATTCTTTTAATCCTAATTTTAATCCTAATTCTTTAGTTCAATTATTTTTTTTATTAATAGATGTGATATCAATCTTTGACTCCTGGAGAACAAGAATACTCCTCATGGGGCAAAAAGCCTCCAAGTTTTCCTCTAGTCTGATGAATGTATGAGGACTGTGCTTTTCTGCAAAAGCAGTAGCATTGTAAGCTAAGGAATAATGTTAATAATAACTAGCACTTATATACCACATTAAGGTTTGTAAACCATTTTATATGTGTTATCTTATTTGATCCCCACAACAACCGTGTGAGAAAATGGTAGAATGTACTCTTCTCTTAATATTGAGCACATACGAGAACTCCAGCTGACGCCAGAAGCTGGAAGCCTATAGAAATTCTATTACTTCATGCCCAGTAGAATCATGCCTTATGGTGACCAGCAGCTATGAAAAATCAACAGGCAGCAATGAATGCCTGACAGATACTATATGCTATATCTCCACATCTGGCAGGGATTACCCAATTGGGAAAAAATGTCTGCTCCATGGGAGGTTTAGGAAGCAGGCTCAGGGGTAGCAACACAGTGATACTGCTGGAAAAAAAAATTGTTGGTTTTTAGCATCAGAGGCATAAGTTGCCTCTCCTGGGTATGCCCTGACTATACATGTTCCCTACACGTGTGCTAGTCTGTAATTGTTTCCCAGGTGTGTCTACTTTTCCCACTGGTGGCATGTATATTTGTGGGAAAATCTGCCTCAGATTTATAGGAAAACATTTTATCATTATTTTCCTACTGTGATAGTTCATTAAGTGTCATTACTTTGAATTAACTGTATCCTTTCATTCTCTAGCCCTCCATTGGAGGGCTTTTGGGTTATAGTACCTTGCATATGAGAAAACCTTGTCTAGGCAACTCAGAGGTGAGTTGGAGGAAGCCCCCAGGTTCTGTATCAACAGCAAAGACAAAGTCTTTCATGCCATCCTTATGGACACGATGGAAGGATGCAAGGTAGATAATTAATGTAAGTAGATTTGGAGCTGGTTAAAGGATCAGATTGAAAGAACAGCCTCAAATAGGTCAATATCACCTTGGAGGACAGTGTCTAAAAGTATGACCCAGGAATCTGTCCTTGACCCCATGCAGTCTAACATTTTTATCAATGACTTAGACGAGGGCGTATATGACATACCTATCAACTTTGCAGATGCCATAGATCTAGAAGTGGTAGATAATTAAAATGTTGGATGATAGAATAAATATTGAAAAAGATCTTAACAGGCCAGTATGATGGAGTGAATTAAATAAAATGAAATTTAATAGTTATAAAAGTAAAGTATTATACCTAGTTTGAAAAAAATCAGCCTTACATATAGAAGATTGAAGAGGTTTGGCTGGATTACAGTTCTGGGTAAAAACAGCCAGGGATTTTAGTGGATTGTAAGCTAAATAGAATTAACTGTGGGACATACCAGCCAAAAAGACTAATGCAATCTTGGGTTACATTAAGGAACAGTGTCCAGAATGAGGGAGGTGATAGTCTCACTGTACACTGCTCTGGGTAAATGATGAAATTGGCAGAATAATGGACATAATGTTGGATCTGGAGTGCGGAAGATCAAAGTTCAAATCTGGCCTTGAGTTTTACTAGTTGTGTGACCCTGGGCAAGTCACTTAACCTCTGCTTGTCTTAATCCACTGGAGAAGGAAATGGAAATTCACTCCAGTATTTTTTCCAAGAAAACCCCATAGACAGTAAGTATTGGTATGCTTTGTTTCACAGGGTCATGAGGAGTTGGACATGGCTGAACAATTGAATGACAATAACAACAAAGGTCAGAAACCTGGACAGCTGATTTAATAGTTACCTTCAAGGATTTAAAGGCTACCATTTGGTTAAAATATTACACTTGTTCTGCTTGGTCCCAAAGGGCAACCTGGGTGGATGGGAGTGATGAAGAAGATTTTAGATGTGCTGTAAGCAAAAGCTTCCTAATAATTAGAGCTATGGGGGGGGGGGGGCGGAGTCAAGATGGCAGAGTAGAAGCATGACCTTCCCGCAGCTCCGGCTTCCACCCTCCCCAATCCATGTAAAAAGGGGACTCTAAACAAACTTTGGAGCTGCAGAACCCACAAAATGACACAGAGAAGCTAACCTCCTGCTGAGGACAGGCTGGCAGGAATCCAGCATAGCGCTCTGGGAGCCAAGCCCAGCCCCACACCTAGGCTTTAGCCCCAGGGCAGGCCTGACCAGCCAGGCCAGAGGGACTCCAGATCAGCAGCAGCTGTGGCCCTTTCCAGATTTATCAACACATAGACACAAAGGACAAAGTGAGAGGTCAGTACAGTCTGGACTTTGGGACCAGTAAGTGGGAGTGCCTGGCTTTTACCCCCAGGGCGAAAAGCTGCTGAGCCGCTGGCACAGCCAGCCAGCACCACATGGCAGCTTCAGCTCTTGGCCTGCAGAGTGTAGGGGGACCAAGCACCAGTCTGAGGGGTAATTGCTCTTGCTTTAACCTGCTTGGATCTGGATTGCAGTCTAGGGTGGAGGTTCTGGGTTGTGTGTCCAGCTTGCCAGAGCATGTGGAGACCTCAGAGAGGGCACCCATCTAATACCTCCGGCAGCTGAGAAAACCCCAGCATTTGGGACGAAATCTCCCCATCTGGTGGCAGAGTCCTACTGTGGCAAAAAGCCCATAAGTCAAATAATTGAGTGGCAAAATGAGCAGGCAAAGGAAACAAAGCAGACAGAAGATTCCAACAATACATTCCTATTTTGGGGACAAAAAGGAGCAAAGCACGGAACAGGAGGAAAGCAGTGAAGTCAGAACTCCTGCACCAAAAGCTTCAAAGGAAAATACAAGCTGGTTACAGGCCATAGAGGACCTTAAGAAAGATTTTGAAAACCAAATAAGAGAAGTGGAGGAAAAATTGGGAAGAGAAATGAGAACAATGCAAGAAAATTATGAAATGAGAGTCAACAACCTGACTGAGGAAAATAATACCTTAAAAAACAGACTGACTCAAATGGCAAAGGAGGCCCAAAAAGGCAATGAGGAGAAGAATGCCTTAAAAAGCTGAATTTGCCAGATGGAAAAAGAATCTCAAAAACTCAATAAGGAAAATCATTACTTCAGAATTAGATTGGAGCAAATGGAAGCTAATGACTTTATGCGAAATCAAGATGCTTTTAAACAGATCCAAACAAATGAAAGAATAGAAGGCAATGTGAAATATCTCATGGGAAAAACCACTGACCTGGAAAATATATCCAGGAGAGATAATTTAAAAAGTATTGGACTGCCTGAAAGCCATGACCAAAGTAAGAACCTAGAAATCATCCTCCAGGAAGTTCTCAAAGAAAACTGCCTTGATGTTTTAGTACCAGAGGGCAATTATAGAGGTTGAAAGAATCCACTGATCACCTCCTGAAAAAGATCCCAAAAAGAAAACTCCTAGGAATATTATAGCCAGGTTCCAGAATTCCCAGATTAAGGAGAGAATAATACAAGCAGCCCCTAAGAAACAATTTGAATATTGTGGAAACACAATCACGATAACCCAGGATCTGGCAGCTTCTACACTGAGGGATCGAAGGGCTTGGATATGATATTCCGGAGGGCAAAGGAGCTGGGATTAAAACCAAGAGTCACCTACCCAGCAAAACTGAGTATCATGTTTCAGGAGAAAATATGGTCATTCAGTGGAATAGAGGACTCTCAAGCATTCTTGCTGAAAAAACCAGAGTTGAATGGAATATTTGACATTCAGATACAAGAAGCAAGAGAAGCATGAGAAGGTAAACAGGGAAAAGGAATCATAAGGAACTTATCAAACTTTTAACATTCCTACATGGAAAAACAATAATTGTAACTTATAAAACTATTCTCAGTAGTTGAAGGGATTAGAAATACATATGTGTGTGTATTTGTCTATATATGAGGGTATATGGGCATATGAATACATATGTGAATGTGTGTATATATGTTTACAGGTACACATAGAGGGCACAGGACCAATTTAACAGGAAGGAATGATACTTAAAAGGTGAAATTAAGAGGTGAGAGGAATATAATGAGAGGAGATGGGGAGAGACAGATTGGGGTAAACTATCTCATACAGAAGAGGCAAGGGAAAATGGTTACAATGGAGAGGAAGAATAGGAAAGCAAAAGGGAATGGGTCAACCTTATTCCCATTGAATTTGGCTTGAGGAGGGAGTGAAATACACACTAAATAGGGTATCTCACCCTCCAGGAGAATTGGGGGGGAAGGGGATGAGAGGGGGTATGATAGAAGGGAGGGTAGGCTGGGGGGGAGGGAGGTTGGAAGCACCAACTTTTGAAAATAGAGGGATCAAAGTGGAGAGCAGAGCGGGTGGGAGGTGGGATGGGACGGAGGGAAGTGTTATCAGTATTTTACAATGTATCTACTATGTTATTGTTTTGCATTAGACACACATGTGCAACCTATACTGAACTGCATATCTTCCCAGTAGGGGTGGGTGACAGGGAAGGAGGGGAATGAATCTGGAAGTGAAAGTTTTGAAATCAAATATTCAAATATGTATATATATATATATATATATATATAGATGTATATATGTGTGTGTGTGTATGTGTATATATATTTATATATATGTGTGTGTGTGTATATATACACTATTATTAATACCATCTTACATGTAATTGGGAAATGGGATGTGCAGGCACTGAGGCATAGAGATCCACTGGAAAAGTGGAAAGGGGTATGGGGGAAAATGTGGGAGAGAGCAGATTGGAGGAGGGGATATCCTGTGGGACTGCTATTTTGGGGCGGTGGGTGGGGGAGAAATGGGGAGAAAATTTGTAACTCAAAATCTGGTGGAAATGGATGATGTAAATCAGAAGTTAATAAAGCATTAAAAAAAAAATTAGAGCTATCCTAAAGGGAAATGGGATGCTTCCGGTAGCACTAGGTTTCTTGTTACTGGAGAGCCTCAAAAGCTGGTTGGATGACCTTTTTCTCTATTAGTATGATGTAGAAGAAAAATATTGGTCAATATTGGGTTGGGACTAGTTGAGAGCTCAGGTTCTTTTTTTTTTTTTTTTAAAGCAATTGGGGTTAAGTAACTTGCTCAAGGTTACACGGCCAGTTATTTCTGGGTGTGGTGCTAGGTATCTGAGCCTGGATTTGATCCCCCAGGTCATCCCGACACTGGGGGCCAGTGCTGAGCCACCTGGCCACCCCAGGAGAGCTCAGGTTCTTTAAACTCTCAGATTCTATAACTTGAAACTTTAGGCATGGGCAAGGTGATCAGGCCAACCCTGCTAATTTATTGGACCTGTTTTATTTGTTGAAAACACCAACTTTCTTAGTCTTAGAGGCTTACAAACAAGAGAATAAAAAAGCTATGAGTTTTGAGGTCAATGAAGGCTAAGACAGAAGATAACTTAGGTCCACCCAGATCCAGGGAGATGCCAAGTTTCAGTGTGTGGACATACCAGTATGGGAAGGGCTTGGCGAATGTAGCTTCTATTTTCTGCTCTACTCTCTACTCTCTCACACACAACACTGCTTCTAGGCATTCTGTAGCTAAGGGACTTCCCAAATGGGGAATTTTCTTTCACTGACACCTGGAGGTATTTACACCTAGAGTATTCCTCAGTTAAGGGGGGCAGGGCAAAAAGAACTCAGTTTTCAAAGTGCCATTGCCTTTCTCAATAACTTCAGATTGGAGCCCCTTCCTGGTAATGGGGAGAAGAAGTTGGGGGACTAGGCAGAAATGGTATCTTCAGCATAAAATACTCAGAGCCAGGAAAGCATTTTGGGACTTTGCTACCTATGCTCAAAGGCTGGGTGAGGAGCTGCCACCTAAAATTTCTCCCTTTTGTATTCCAGATATCTTCTACATCTTTCTCATTCCCACAGACCTGTAGTTTGGATTGTCTGAAAGTACTCATTCCCTGATCATAGCCCACCTATATAACTGAACCTCACTAGTTCTGTGTTTCTTGAGGGTATCCCATTAAAAAATGCTGTTAAAAAAGATGTGGATTTAGGGGTGGCTAGGTGGCTCAGTAAATAGAGCACTGGCCCTGGAGTCAGGAGGATGTAAATTCAGATCCAGCCTCAGACACTTGACACACTAGCAGTGTGACTTTGGGCAAGTCACTTAACCCCAATTGCCATTCAAAAAAGCAAAAAAAAAGATGTGGATAAAAAAATACTTATTCTGTTAGCAGCAGCAGCAGGTCTATTATGGTGGTGGTTGTTCTTGATTTATCTCTATCTGTGTAATTCATGGGCATTAACCTCATTTGATTTTAATTCATTGAAAACAATGGGGAGCAATGTGGTACAGTGGAGAGAATGTGAAATTTGAAGTCAGAGGACCTGGTTTTGAATCCTGGACTTGTCCATTAATACTTGTGTGACTTAGGTCAGCTTACTTTTACCACTCTAGGTTTCAGCAAAATAAATAGGTTGACCAAGATGCTACCAAAGTTCTCTTTAGCTCTAAATTCATGATCCTATTTTTAATGGTAAGTTCATTCTCTTTGAATCTCTTCTGAGAGGCAGGATTTATGATGATTTTACAATGTCTATAGAGATTAAGATCACAGAATATCACAGAATGTCAGAGTCAGAAAGATTCTCCATAGTCAAATATTATATCTCTGTGTGGAGCAGCTACCAGTTGCTCTGAACTGACCAGGCACAAATAAGGGTCATGAAGTAGGGTTTTTGTTGTTGTTCAGTTGTTTTCAGTTGTGTCTGACTTTTTGTGACCCCATTTGGGTTTTTCTTGGCAAAGATACTGGAGTGATTTGCTATTTCCTTCTCCAGCTCATTTTACAGATGAGGAAACCGAGGCAAACAGAGTTATGTGACTTGTCCAGTGTATAGTGTCTGAGGCCACATTTGAACTCAGGAAAATGAGTCTTCTTATCTCCAGGTCCAGTATTCCATTCACTGATTCCCCAGGTGCCCCTCAAGTTGGTTTACTGAGCTTATAAGAACACAAAATAATGGTCAGAGTTACATGTTGCTAGTAATGGTGAATGGCGGCTCTCCCCTATACCTTCCTTTTCTCCTCAGGGAAACATGCTCAGGTCAGTGGTTTTTACAGCCTCTGAGGAGGCAAGGAAACTTCCAGGTCTGTGACACCTTGAGCTTCCCTCCCTGGATTCTTTTAATTTGCCCATAAGATTGCCACATGCCAATGTGACCAGTGTAAAGATTTCCATTGTTCTTGAACAAAGAAACCTTTGTGCTTTGCCTGCCTATTTAGTAGGGATGGTCCAGGAATGTTCCCTAGTCCTTGAGTGTCTCGAATTTCTCCCTGTACCACAGCCTAGGGGTTTCACCTTTTGAAATTCTAACTACATCATAGGGCCTGTTCCTCCTTCATAATATGACAAGGCACCATGGCCAGTCTACTGTGCCAACCCATACTCATCCTACAACTCACCAGACAAGTAGTTATCCAGGCTTTACTTAAATACTTCCAATAAGGGGGAAACTACTATTTCCTAAGTCAGCCCAATACACTTTTAGATAACTTATTATTAGTAAGTTTTTCTAACTTTGATTCTAAATTTGCCTAAACTTACACCCCTTGTTCCTAATTCTGCCCTCTTGGGAGAAACAGAATGTATACCCCCTTTCCCACAAGGTTGCCTTTTATATACTTGGAGACAGATTGAATATTCCTCCAGTCTTCTCTAGATTAAACATTCCCAGTTCCTTCAACTGATATTCATATAGTACAGAACCCCTCTTTTATTCTAGGGTCTGATGGGAAGTGGCTCTTCTGCTCATTAAGGACAACCAATCTACATGTGCTAGATAGTAATAATAGCTAACATTTATTTTTAAATGATATTTTGTTTTCCTCCAATTATATGTAAAAGCAATCCTAACATTTATTCTTTTTTCTTCAAGTTTTGAGCTCCAAATTCTAATCCCCTCTTTCCCCTCCCCCCACCACGAGATAGTAAGCAATCTCATATAGATTTTAAGTGTATAATTATGTAAAACATTTCCATATTAGTCATTTTGTGGAAGAAAACAAATTACAAAGGAAGGAAGGAAAGAAAGAAGGGAGAGAGAGAGTGAGAGAGAGAGAAAGGAAGGAAGGCAGGAAGGAAGGCAGGAAGGAAGGAAGGCAGGAAGGCAGGAAGGAAGGAAGGAAGGCAGGAAGGCAGGAAGGAAGGAAGGAAGGAAGGAAGGAAGGAAGGAAGGAAGGAAGGAAGGAAGGAAGGAAGGAAAGAAGGAAGGAAAGAAGGAAGGAAGGAAAGAAGGAAGGAAGGAAGGAAGCTTTGTTCTGTATTCAGATGCCATCAGTTCTTTCTCTGGTGGCAGAGAGCATTTTTCATCATGAATACTTAGGGATTGTCTTGGATAATTGTATTGCTGGGAATAGCTCAGTCATTCATAGTTATTCATCATATAATATTGTTGGAATGTTGTATTGTTGTACTGTACAATATTGCTGTATTGTTACCATGTGCAACATTTTCCTGGTTCTGCTCAGTTCACTCTGTATCAGTTTGTGTAAATCTTTCTAGGTTTTTCTGAAATCATCCTGCTCATCATTCCTTATATTTACAGCATAGCCGAATTTGTATGTAGTGCTTTAACTTTTGCAAGTGCTTTTTATATGCCATTTCCTCTGATTTTCACAACCCTTGTCAGGTATGTCTAGTGACAGAGGCAGTTGCAATGATCCCTGATGTTGGAAATAGTCTCTTAGAGGAAAATAATGAAACATGCCTCCCTTTGGTAAGGGAGGTCTAGATACTGAATATTGTATACAGTTTCAGATATAGTCACCACTTCACTTGGCTTCACTTATCTGTTTTCTTTGTGGCAAAGAAGGAGTCTATAGATGGAGCATGGCAGGATGTGAGAAAATATCTATAGTGTAAAAAATAAAAGACATAAAATCTAAAAAGAAAAACTAGTTATGTTTTTTAAAAAGAAAGAAAATGGCCATTTTAATGTATTACTGTATTTTGAGACATTTTTCTGGTTCCCTGATACTATGCCAGTACAACAAATGGTCCTTCCAAGACGAGATATCTGAATCGTTTGGCAGAATTCTAGGCTATGCATGAATATCTCTTCACACAAGTGCTGTGATCTCAACTCAGGAAGCAACCGTTTCATCCAGTTTATCAAATACAAATTACACCCACAGACTTTGGCAAATTCTCAATGACTTGGCTTATTGTCGTCTGTATCATAAAACCAGACCAGTCATAATATAGCCATTTTATTAACATGGATGGCACAGTTGCTTCTCAACAGCTGACATGAATAAACATGAGATTGCAGGGCTCTCAGTAGCTGGGTTGCTGAGCTGCTGTTTTCTGATAGTTAATGATGGCTTTGATGGGGGCATTAGGTGAAATATGATTCACCTGCCAACATTCTCATGCAAACCAAGACTTGTTTTCATCAGGTGAAGGATTCTATCAGGATGGGCTTTAGCCAGACACATCTGTTTGCCAAGTGACGGACATGTTTCTTGCTCATTTCTTTTTCGATTCCATACTATCCAACAAGTATGTATTAATTGCCCATTGGGTGCAAGGGCACTATTCTGGGAATTAGATATACAAAGATGAAATGAAGGACAATTCCTGTTTTCAGGGAGCTTTCATTCTATTAGGGTATGGGGTATGGTATATACAGGATGATTTGAAGCAGAAAAAAAGGAATGCTTTTAACTTGGACCTTAAAGAAGGCTTGAAATTATAAGAGAAGAGATAAGGAGACAATGCATTCTGGATGCTGTAGCAGCAAGCACCCCAAGCATCCTCAGGGTTGCTGCCACCACAGGTTCTTAGATCTGCTTTGTTAAAGGAAAGCAACTCAAAATGGGTTAACAAGCTTACTTTAATCAGTCAAATATGTATCGTTTACCTAGTTCAGGGGAAAAAGGCCAGCACCCCGAACTTCAGAATATACAGACAGAAACAGATCAAGTAGACAGATTTCCAAACTGTCCAACCATTACATCCATACCAAATCAAATCTGGGTTTCAACATCTGGGTTTTTCAAAGCTAAGGGGGGGGGGGGCTCTCAACTACGGCTTCCCAGAATCCAGATCAAATCACAGAACACTTCTCAAAGAGCCCCAAAACAGAGCTACACATCAGGGCTTATATAGCCTTCTCCTGGCTCAGAGAATGTAACAACCTTATTGACTCACTGGCCAATCAAGAAGTATCTACTGAAAAACAAGCCTCCCACCCCAGGCTCCAGGTGCACGTTAGCCTAGGGGCAGGGAAGATCTTTAAAATTTACATTCCCATTACAGATGCCAAGGACAGTTTATACTATACAGAGGTGGGGCAAAGAATGTAAGTTTGGGAAAAACAAGTAGGCTAGTGTGACTGGAATGAAATGTCTATGAAGGGAAATAATAATGTATAATAAGCCTGGAAAAGTAGATCAGAGTCAGATTGTGAGGGACTTTAAAAGTCATGTTGAAGGGTTGATATTTTATCCTAACTTCCATAGGGAGCCAATGAAAGTTCTTGAGGAATGATTAGTGCTTTAGGATGGATTGTAGAAAAAAGAGACTGACATATGAAGTCATTCATGGCTTTGCTTCAATTTCTCCAATTATGGAGAAACAGCTTCCAGAGGTGATAAGTGCCTGAATTAGAATGGCACCTGCACAAATGAGAATTCCCTTCTCCTGGTGTAACTTCCCTTTTCTTTTTAGCTAAGTCATATCCATCAGCACTTGGTATTTGTCTCCAATAGGAAATTTATCCTGATTATATTGTCTCAGTTCTGCTCTTTTTTTGATTTCAGTCACCTCTGAAGTAACACTTGTGTGGCTATGCTAAGGCTATGTTGTGTAAAAATAAGGCCATTTGGCTTCCAGTGCTAACATTCTAAGATGATCTGACAATAAACAAGCAGGGCCATCTGCAAATTGGCAGATGGAATCAACTCAAGTGCAAAGAAAAGTGATTCAGAGCTCAGAAACACAAATTAAGTTAAGGTTAAGTTAAGGTTTAAAAATGTCACCTTTACAAAATTAGGAAACAAGTCAAAAACCTTGAGTTCAGACTACTAACAACAATTAAATTAAAATGCTTCAAAAGACAATGAGAATCTTTTATTAAGCTAATTGTTTTTGAACCCATTTTTGGATTTAATTAAAAAATTAATTTCATTAGTGTTTAAGCTCTAAATAAGGCTAAGTCATGCCTATTAATTTCCAGGGTTGATCCTTTTGAAATTGGTTATTAAGGCACACAAAAGTCAAATCATACTATAGCAAGAACCATGGCAAAAAAAGTCTAATAATAATTTTATACTTATTCCTTTTATTGCAAATACTATTTTCATGCAGCAAAATTCTAGTAGTTGATGTTTAATAATTTTAAAATTAAATTTAAATTTTAAAAATCAGGACCTTTGATTTAATCATTTATAGGAAATTCCTGGTGTGGAAAAATCTCTTCACATATGTATGTTAACAATTCACTTGTATTACCTAATATTACTGTAATGGTAATGGGAATCTGAAAATCTTCCCTGCCCCTTGGCCCCTTGATAGGCTTAAGTGACTCTGAGAACCTTTCCTGATTTGAAAATGGAGTGGGGGGGGCGGGGTTTGTTTTTCAGGAACACCCACACCTTGTTACTTTGTGATTGGGCAGTGGGTAAAGAGGGTTTTGACATTCTCTGATCCAGGAGGAGGCTATATATATCCTGATGTGAGGTTTTGCTTTGGGGCTCCCTTTGGGAAGAGTTGTGTGATTTGACCAAATGAGACTCTGGGAAGCCATTGAGCCCCCCTGGCTTTGAAAACCCAGATGTTGGTGCTTCCCTCTCTGGTACCTAACTAGGTATGGATGTAATGTCAGACAGCTAGAAGCCCTGTCTGCTGATATGTTTCTCTGTATTTGTCTGTAACTTTTGTTTGTATTCTCTGAAGTTCAGAGTGCTGACTTTTCTCCCTGAACTAGATAAATGATACATGTTTGATTAAAGTAAGATTGTTAACCCATTTTGAGTTGCTTTCCTTTAGAAAAGCAGATCTAGGAACCTGTGCTAGCAGCCATCCTGGGCATGCTAGGGTGCTTGCTGCTACCGTGTTTCCCCGATAATAAGACCTATCCAGAAAATAAGCCCTCCTCTTACTGTGTAAGATTCCTCTAAAATAAGCCCTCCCCCGAAAATAAGCTCTGTTGAGATTGCTACTGTAGTGAAAGTGATCCCCTGCGCTACACGCTACATTACGGTACCCTCTGTATGCACCGTCCACCCCCCCCCCGTGAAACGCACGCCGCGCTCCGAGCTGCATCCAATCAGAGCTGCAGCAGTGAGCGCAATCAGAGCTGCAGCAGTGAGCATGTCATCCTGTTCTTTATTGAATTCATTATTGAATAAAGGTACATTTTTTTGTTCACATTTACCTGTTTATTAAAATTGCTGTCAATGTTCATTAAAATAAGCCCTCCCCTGAAAATAAGTCCTCTGGTGTTTTTCTGTCCAAAAAAATAATGACAGTGTCTTATTATCGGGGAAACACGGTACCATTACATATATTACCACTAGTCTCAGAGAGTTTGCTGGGAGCAGCATTAAGAGAGTAAATGGATTGCTAAAAATTCATGGCAAATGTGTCAGAAGTAGCACTTAAACTGAGGTCTTCCCTAAAGCTGCTCTTATCTTCTATACCAAAACACATCTTATATTTAATAATTTCATTGCTGTTCAGTCATTTCAGTTGTGTCCAAATCTTTGTGACCCCAACTGGGGTTTTCTTGGCAAAAATACAAGATTGGTTTGCCGTTTCCTTTTCCAGCTCATTTTACAGATGAGAAAACTGAGGCAAACAGGGTTAAGTGATTTGCCTAGGGTCACACAACTAGTAAGTATCTAAGGTGGGATTTGAACTCATGAAGATGAGTCTTCCTGATTCCAAGCCCAATGTCTTCTCTATTGTGCTGCATTACCTGTCCCTTTATAGAGGGTCTTAAAGTTTGCGAATTTCTTCCCTGGAGTCAGGAGGACCTGAGTTCAAATCTGTATTTAGCCACTTAACTAACTTTGTGACTCAGGATAAGTCACTTAACCCTGTTTGCCTTGGTTTCCTCATCTGTAAAATGAGCTGGAGCAGGAAATGGCAAACCAGTCCTGTATTTTTGCCAAGGAAACCCCAAATGGGGTCATAAATAGTTGGACACAACTAATTGACTAAACAACAATAGCTTATAAAGTATTTTCCTTATAACAACTCTATGTGGTAAGTAGCACAAATATTATCCCCCTCAACTTATGGAGGAGAAAACTTAGGCTTGGAAAGCTGAGCTTATTTGCCCACAATTACATGACTGGTAGATGAAGGAGCCACTACCTAAATCCAGTCCTCTTGACTCCGCCTCTCAGGCTTCTCCTATATCAGTCTGTGCCTCTTTAGTCTAACAGAAGCTAATATAATCCTGTGGAATTGGTTTTATTTTAATATAATAAAATTTTACTTATCATCTTTTATGACTGGAATAGGTCATATCTACATGATGCTACCCCTCAGAATAAGGTGAAAAATTAGTTTCTGGATTTTCTAGTTGGTTTGGTTCATGTAGATAATTAATTTACATGTTATCTTGAACTTTTAAGTTTTGATCTGGATGTCTGGTGCTCTGTGGACATGACAACAGACAGGTTAAATGATGGTAAACAGCATTAGAGACAGAACTAGAACTGAAGCCTTATGCCTAAGTATTTTTTTAAACCCCACTCTTCATTGGATTTCTTTTAAAATAAGATTTAGAACAGAAGTTTCCCGCCTGTACTTTTTACACCAGACTACACTGGTTTTTTTTTAAA
Source organism: Petaurus breviceps papuanus (assembly GCF_028583685.1). Taxonomy (NCBI): domain Eukaryota; kingdom Metazoa; phylum Chordata; class Mammalia; order Diprotodontia; family Petauridae; genus Petaurus; species Petaurus breviceps. The sequence goes on along the minus strand of NW_027187317.1, from coordinate 5,987,815 downwards.
ATTAGGTTTCTTGTTAAGATGATGCCGTTCAATAACAAATCTTTCCTTTTAATACAAAAGTACTGATGAAAATAATTTTCTTTGAATTACAATTATGCAACTTAATGAAGCTTTACGGATAAATTGAAGACATTTCTCAGCCTGTAGGTTTTTTTTTTTTTAACTAGCTTACAACATTCTCACACTAATGTTATAGTAATGAGGCAGATGATGGTCCTGAGTATTAGTATTGCTGCTTGAAATCACATTTCTAATTTCTATTAAAATTCTTCCTTGCCTGTAGCCTGATTTCTTTTGGGCTTTGGACTTTAACAAAGGTTATACTTTTATGTAAACTAAGATTTGACACTTCCCTTATATAGGTTTGATTTTATTAAATGAGATAATATTTTGAAAGTGCTTAGCACAGTGTTTGGTACATAGTAGGCATTTAATAAATGCTTGTTCCCTTTCCTTTTGCAATATAGCTGGAACATACAAGTTTGTCCACCCAAAGCAAAAAAATCTGTAGGAAAAGTGAAAAATTAAGTCAATCAGCCAGATATATTGGGATATTTGTTTATATATGCAAACTTCATGGTTCATTGAAAGAATTTTAAACTTCTGATTGTTCTGTCTTGTGTTTATAGATTCCTTTTTCCCACCCTCATTAGACTGTATTTTATTTAATTAAGTCAGCTTCAAGTTTTTGGACACTGTCATGTAATCATGGAGCCTTAGGGTTGGAAAGGATGCGAGGGGTTGCCTAGTTCAACCTCTCATTTTAGATATGATGATACTGAAGCCCAGAGGTTAAGTAATTTGCCCCAAATCACACAGGTGTTAAGCAGAAGAACTGATATTTGAACTCAAGGCCTCATTCAGTCAATTATCCTTTAGTAAGCTCCTATTATGGTGCTAAGCACTGGAAATAAAAAGGAAGACAAAAATCCCCTGCTCTCAAGGAATTCTGTCCCCCACAGTCTTATTTAGTCTCTGACTATAAAACCCAAGCACACTCTTTTCCTTACCATGTGTTCCTCACCTACATAGATCTCAAAGTTTTAAGTCAAATCAAGTTGCCACGGTCCTGAGAGACCCAAGAATGGATGGCGTGGCTTTGACTATCCCACTGATGGCTCCAGCTCATGAGTTTTATGAAAATCTGTACAACCATTCTGCTACCACACACATAGACTTTTAGTTCACAGCTAATACTGTGGTTTTTCCCTCTCTCGCCTCTTTACATACTTACTTCCCTCTATGTAACTTCCCCAATCTGTCTTGGCACTGTCATATTACATCCCCAGAGGGTATCTGCTCTTCCCAGATTTAAGGATACTCTGTGGGTCTGCACATCAGCATAGGAGTAATAATTATAATAAACAATATATTTGTACAACACACATCAAAGTTTTCATGTATAAAAATAACAATGATCATTTCTACAGTGATGCAAGATTTTCAATGCATTTTACATGTATTATCTCATTTGATTTTCACAACAAACCTGGGAAATAGGTGCTATTATTATTATTCCCATTTTATAGACAGGTTGACTTGCCTAAAGTCACACAGCTAGCAAGTCTGAGGGAAGATTTGAACTAGAGTTTTCCTGACTCCAAGTCTGCTCCTCTATCTGCCACACCACCTACTTGCCTACTACTCCATCTAGCTGACCCTCATAAAGAAGAGGCATGAAAGGCAGAACAGTTGAAGAAATGAAAACCCAGAGATGGGGTCCTACCTCCTTGCCCAAGGTCCCATCAATTTCCCTACTGGCAGAACTCAGGTCCTCTTGACTTCTATTCAATATTCCTTCGTCCAAATCAGATTTTTACATTTTAGGTGAGGAGATGTCTGGGGCTGTGGTGGGAAGGATTCTCCTTTCATAGTACTTGCAACATATCCTTTAACCTCAATGGTACTATGTTGTATATAACAAAGCAACAAATATACTTCACACAAATGTTTAGTAACATACTTGGATGGTCATCAGCTTTGTTGTTATGTGGTGTTCAACTCTTTATGAGACCATTTTTGAGGTTTTCTTGGCAAAGCTGGAGTGATTTTCCTTTTCCTTTTCCAGCTCATTTTACAGAGAAGAAAACTGAGGCAAATAGGGTTAAGTGACCTGCCCAGGGTCACATGGCTAAGTGTCTGAGGCCAGAGTCGAACTCATGAAAATGAGTCTTCCTGACTCCAAGCTCAATGCTCTATCCACTGTACCACCTAGCTGCCAGATCCTCTATTTAAGATCTTTGAAACTGGACTTGTTGCGAATCTCAAGTCTCCAAGAGCCAACAAAGAGACCTAAATAGATGTTTTTTTAAAGAGGTTTTAGCTACATCTGGAATGCAGGAGGGATCTACATAAACCTAGCTTTCTATTTAGTAAAACAAACCTGATTTCACTTCTAAAAGTAAATTAGCATAATTAAAGAGAAGGCTTTGCAGCTTACTATATATTCTAAAGTGTAATGGTAATGGGTATTTGAAGATCTTCCCTGCCCCCTAACAGGCCAAATGTAATCACATGGAGCCTGTGGTGGGGGCGGGGAGTTTGCTGAAGGGTGGAGCAGAGCCCACAGGAAGCTGGAAGTAAGAGAAGCTAGAACTGAAGGGAGGGGAGGATGCATCCAAGGAGACAGGTTTGTAAGTGTTTGTTTGTGGGAAGGCTGAAGGATGGTGTGGCTCTCTGCCCTGCTATGGTATATTAACTTCTTTGTTACTATGATGGATTTCACTTTCTGGTATTGGGATTTGGTTTTCTAGTGTGTGAATAAATGTTTTGCTTATGTCTTCTATATGGAGAGTCTTATATTTTGGGACTATGTATATATTCATAGTCACTGTTGGTGCTGTGAATATTGTGTTGGTGCTACACAGGGGTGATATTTTTAAAATTTACATATAGTGTGCATCTATCAAATGACACTGAATAGTCAGCATGAGTTTCCATCCATTTTTTAAAAGCTAATTTTTGGGGTCTTGCTGTAAGACATATAAAATATTCATCTTATTAATCATTTGTCATAATCTGATGCAATGATTCTGGAAAAGACCTGGTATAGAAACAAGTCACACAAGAAATACCTACTCCCAGTTTTGAAGACTTCACTTCTCAGGTAGCTCCATGAGCCTTCAAGACTATCTGCAGCATGGTCACCAAGTTGCAGTGAAGTTATCAAACCTGTACAGTCAATGACTTTGTTTACCTTACCCCTCCTTCTAGTCACGATCCTGCTGCTGCTAATTGTGTTTTCTCTTTCTTGGTTCTGCTTTCATTTTTCAGGGATTTCCCAAAGATTGTCATCTATCACTAGCGATTCCAAGTTTGTTATTCCCCTTGCTAAGAATCAACTTTATTGAACTGGAAATCTCACCCTCTAACTATTTATTAATATAGTTTTAAAGGAATTCTCACATTTTGGTCGGTAACTGCTCAGTCGGGTTGAAATGCAATGCTCTTCTTGGCCCATCTGGCCCATAGGGACTGCAGAGAGACAGACTTACTCAAGCTTCACTTGAACACAGAAATGAAAATCAATAAACAATTTGAACTTCTCAGAAGAGAATTTTTCTCCTCTAATGAATATACAAGCTTGGTTACAGCTTAATTTAAAGATAGAATTTAGTGTGTGTTTTTGCCTGCACCATAAGCATGACAAACATAAGCTTCAAGTGACATGTCCCTGAGGGAGACTTATTTTTTTTAAAAATCATCACACATCCCCTCTTCCCCCTGTAGACAAGAGCAAGCTAACATAAAAATGAGATGTCTCATCTCTAATATTTATTCAAATTGTATTCTTGGTGAATGGTTCAGTGTTTTAACCACAAACTGTGTCTATTTACCAAAACTGATATGGAAGGGGACCCCCCCTCCCACCCAAATAACTCTGTTAAGTCGAATAATTTGTTAATGGGGGTAGCATGTCATAGTAGATAGAGCACTGGTCTTGGAATCAAATTCTACTTATATCCCTCACTAGGTAGGTAACCTCAGGCAAGTTGCTTGATCTTTTTGAATTTCAGACATTTCCCTAGGACTTATCTGCTAAATCATAGACCAATGGAGCTAGTTTTCATAGTTCCCTACACTGATGAAAAAAAAAAAAAACAACAAGAGATCCTTTGGGTAATTAACGTTCAATTTGGCAAACATTTTTTGAGTACCTACTAAGTGCAAAGTGTAGTGCTATTCTGAAATAACTGATGATTGAGCTGAATTAAATCCTTTTGTGTCTTCCCATTTCCCCCAATCATTTTATAGGTGTGTAGACATTTACATGCAGAACAAGTTAGACTGCTTTTGAGTCAATTTACCAAGAAATTTAGGGTCTGTCTATATATACAATTGTCTTTGGGAAAAACAAAAAAGATCTAAAGTACAACTTATCATAAGCATTTCCTAACCACCTGCTAATTGCTTTCTTTCAAAACAACTTATTTGTCTGAATCCAAGCAGATTTTGTGTGTATATATGTACAAATGTGCTCTACAACCTACATAAAATCACAGAATTGAAGTGCTACTTATGAACTGGCCTCTACCTGCACTATTTCAGATAACATTCACATTATTTAAGAAGTCTGGTGCCATATTGGGAGCTATCCAGAATTTGTTTCTGGTACTCACGAACATAAAAAGTGGTCAGTATTGGTGAGTGATCCTATGAAAAGAACATAGGTGGAAAGATACAACTACACAAACACTGAACTGATGCTGTGGGATTAAAGCAATTATTTGCATACCAGCAGTGGCACCAGAGGTTGATTTTTAGTGAAGTGGAGTGTATAGAGTGAACGGCTGTCTATCCAATTATTAAATGTCTGTGGAGAAGTTTTATACTTCCCTTAGTAACTCATTGCAAAGGCTTAAAATGCACTTGATGGATTAATCAGTCCAATTTCCTTTTGAGGCTCTGCAGGGTAAGGCATTATGACTTCTTTGTTAAAGAGAGAAAGCATGAGCCCATCTCCCCATTTTCACAACCTTGTTCAAGTGAACAGAGGTCAGGGAGTGGTTAGGGATGAATTCTCTCGGTCCTGTATAAATCAAAAGAGAACTCCTGTTGGCTAGGGTCTATGACAAGGCCAACCCATATGTCAGAGAACTGGGCTGAATAAGATTCATGTAATGTGCTTCATGACATTATAAATAACGCATTTTCCTGCTCCAAAGGGAGAAAAACCCACACTTTACTCTTGTCCTATATTTGCTCTTTGAATTGGATCTGCTGTTGTTGTCCAATTGTATTCACTTCTACTTTCTATGTGATACCTCAACTGTCACTGGGTTCCTTCCCTAATATATAAAGCACCCATTTGCCACTTCCCTGCCTTGGCTGGTGTTTTTCCTTCTGTAGTTCTTTCCTCACTGTTTAAAGATTCTTCTCCCTGGCATAGGGTCTTCAACCCTAATGCTCCTTCAAGGTCCTCCTCTGAGACTAAGAATTCAGTTCTGGCTCCCTAACTAGATTCATATAGTAGGCCCTCTCAATGAAGAGTTTATATTTTTTGTATGTTCCTTATGTCACCTAAAATAATGGATGCCTAGAGAATACCTGTTGAAGACTTGATTTAAGGAGAGTATTGCTGTCTTGGCACTGATGGTCAGTCAGGCAGTCAGTTAACAAGCATGTATCTAAGTTTAACATTCATGCTTTATTTTTTTTTCTTTTTGGAGGGGGGAAGGTAGGGCAATTGGGGTTAAGTGACTTGCCCAAGGTCACACGGTTAGTTTTTGTGTGTGTGTGTGTGTGTGTGTGTGTGTTAAGAGTCTGAGGCCGGATTTGAACTCAGGTCCTCCTGACTCCAGGGCCAGCACTCTATTCACTGCACGACCTAGCTGCCCCTAACATTCATGTTTTAACATTTTTGAGTTCTAAATTCTCTCCCTCCCTCTTGCCCCTCTCCCACCCAATGAGAAAGCAATCGATATGATATCAATTATTCATGTGAAGTCATGCAAAACATATTCCCATATTAGCTATTTGCAAAAAAAAACCCCACATAACAAAAAAGCAAGGAATATATAGAAAGTGTATCAGTTCTCTCTCTGGAGGTATATAGCACATCATCACAGGTCCTTTGGAATTGTCTTGGATCATTGCATTGATCTATATATAATGTACTGTGATCTCCCAGTTCTGTTCATTTCACTTCGCATCACTTCCTATATTTTTCTGAAATCATACTATTCATCATTTCATATAACACAATAGTATTCCATCACAATCATCCACCCCAACTTGTTTGGTCATTCTCCAGTTGATGGAAATACCCTCAATTTCCAATTCTTTGCCACCACAAAAAAGAGCTGCTATAAATTTATTTTTTTTACACATAGGTCTTTTTCTTTTTTCTTTGATTTCTTTGGGATTCAGACCTCATAGTGATATTTCTGGGTCAAAGGGTACTCATAATTTTATATTCCTTTGGACATAGTTCCAAATTTATCTATAGAATGGTTGGACCAGTTCACAACTCCACCAACAGTAAGTTAGTGTCTCTACTTTTCTACATGCCTGACAACATTTATCATTTTCCTTTTCTGTCACGTTAGTCAATCTAATATATTGAAAAGATACCTCAGAGTCACTTTAATTTGCATTTCTCTAATAGTGATTTGGGGTCTTTTTCTTATATTTATTAATAGCTTTGATTTCTTCTGAAAGTTGCCTTTAACAAGCATTTACTAAGTACCCTCAGTTTGGTAGGCAGCCTAATATCTCTTCCCTCCCACACTTTCTTTCAAAGCCTCCCAACACTGAGCTAGCTCTGGCTATGTGTGTGTCAACCTCATTATCTATGTGGACATCCCTGGAAAATGCATGGCCAAGGTAAGTGAACTTAGCCATAGCATTCAAAATTTCTCCATTCACTGTGACCCATGGTTCACAAATGGTGCAGCACTGGCTAGTAGAGGACCTATGTTTTCTTGGTGTTGTTTGTCAGGTCAAAATTAGCATAAGGGAAAGAAAATGTGGGAGAGAAGAAGGTATTGGGCTGCATTCCAAACTGCATGTCTATGTGCTGACTTCACTGTTAAATTCCTGTGAAACCTGAACAGTCTATCAGAGCCATGTCAGGAAACTGAATTGCTTCCATTTGAATTGACTCAGGAAGGTTCTGAAGATCACCTGGCAAGATAAGGTCCCAGACACTGAGATTCTCTCTAGAGTTGAACTGTCAAGCATTTAAGCTTTCCTGCAGAGAGCGCAATTCCAATGGGCCATGGAGCCCAGATGCCAAATGCCTACTTACCTAAAAGGTTATTTTACAGAAAACTTGAAAAAAAAAAGCAACTACTTAGACTGTGGTCTGAAGAAGTGGTAAAAAGATACTCTCAAGGTCTCTCTGAAGCACTTTAGTATCAATCATGAGACATGGGAGATGTTGGCACAGGACTGCTCAGCGTGGTATGATTATATCAAAGAAGGCCCTGTACTCCAAGAAAAAAGCAGAAGTGAAACAGCACAAATGCAACACGAGGTGTGCAAATCCAGACGTTTCCATCCCAAATGTCCTAACAGACTAGTTGTGCCCAACCTATGGTAGAACCTTCCAAACTTCTATGGGACTGATGATCAGCCACAGCTGAATACACTGTTTTCTGACCACAACATGGGGAAGTCATGGGTCCTCTTCTGAGTAGAAGGGCAGACAAAAGACACATTAAGCACCTATTATTTGCTAGATACTGTGCTAAATGCTGGGCATACAAAGAACAGCAAAAAGCAGTCCACAATTTCAAGGAGTTTACCTTTTAATGGTTTCCTTGCAGTGATAACTCTGAAACATTTTTTTAAACAGGGAATTGCTGGCACCCTAAACTTTTGTTGTTGTTTGTCCTGTCCTTCATTCTTGAAGAGGACCAATGACATCACGAGCATGATATCTTGACTTGCCTGTAGGTTGGATTTGAATGAGAAAGAGTTGCACAAAGTCGTCAGCTTGGCTTGTTTGAGTCGATGACAAAGGATTGGTTCTGAGGCAGTCAGACCTCTTTTCCTAGCCTTGTCTCTCCTTCCTCTCCCCATCCCCTCATGCTCTTCTCTCTTCTTTCTCCAGGACTCCTCTACTCACAAGGGGGACCTTGGATAGGACTGCTAGGAAGTCAACTACATTTTGCTTTCTTTGGGTTCCGTTGGCTCATAACAGTAATTACCAAGCTCAAAAGGAACTGAGTTTATGTTGATGGTCAGAGTATATAGTTTATAATTTATGAAGTTGTAAATGGAAAGAAAAAGGGAGCAGGGTATAGTGGAGGGAGAACTGGTCTTAGACCATAGACGGTCAATGTTCAAGCTTTGCTTCTGGCACATACTATGTTATTATATTATGATTGTGTGAATATTGACTGTTGACTCTGTGGGCTAGTCATTTAATCTTTCAATGCTCTAGGCAGCTCTCTGAGGACTATATATTGCAGAGAAGGTACTGCCCTGGATTGGTAGAGGAACTCTCTTCCTACGGAAGTTCCCCAAACTGGACTGAAGAAATTGAAGATCTTTTTCTTACATGAATAGGTAGAGAACTAAAATCTTATGGCATACCTAGAGAAACTTGGAGAGAGGCACAGAATACCTTTGGGGAATCACACTGCTATTGGGGCCATGATGGTATTTGTGTTGGGGCAAGGATTTCATTGGCATTCACACTTAATGGGGACTTATTCTCTTGAACTTTTCAGAACCCTACAGAGAATGAATTTCATCACTCTCAAGGACATCTAAATAGCCTTTTAAAATTTGCAATGCAATTTATAGACATTGTTTTGTTTGAGGCTTGCAACAACCCTGTGAGGTGATACTTGATGAATAAGAGGTAGGGAAGCTGGGCTTTAAGGCCATGTGTGGCCCCCTAGGTCCTCACGTGCAGCCCTTTGACTAAATCCAAACTAAAAAAGGCTTCACTTGAGGACCTAGAGGGCCATATGTGGCACAGGTTCGCTACTCCTGCCTTAGGTATTATTATCATCCTGATCTTATAGATGAAGGAAGAAAGTCCCAGAGAGTGAGCTTGTGACTTGCCTATGGTCCCAGAGCTACTGAGATTTGAGGGTCTACTTTCTATCTTTTCCCTTTATCACAGTGTAAAGAATTGGCTCCAGTTACTTGCTTCTTGGTCAGCTAGGAGGTACAGTGGATAGAGCACTGGGTTGGGAGTCAAGGAGACTCATTTACCTGAGTTCAAATCTGGCTGCAGACATTTACTAGTTGTGTGACACTAGGTAAATCACTTCACCCTGTTTGCCTCAGTTTCCTCATCTGTAAAATGAACTGGAGAAGGAAATGGCAAACAACTCCAGTATCTTTGCTAAGAAAAATCTCACAATGGGATCATGAAGAGTTGAAAATAACTAAACAAAAACAACAAAAGTTCGTTTCTTGGGGCTTTCCTTTGGTGATATGGGTGGGGAGAAGGAGAGGGTGTTAAAAATCACAATTCTTGGTGGGTTGGCTCCATGTGTTTGTGAAAGACAAACACATGTCCATGTGAGGTCAGAGAATTATTACTGCTTCACAGGACACAAATTAAACCTCATGCTGCCTTGGGGAAGAAAAGCAAATGGTGAGCTGATCACTTCACAAATGGTCTATGTAAGAGAGCATTAATGCCCTGAGAAAGATCTCTGCGCATTCATTTTTCAGACCTTTCTGCTTGAATTTGTTACTTTCAAGGATGCAGTTACCCTAATTACTATCCTATACACACTATAGCCCACTCTACAAGATAGCATCTTTGGCAAGTGTAAAATTTCTCAGCGGAGAAAGTGACAGATAAATTAGATAACAAGATTCAGATACATAACTGTGGAGCTAGGCAAGGCAAAAACCATTTCATCAGTCTATAGAATGGATGTGACCAAAATCTGCAGTTCCATATGAGGTACTCAGAGCTTTCTTTGCTTTATGTCATCCAGAAGGCATAATTGAGATTAATGTAAATGTGTTCAACGAAAATATGCATCCAGGGGTATGCATTATCAATTCGATTGTTGAGCCATTCGGTGAGTAAGAATTCCCAGCCAAAGGCCAAACTCAGACTCATGGGCATGCCCTCTCATGTCTTTCATTTTTACCCAGCCCATTTATAAAGAGGCAGTGTCTACATGTCTTAAAGGATGTGGAGAATGAAGGCAATTATCCATATGACTCAAGTTTAAAAAAAAATTCCAAACTGTCCACCTGAAATAGCCAGAAAATTGAGTCAACAGAGGGGTCCTTTAGGCCTGTATTATCCAGACAATTGGCTCAATTCTTTACTTCACTTTGCATGTGTGGACACACAGCCTGAGACACTTGGCTCTCCTGGGAAAGTTGCTCAGAGAATCAATTCTAAAGAAACACCTGGGGCCCATCATTTGAGGACTCCAGCAGTAATGATTTTCTAACATCCAGATGTTAGAAAACGCATTTGCACACACTGATGGTGCCTGCTACATTTTAACAAGCCTGTGCACTGAGAATGCCAGAAAGTAAGAAAGAGACCTAGAGAAAGAACCAAAGAGGGTGCACCACCAGTTTAAAACATACACACACACATGCACCCATACATACGTGTGTTGCATCAAAATGCCATAAACCAAATAGGGGTTACAAGATGTATTTAAACACACACATGCAAGGTGTACACACACACACACACACACACACACACACACACACACTTTGTAACTCTTATTTAAAAACTCACCAGCAAGGTTTCCTATGAAAAAATAAAGGGGCTGATTTTATTCTTGATGTGATAAAGAGACTGTTCATGCACATTAAATAGTTTGAAGTGGGGGGGGGGCGTGGGAGAGGAGGGAGAAACGGGTTGAATTCAAATGGCTAGTTTCTAACTGTTTTTGGAATTCAGTCATTTCTTTTCAAACTGGTTTGTTGGTAAAGATATATGCAGAGGCAGCAGTGTCCTGTCCAAATGTACCAACGCATCTCTCTCGTTCCTTGAAAGGACAAGATTTTAGAATCTCCTCCCCAAAGTTACTAAGTAATTAAATAGCTCGATTCAACAAATGTTTACTTCTATTTACCTACTCTGGGTTAAGCACTGTGCTAGGGGCAAATGGTCATACAAAGAAGTTAAATCTTATAGTTCAATTGGAAAGACAAGATATGCACACACAAAAACCCAATAACTTACAGGACTTGAGAAGGGACAAATAAATAGCATGCAGATCTGAAACAATGATGTTCAAATGACTTTTTTTTGGCAGGGTCCCAAATTTAAAGGGTTCTAGCAGCACTCTTACTACTTCAGCAACAAAGAACCTACAGGCATTAAAACCTAGCAAGAATAATTAGTTAAAATAAGGAGCTATAAGATGGCAGGGTGGGGCAAGCTTCTCCCATTCAGTTCTCCCTTTCTCCTCATCCCACCATCCCAACAGCATAGTTGGTGATCCTTGCTAGGTACAAAAACTACTCAGTGAAACTTCAGTGGAATGGACCTTAAGTGCTATTGGAGTTCAGATGAAGGAAGATTTCACTGGGAATTGGAACATCCTCCTAAGAGAGGATGGGATTTGAGCTGGGTCTCAAAGGACCGGTAGAATTTGGATGGATAGAAAAGGAGGTTGAACAAATTCAAGGTAGCAGAAACAGCTAGTTCTTGCCCCATGGTATATTTGGACTCCTAGGGAGTGTGCAAATCCTGTTTCTGTGGTATCCCATTGTTCTGAGATGAATGACTATTGATTGATATAAGTGAAATGAGTCAATAATCTCAATTTCAGTTCTAGGAAGTGTCAGTAAACCAGAAGGAGGAAAACAGGGAAGATTCTGTTTGTTTTCGGTGAGGCAACCATATTTTCTGAACTAGAAATCATTATCCATTGTCTGATAAAGTTTTTAAAAGAACTAGTTAAAATATACTTTATTTTTTTGAAATTGGATTGTCCCAGAAAATCTGGGAGGGGTATGGGCATTATAGTCATGGGGCATCTGAATGTCCAGACCAATATCCTCATTCGCTGTCTGCCTCTGATCAAAAGGATGCCCATTGACAGAATCAAATGTTTTTTTTTTTTTAAACTCTGACCATTTGCTAATGGCCCATTAAGCTAACCCAATCAATTTTATCCATTTTGTCCTTGTCTTTGCTCACATTTCTGCAGTCTTATTTACCTCATCCTGACTGGAGGATGGATCCTTTTCCCTTTAGGCTGGCTTAACTTTCCTTGGTTTGCTTTCACATTTTTTGAAGTTGATAGGCTCATCTGCTCTGAGTTTGTTTTTTTGAGTCCAAAGCCTCCAAGAGAAGCTGGGCTATTGATTCCTAAGTAATTCCACTGGTGTGAGTTCATAGATGGGGTCACTCACACATCCATTTGTTTCCTTGAGCCAATCCATTTGTTTATGTGGGGCTGGGGAATTTGTCTAGCCCCTGCAGGAACAGTGCAGAGAAGGTTTTCTCATCTGAGACTCCTGAGGGACCATTGTTACCCTCTGTGAAGCCAGAAGAGGCTGGAAAGGGCCTCCATATCCTGAAACCTTATAGCTTCTGAACCTGAAACATCAGGCAAGTTAGTAACTCTTTTCAAGGCACGAGAGGCTTTTTCACATGTACATTAAAAGCAGTGCAGTGTTCATTCTCCTGACTTAAGGAAACCAGTAGTGGATACATTGCATGAATTAAGTCAGTCTGAAAGGTTAGTGACTTCCCTTGGAAAAAAAAAAAGCATAATCGCAGCTTTATATTCTTTTGAGAATCTATCCTACCCCTGCCCTTCCCCCCCAACAAATTTCCTTTTGTAACCTAGGCCCACTCCAATGACTCTAGAACCATTTGCTACTTCCCAGATTTGGGATGCCATTTTGTGTTATAACAATCAATTATTCAAGTTTACAACTCATGAAACCACATGTGATGGCTACTTTATTGCTAGATAAAGATATACATAATAGCAGGGGTGGGGAACCTGTGACCTTGAAGCCACATGTTACCCTCTAGGTCCTCAAGTGTGGCCCTTTGAATCCAAACTTCATGGAACAAATCCCCTTAACAAAAGGATTTGTTCTGTAACCTAGATCACCACATGTGGCCTTGAAGTCACAGGTTTTTCCACCCTTGTAAATAACTAGTCATCTAAATGCAATCAAATAGTCGATCAACCCACAAAGCTTCTTCTCGATATCTTTTGCTCTCTAGGTTATGTCCACTGACACTGGGTGACACCCCCCCCCCACAACAATGTGCCCTCTTAAACTTCACTCTCTCAATTGGTGATCTCATCAGCCACCATGAGTATAATTAACATCTCAGTGGTGATGATTCTTAAATTTAGTTATTCAATACCAACCTTTTTGTTGAGCTCCAGTCTTGCAACTGTCTATTAGACATACTGAATGGGATATCCTGCAGACATATTAGACTCAACTTGTTCAAAATGAACTCATTATCCTTCCCTTCAAACCCTTTTCTTTTCCCTAATTTCCCTCTTACTTATGAGGGCACTACCATCCTCCCTGTTACCCAACACTCATGGTGCCATTTGTATTCACCTCACATATTCAACCATTTATTGCCAAGTCTTGTTCTCTCTACCTTCTGGACTATCTTGTATATGATCTCTTTTCTACACTCACTCAACTGCCACACTGGTGCAGCCTTTTATCATCTCACATTTGAACTATGAACTTCTGGTTAGTTCCTGTCTCTTGGACTCAGGTGTCTTCCACCCTTAGTCCATGGTTTACCCAATGGCCAAAGTCATATTCCTAAAGTTCAAGCCTGCTCATACTACCCCACCCTTCTCTATTCAATAAACTCCAGTGGTTGTTCTGTATTATTTCCAGGATCAATTATAAAATCATGTTTGTCTTTTCAAAGCCCTTCCCATCCTTTTTTCTTCTTACCTTTCTTTCTTATATTTTACCCCCATCCATGTTCTTTATTATCCAGTGATATTGACCTCCTTGCTGTTCCTCTTCCATGATGTTTCTCTAGCTATCTCCTATGCTTGGAATGCCCTCCCTACTCACTCCCACCTCCTGGCTTTTCTGGCTTCCTTCAATACTCAGATCAAATCTCACTGTCTACAGGAGACCTTTGCTTGGCTCTCCTACCTCCC
>NW_027187317.1:5940303-5973652 GCF_028583685.1 Petaurus breviceps papuanus | reverse complement strand
TTGTACGTGCGTCCCCCCCCCCCCCTCCCCGCCTTTTTTTTTTTTCTCTCTCTCCTCCCGAACCCATGTTATGCAGGCATACGAGGTCGTACGGTGACTGGCTTACGGACGTTTTCCCTTCCTTTCCACCGTTCCTTCCCTTTGAGATTATCTTCCATTATACCTTGTATGTACGCAGCTGTTTACATGTTTGTCTTCTCCATTAGAATGTGAGGCTTCTTGAAGGCAAGGGGCTCTTTTTCCCTTTGTATCCCCAGTACTTAGCACAGTTCCTGGCACATAGGGAAAGCTTAATAAATGATTGTTGACTTTAATTGAAGACAGGGAGACTTATTCTAGCCAAATGTGTTAGCCAATGTCATAATGTAGAGGATGTATAGAGTTCAAATTGAACAGGGGATCTTCTATAGATGTTGGGGTCCTTCAGAGACTCTTGTTCATAAATGACATTGTTTCAATGGCATCCAGCCTAGAAACATTGTGGAGTCTCATAATCACTCAGAAGAATTTGGCTTATCTGTTTACACATGAAAAACCAAATGGATGAAGGATGTCTACTTTCCTGCAGTTGAATGGAATGCCACAGAACTGGTTCATTAGCATAAATATCTTAGGCAGATACTATGAAAAGACAATAAACTGGTTCTAAGTTTGAATAGAAGGGAGAGAATGAGAAGTTGTACAATGCTTTTAATGACCTCAAGCCACTTTCTGAAACATAGACCCATCTTTTTGATACCAATATTTTATCAGTGATATTATACATATATATGTTATTATATATTACATACATTATTGTATATATTTATTACATACACACAATATATATTACATACATTAATATATATATATATATATTACATACACATCATGGAAAACTACAGTCTCTGAACAATTAAAGTTGTAGGTTACTCAGAGAACAATGAAGAGATGTATTTTATATCAGAAGTATCATTATAGAGTTGCATGATTAGAAAGTGTGCTTGTAATTTAACAAGAACAAAGGGTATATACCATGTACTCCATTGATATTTATATTATTTCAAGAGATCCAAGCACTCAGTCAATAGACTTTTATTAAGCACTTACTTGTGCCAGACACTGTGCTAAGTGATAGAAATACAAATATAAGCAGAAAGAAAGATAGCCCCTTCCCTCAGGGAGTTTATATTCTAAAGGGAGAAGATAACACACAAAAAGAAGCTTAAAAGTGTGTACTGTGAAGGCACCTAGCTTTGGGGCAGGGTAGAAGAAGTCCTATGTACAGCCTGGAAAAGAATGAGAGGTGGCTGGCTAATTGTGGCTCTTTCTAGAAGCTTTGTTTCCCAGAAATCCCACTTGTAGATGGAGATCTTGTAGATGGAGAATTTGTCCCCTTAAGTAGACAGAAGTAGTTTTGGGGACTACTTTTGGGAGTTTGTATGTTATCTCTCAAGTACTGTTGTGACCTTATCCATTTCCTGTATGTCAAGAAAGACCTGATTAGCTTTGCTAATTTTCTTGACTGCTAGTTCTACTATTGGTATTTGCAAAGGCTCCCAAGTTGTGAGTGGCAGAGGGAAAATAGGGGCCAAAGTGATAAACCATGTCAATGAATGATACAATCCCAACTGTTACCCTTTCTGAAAATGTTTCCCTGCTTGGGGCTATGAGATGTTAGTGTTGCTTTCTTGGTAAAACACTAAGAAACATTGAGCAGTTTTTAATGAATAAAACAGAAGAAAACAACATGCTAAATGTAGCCTTGCTTAGGGAAAATCATTTTGTCTGTCAGAGCCAAATTGTACTCTTAATTTAATGAACATTC
Source organism: Petaurus breviceps papuanus (assembly GCF_028583685.1). Classification (NCBI taxonomy): domain Eukaryota; kingdom Metazoa; phylum Chordata; class Mammalia; order Diprotodontia; family Petauridae; genus Petaurus; species Petaurus breviceps. Next base: position 5,971,845 of record NW_027187317.1, on the reverse strand, counting down.
ACAGATTGCTGAGACTATCAGGTGGATGAAAGAAAGGCTTTTGAGAAAGCCAAAAAAAATTTAACTGCATTAATTCTCCAAGTGGCACTCTATCTGGAATGAAAATTGATATGCAAGTAGGGGCAGGATGTAGCATACAATAGTAGTATCAGTACTGGATTTGTACTCAAGATCTGGGTTCAAATTCTGACTGTGTCACTACAACCCATGTGACTTTGGGTCACATCTCTTAAACTTTATGGCCTTTATTCGTCTGTAAATTGAAGGGGTTGGATTAGATGACCTCTAAAGTGACTTCTGGCTCTAAATTCATAATGATGATAAAGTCAAGAGGTTAAAAAATGATATTTGAATTATATCTACATTATTCCAGAAATACCACTTAGCTGTCTCTAGTAATAGTGAATCCATTCATGGAACACTCCAGCCTTCTTCTGAACTACATTTTCTACCTATTTATCTTTCAAGTTCATTTCATCTTAATTTATTCAAGAAGCCCTCCTGAAGGCAACCAAAATAAGGTGAATGAACAATCCCAATGGGCCCTCGAAAAAGGAGGTTCCCTTCGATAACCACAAATTTTGTTCTTATAGTAATTACCAGTGATTTTTGGCATGTCCTTGTAATAACAGCAATGACACACACCCTTTTAATTAGAGGGCTTTCTCTCTCTTAACTCACTTTGCATCAGCTTGCTTTGTATCTATTTGTTCTCATGTTGTCTTCCCCATTAGATTGTAAGCTCCTTGAGGGCAGGGACTGTCTTTTGTCTCTCTCTTTTTTAATCCCTGCTGGTCCTTTGCATGTAGTATGCACTTAATAAATGTTTATTGATTGACTGATATACCCCAATTCAATTCAATAAACATTTATGTGCCAGGCACTGTGATAAGCACTAGGGAGATAAAAAGAGGCAAAAGACAGTTCCTACCCTCAAGGAGCTTACAATTTATTCAAAATGATGAACTCTCAGCAAACCTCAGGCAGGTTTAGGGCAATCCTTAATGGGGGCCAGTTGCTATTCTTTGTATATCCCTGTACAACCACTCTGGGGGACCTTCCTGTTATATGGTTGCTGACAAGGATTTATAATGACAAAGAATTGTTTGGGTGAAGCTGATCTTACTAATTTTGTGTACACTTCCATGTGTAGGTGTTGTCTTCCCCAGATGGAACCAGAGCTCCCTGAAAGCAGGATCTATCTCATTTTTGTCTATCATTAGTATCTAGCACAGTGTTAGGTATATAGTTGGCAATTAATAAATGCTTGCTAATCAATTGAAGGGTGATAAAATAGAAAGAACACAAGCATGGGAATCAATGGTATAGGTTTGATTTTGGAACTGGTTCTAACTACCTATGTGACCTTGGATGAGTCACTTAGCCTCAACTGATGAGGCTAACTTATAAGACTGGACCTCTAAGTTCTCTTCTACATCTGACCAAAATAACAAAAGCATTGTGACTGTACTATCTAGTGCGGACATTGAAATTTTACAGCTATTCCCCTTATTTCATCAATATTATGTCATTTAGTCCATTCAGTCTTGTCTGACTTTGAGAATCTGTGGACGATACCTAGCATGTCAATGCTGTCCATGGGATTTTCTTGACAAAGATACTGAAATGGTTTGTCATTTCCTTCTCCAATGGATTAAGACAAACAGAGGTTAAGTGACTTGTTCAGGGTCATACAACTAGTAAGTGTCTGAGGCTGGATTTGAACTCAGGTCTTCCTGACTCCAGGCCCAGTGCTATATCCACTGAGCTACCTCATTGATGTTATGTATTTACTCCCACTTCTCATCTCAGATGGCACTTATCCTTGCCTTATGAATGATCAAGTAACTTTTTGATTCTGTGTTTTTTGTTTTGCTACATGTCTAAAACAGATTGGTATTCATATCATTTTGCTTTTAATCATAAGTTCCTAGAAGGCAAGAACTCTATCCAACCTGGTTGTCATTGAATGGTTCCTAATAATGCAGTATGTAATATGAGTTACCTAAAAAGGTTTTATAATGATGAACAGCTTTGTATTAAAGAATGCATATTAGACATCTCAAACTGGATATCCTACAGACACCTGAAACTCAACATTTCTAAAATCGATTTCATTATCTTTTCCCCAAACTTTTTTACCTTCCAAACTTCCATATTATTGTCAAGGATATCACCATCCTCCCATTCCCCCAAACTTCCTCAGCTCCTCATTATTTCTCTCCCCGCTCCCCCACGTTCAATATGTTTCCAAGGCCTGCTGATTTTATCTTTGTAGTATTTCTTGAATAGTCACCTTCTCTCCTTCCACACCATCACCACCCTGGTATAGGCTCTCCTCACCTCACACCTGTACCTACTGGTTGGTCTCCCTGCCACAAGTCTCTCTCCATTCCAGTTTATCCTCAACTCAGCAGTCAAAGTGATTTTCCTAAAGCACAGGTCTGACCATGTTATCCTCCCCCACCACTGCCATATACATTTCGACTCCAGTGGCTCCCTATCATTTCTAGGATCAAAAGTTGTTGTTCAGGGGCGACCAGATAGCACAGCAAGTAAGAGCACCAGCTCCAGTGTCAGGATGACCTGGGGATCGAATCCAGGCTCAGACACTTGGCACCCACCCAGAAACACCTGGCCGTGTAACCTTGAGCAAGTTACTTAACCCCAATTGCTTTAAAAAAAAAAAAAGAAAAAAAGTTGTTGTTCAGAGCTCTTTATAATATACACCACCCCCATCTCCCTTTCTAGTCTTCTTACACCTTATATCCCTTCATGTTCTCTTTGATCTAGTGACCTTGGCTTCCTTGTTATTCCTTGAACAATACATTCCATCTCTAGACTTGGGGCATTTTCACTAGCTGTCCTTCATGACTGTGTTACTTTCTCTTCTCATCTCATCATCTGGCCTACCTGGTTTTCTTCAAGATAAGCTAAAATCATGCCTTATGTAGTATGCCTTTTGTGATCTTCTCTCTCTTTCTCTACATATATCTATAACTATATATATATGTGTGTGTGTGTGTGTGTGTGTGTGTACATACACACATATTCCCAGACATAGTTGCTAACATCTTGTCTTCCCCAATGTATTGTGAGCTCCTTGAGGTGAGGAATTGTCTTGCTTTTTTTTTTTTTGTATCCTCAGAGTTTAGCACAGTGCCTGGCACATAGTAAGTGGTTAATAAATATTTATTGACTGAATGAAAATAATCCAAGTCAATAATGTGTTTATATTGGAAGACAAAATGTTCAGAGTTGAAGTTTGTAAAAATAACATTAAAATTTATAATGAAGGGAATCTAGAAAGAATTTTCAGGATTCTGTTGACTTCCCTTTCTGTTCCATGACTCTTGGACCTTTTAGTAAGTGACTGGTAGAGTAATTCTCATGCAACAAAAAAGACATGGCTATCCACAATCTGTTGTAGATGAAAGTTGTTAATGAGGGCTGTTAAACTTATGGAAAGTGATACTTTCATACAAATGTACAAATCCATTTTCAAACGATATCTCTGCATTGGGACCATAATTCTTAATATCCCCAAAGATATAGAACCACAAGCATTCAAGAAAGTAGGATGGAATTAGTTTACAAATTAGTACCCCTCTCAGGGTCCCATTAGACTGGCTTACTTGACAGAAGTCATCCAACCTACAAGATTGAAGCCAAGAACGGAAAGGGAGAGAGATTGAGAGAGAGGGAGAGAGAAACAAAAACAGTGACAAAAATATGCATCCTCTGGAAAGGGACCAAAGAGAAGAGAGAAATGTCTGTTTCCAAACTACTGTTCTGCCCAATAGAAAAGAGAATAATCTTTAATTCAATCAATCAAGCATTTATTTTTTACTATATTCCAGGAAATGTGCTAGGACACAGGGATATAATAAATGAAACAAACAATCTTTACTCACAAAAACCTTATATTCTAAGTAGGGAAGAGCGAGGAGAAGACAATAAGGACAAAATATAGTGTATATATATATGTGTATATATATATATATATATATATATATATATATATATATATAGAGAGAGAGAGAGAGAGAGAGAGAGAGAGAGAGAGAGAATGAATTAATTAATGATGAAGTATTTTTAAGCTCTCAGTTGTTCCCTGAAGGTTGGAAGCAACCCCCCCCCACTCTTTCTATATTTTAAACTTTGGGTCAAATCTAATGGTCATTTAGGGAGTATTGCCCTCTTTAAAGGGTCAGGTCAGGTATGAGACTTGAGGAGTTCCAACCATATTACTTGAAATTGATTTCCTCAATTTTGCCAAGTAACTCTACACTGCCCCATTTCTAACAACCCATTTTTCTGTCTGGAGGTGATAGGGGTGGGGAGGGGAGAAAGAAAAAAGAGAATAGATATTATGCCCTTCCAAATAGATGGAAGGTATTGAGCTATCAATGGATAAGAATAATATTGCCAGAGATAACTAAACACAGAGCATAAAAGAGTATAATGATCCATTGGCATCTGTAGTCTCAATGTAATATTTACAGTGCCAATGGTCACTATAAATATACCCGCATAATTCTCAATCACAAAATATAACACATGCTTCATATAGAAGACAGAAGCAAAACACTTATTCAGACACCAGAAAACCAAATCCCAAGACCAGTAAGCTGATTCCATCATAGTAGCAAAGAAGTTAATAAGCCACAACAGCACAGAGAGCCACAGCATCCTTTAGCCTTCCCACAAACCAACACAAGCCTAGCTATCACAGCAGGTGGCAAACACCAACTTTTACTCACAAGCCTAACTGTTTCCTTCAGAATTGTCCTCTCATCCCAACTGTGTCCATCTGATATGACTCACAGCTTCCTGTGGTCTATGCTCCACCCTTCAGCAAACTCCTCCTACCACAGGTTCCATGTGATTACATTCAGTCTATTGGGGCAGAGTATATTTTCCAAGCAGGGAAGATCTTCAAATTCCCATTACCATTACAGCATCCCAATAGTTGAAGCTAGGAAATTGTTATTGTTGTTGTTGTTGTTTTAATGAACAGTCCCAGGATTTGAACTGCTGAGAAGGGAAGAGAAACAAAGCCTTTGTTGCCTTCAATGTTGAAATCAAATACTAGTTGAACTGCCACTGAAACTTGAGAGGCTACAACAACTCATGACCAACAAGGGATTAATGAGGCATTTAAATTATATTAACCAGGAGTTATACTTTTAGTGAGCTACACTGGAGGCCAAAGCTTGGTATGGCTCACTGGTAAACTTGAAAATCCTAAAATGTTTCATTAAACCTAGGATTAGAAGGACCAAAAACAAAGATGGCAAAAATAGACAAAGAAGTTGGCAAAAAAAACTTCAGGAAGACATTTGGTCCCAAGAGGCCTACCATTTGGGATCTGTCAGAGTCAAAGGAGACAATCTGTACTCTGGGCAGACTAAATTTGTAAGCATGCACTTTGGTTGAACAAATACTATCCTTCAAGGAAGGAATGAATCATCACGCTACCTAACACAGGAGAGAACCAGGACACTGTGCTGAGTACATTGAACACATCTACTAAATGTCAGTGCTAAGCTGTGAATTTGGCAATCTCACACCTAGGCCTCAGTTAACATTTTCTCAAATTCCCCAGTAGACAGTTTGTCCTAGTTGGCAACCTCTTCAGAAGAGACCCAGAAACACATTGTTAATTCAGCTAGGAAATCCCCAGAAAAGATATTCACAAAGAAAATAATGTCCAAGGCTGACTTGAAGTGAGTAGCTATTGTCAGTGGGCCTCCCATAGCAGCTTAGGTGGAGGAAAGCCAGTCAGACATAGATCCATTTGCATAGATAACAATTCATCATGTCATTGGTAGAAATAGGCTGTTCAAAGGCATAGTTTGAATAGAGTGGCTAGCAACAGAGTTCATGGCAGCTTAAGCATATAGTAAATCAAAGGGCTATTATAGGTATGTAATAAGCAAAAGCCACAGTAATACCAGGTGCCAACCTAAGAAAGAGCCAAAGAATGACAGAGCACTGAAAAGTCTAATTATGTAAAATAATAGACCTCATTGGCCAGATGGCAGCTTTTAAACCACTGGAGCTCCCTGCAAGAAGTTAGGGCCAAGTTTTTAAACTTGACTCCATCTTATTTTATAACACCCCTTACAGGGAACTTCTGGACACAGAATATCAGGTGGGAGTTGCCATAACTACAAAGCCATTGACTAGTTCAAGACTTCTATCCAATCTACCAGGGGTGGGGAAGAGGAAGAATGGGATTGTGATAGATTCCATACAAGTCCAAAGGAATGGAACAGAATCAAAGAGTTTACTACAATTCATCTAACCACATATAGGGAGTATGTGGTATTCAGAAGGGACTAACGCCTCCAGTGTGAGGGTTTACCAAGCCCTTTTCAGGGCTTCTCATCCTCCTACTGTGTCCACTTGTCACCCAGCTCTCTCCTGTGGCTCCACAAGCCGTAGCATACACAGTGGTCATACTCTAGTAAACCTTCTTGGCAGATGGACCAAACCAGGTTGAGGATAACTAACAGGTCAATATATCAGCAATGCAATATTCACAATGCCTATGGTAATTACAGATATGCTGATGTCGTTATCAATCACAAAATATATCAGGCTTTCTATATGGGGGATAAAGAGAGAACATTTATTAAAATACCAAAAGACTGAGTCCCAAAACCAGAAAGTCAAAGCCATCAGAGTAGTTATGAAATTGGTACAGGTAGATAAAGTAGAAAGCATCCACATTCTCAAGCCTTTAAAACAGAACAGGCTACCTCAGACAGCAGCAAGCACCCCAAGCGTCCCCAGGGTCACTGCCAACACAGGTCCTTGGATTTGCTTTAATAGAGGAAAGCAACTCAAAATGGGTTAATAAGCTTACTTTAATCAGTCAAATATGTATCATTCACCTAGTTTGGGGGAAAAAGGTCAGCACCCTGAACTTCAGAGTATACAGACTGAATTATCAAGACAGAGAAACAGATCAAGTAGACAGATTTCCAAACTGTCCAACCATTACATCCATACCAAATCAACATCTGCGTTTTTCAAAGCCGGGGGACTCTCAACAATGGCTTCCCAGAGTTTCATCTGATCAAATCACAGAACACTTCTCAAAGTGAGTCCCAAAACAACATCTCAAGTCAGGGCTTATATAGCCTTCTCCTGGCTCAGAGAATGTAACAACCTTCTGGACCCACTGGCCAATCAAAAAGTATCAACTGAAAAACAAGCCTCCCACCCCAGGCTCCAGGTGCACTTTAGCCTAGGGGCAGGGAAGATCTTTAAATTTCCATTCCCATTACAAGGCCTCAAACCAGTAGGTGAGTTAGGGGAATGTCTACTCTGAGCATGTGAAGACTTTCCCCATAGGAATGGATGGATAAGAACAATTTGTTCCAATGGCCATGAAGGCACCTGAAGCAGGTGCTATGGAATATTTAGAGCTTAGTCAGACGCAGATGATGACAAGGTCATCTGCTGCATCCTAGGCCATTGCTACTCATCCTGACTTGTCTTGTCACTAGTTTTGGGTGACTCTAGAAGAGAGAGTGAGGCCAATGACTTTGTACGACTGCCTCCCTTAAACCCAGTTCACCCACATTGGTCCTCTGAAAATGAAGGACAAAAAACAACAACCACAGAATGCAGCAGAAACTTCTGTGACTTCCTGCTTCCTGTCTGAACTGCCCTGTCTGGTTTTCAGGGTCCTTTATAATCTGCCTGCACTCTACATAGTCAAATTTATTTCTCAGTGTTTCCCTATATGCTTCCTCTCTTCTAGATGGGCAGGCATTCTCATTGTCTCATGAAGGCACAGTGCTTACTTACTCTCATTACCATGACTTCATCCATGTTATTCTCCTCACTTAGAATGTTCCTGGAATAGAGGATGAGAGACTAGAGTGTTGAATCTGGAATCTTCAGGTCCTAGGTTCAAATCTTGCCCCTGGTATTAAGTAGTTGTGTGACTATGGAGAAATCGCATTCTCTGATCTTCAGTTTCTGTATATAAAAAATAGGAATAATAATAATATCTCTAGTACTACATCAAAGAATATCTATGTGCCAAATGAATGCTGATAGTTATCATAATTATTTGTATTATTACACCTTGCTTGTTCCAATCCTACTCAGTCTTCCTGACCCAGGATTGGTACTACTTTCTTTCTTGAAGTTTTTCTTGAGTATTGTAACTATACCTCTTAAGTTCTCCCAGCCTCAATTTTCCCTCCTGTAAAATGGGGCTTAAAAAATATAGTACTCTTCTTGCCTCACAAGGTTATCATGTAAAGTGCAAACCTTAAAGTGCTATATAAATGATAGTTATTCTTCATATATCTTCACCTACTTTCTCCCCACTTTCTCAGGTGGGAAGTTACTACTTCTAGAGGCATCCAAATAATTTTTGTACAGTGACCATTGTTAGGAAACTTCTTTTTATATTGAGCCTAAATCCAACTCCTTATAACTTCTATCCATTGGAAATACAAATTAAAGCAACTCTGAGATTCTACCCCATAGCCTTCAAATTGGCAAAAGTGACAGAAAAGGAAATGACAAATGTTCAAGGGGCTGTAAGAAAAGGTTAATTATTTGGAGAGCTGTGAATAGGTCTAACCATTCTGGAAAGCAGTTTGGACCCGTGTCCCCCAAATTACTAAATTCTGCATACCCTTTGACACTTTTAAGGCCTATACCCCCAAAACATCAATGGAAGAGGAAAAAGGACCTATATTTATAGCAGGTAGCAGTGACAAAGAATTGGTAACTAAGGAGATACTCATCAATGACTGAGCAAATTGTGATGTGTGAATTAATGGAATATCATTATGCTATAAGAAATGTGAGGTAATTGAAGGGAATGGGACAGCAAGTGGTAGAGGGAATTTCGTGAACCACGCTGACTCCATCTTGTGATTCAATTCTGACGTTATCTCAGTTCCCTTCCTATTCAGTTATGGGTCTAGTCCAACTTTTGTTTTACGAGGAAACTTTATTCAGTTGTGGAAACTGTGAGAGGACTTTGTTGCATTGTTTGAAATTAGTCTTGCACGACTAGGAAGCTGGACCACCTCTACCTGCTGCTTAGAGACCGTTAGGCAAGTACCTAGATTATGCTGACCAGAAACTCAGTCAGAGCCAAAGATTAATGCAAGGAGTTTTTGTACAATTGTATATCTCAAGTAATGCCCCATGGCTTATATGATGATTGGTCTTATACTAATTAATCAATTGCTGTTTCCTTGTTGCTTTGGTGTTCACAGATACTTGGGGAGGAGTGAAACACCTTTTTCTGATTTCAGGGTATTTGGGAAAGCCCCTAATCTTTCTTCCCATTAGAAATCCGATTACCTGATGTATCTGCTTAATTATTTCCTTTTAATTAATTGTCTTTTTTTGACTGTTTTTAATCTATAAAAAACCTGTCTTTGGGGTTCAGCCTTAAGCTGAAGAGTTCTGCAATGCAATTGGAATGCATTGCTTAATAAACTGATATGCTTGGAAGCTTGAACCTTTGTTTCCTCAGTCATTTTATCTTTCACCCTCTACAAATGACAAATAGATGGTTTTGGAGAACCATGATAACGATTTATATAATAACCACAACATTGTAAAGACAAACAACTTTCAAAGACTTAAGAACCCAATGACATTTTATGATTCCAGAAGAGTGATAAAGCATGCTCCCCATCTCTTGAAAGGAGTGGGCAGAATGAAATATATATTTTTGGATCTATAGGCCATGTGGATTTTTTTTTTACTTGATTGTGCATATTTGTTACAAAGTTTTTTTTTCCCCTTCACCTTTTTTTTCCCATATTGGGAGAGAGGAATGGACAGGAAGAAATACTTTTAGTTAATTTTTTTTTAACTTATAAAATTCTACCTATTGATTCTAGTTCTGCCCATTGGGACCAACAAGAATAAGCATACTCCTTTTAGATGCCTAAGACTGTCAACAATTTTTTCCACTATCAGCTCAATCATGCCACTGACTCATATGGCACTTCTAATCCACTAAAATCCTGGGTCCCCTTTTCATACAAACAATTCTTTAGACAGGTTCCTCCTACCTCGTAATTGTGCAATTGATATTGTGAACACTAATGCAGTACTTCACCTTCATCTCTAAAAAAAAATCATTTTCTAATATTCGGCCCTTAACTATAGCTTTTTAAAATTAGCTCTCCTTCCCAGCATTGTACCATCTAAAATTGAATTAGCATGCCACTTATCCAAGTCATTGATAAAACTGCTGACCAAAACAGGGCCAAAGAGCTATGTAACACTGCTGGAAATCTTCTAGGGTGACTGACTAATCTAGTAATAAACACTAATCTTTGGGGGCAGTTGTTCAACCAGTAACCAAATTTTCAAGAAATAATAACTGACATTTGTGTAGTTCTTTAAGGTTTGCAAATTGCTTTATTTACATTATCATATTTAGTCTGCCAATGACCCTGGAAGGTAGGTCAGTCAGTTAGTCAGTTAAAAAAAAGCATTTTTTAAGGGTTTATAATGAGTCATGTACTGTGCTAAGTACTAGGGATACAAATAAAGGCAAAAATATGCCCTGGCCTCAAGGAGCTCATATTCTAAAGGGAGGGATGTGTAAACAACTAGTCACATACCTGATGTATACAGTGTAAACTGAAGATAATCTCAGAGGGAAGGCTCTAGCAATGGGAAGTTGGGAGGTGGAGATAAGGGAGGATACTGGGAGAGTCCTCTAGTAGAAGGTGGAATTTGAAGTGAGTTTTGAAGGATACCTGGGAATTCAGGGGGCAAAGATGTAGATGAAGGGCATTCCAGGTATGGGAGGCAGCCACTAAAAAGGGACACAGTAAGACAATGTTATTGGATTGTAGAGCATAAAGTAAATGAAGAAGTCTGGAAAAGTAGGAAGGGGTAGGCTGTGAAACTCTTTAAAAGTAGGAAAAAGCAAGTTCTATTATGGGAAAAACACTAGTAAAGTCAAGTGGACATTGAGATTTACAGATCAATTTGAACAATCTTAGAGTTGACATTGGACAGAAACAAAATGACTAAATTTCTGTGTCTCTGGCACATGTAATTCATGTTTGTAATCTTAACACCCCACTCAAAGGGATCTCAAAAGCTTTTCATTTAAACTACAATTATTCTTTTGTCTATTGGGAACTTAGTGTAAAGATGATGTCCTGTGTGCAAGGGGCAAGCTTGCTGAATATTAATTAATGAAGGCTTTTTAATATGCAAAAGACGAGAAGCAACAATCAGTTCTGAGGCCTTATATATTAAAGGCAAAATCATTGTTATTCCAAGAGGCATCAGGAGGCCAAATGCAGGTTACAACTAGTTTCAAAAATCTCCCATAATTATGAAACATGAAAGTTTAGGCCTCTCATTATAAAAGCTGTATTGTGAATATAAAAAGAACCGTTAGATGGTGGGATGGGATAGCACTGGATGATACAGGATGATAATGAAAGGTGATGAATGGGATTTGGAGTCATTCATCTAATTGAAAGTTTAAGGGACAATGTTGGTTTTACTTTGGTGGGAAAAAGAATTTAGGGCAATCTAGTGGAGAAAGCTCTGTGTGTGTGTGTGTGTGTGTGTGTGTGTGTGTGTGTGTGTGTGTAGGGGGAAAAGGGGTGTCAGAAGACTTGGGCTACTTTGGGCAATAGTCACTTAACCCTTCTGTGTCTGCATCTGTCTCAAAGGAAGATACAAAACATTTCCATAATACTTATTGCCCAAGCCTTTGTGAGGATACAAAGGCTACACAGTGAAAGTAACAACAAAACTTTAAACGTACTCTAAAGATATAAGATATTATTAATGATGGGGTGGCAGGACCTATAGATAATTTGATCTGAATGAACCGTTGTTTGTTTTTGCAAATTTACTTTTTAGGTTATCTTTTGTTTATCCACCTGACTGAGCTATGTAACCTATTTATTCTAAATATTAAAGCTTTGATAGACTAAATTAGGAGAAGGTAGGGTTAGCTGAAGTCAAGATGAGACCTTTGCCTCTAGGAGTTTATACTTTAGTCTATAAATGGGGGTTTTGTTAGGTACGCCCAGTACTATCTTTTAGCATCGTAGCATAAAAAAGAACTCCATAGTTTTAGATCTATTTGGTATACAGAAACACTATTAAGCAATTATCTATCTCTAGATGGACATAATGGATTGAATATATCTTAATTTAGTACACAAGGATAATACATTTGGCAGACAGAAGCTTAAGGTTCCATCTTTCCATGGAAAGAGTTGTATTCTGTTTACCATACCATCTTAATTGGCTCTCTCAATTGAATTAATTGATTAGTTAATTAAGTGCTGAACACCATTTGTTACCTATGAATAGAATCACTAAACTTTAAATTAGTAAAAGTTTGTAAACAATGAATGAGAAGAAGAAACATTTCTCTGAGCTACTGCAGAGATCTAGGCTGTCTCTATGAAACAATCCAGTTCAATTCAACCTGGGAAATAAAAAAAAAGTGATCCACTTTCTGCCTTCAAGGGCCCATTTATAAACACTTCTAGCTGAATGTCAGCAAAACCCCTCAATGGAAGAGGTAGCACCCAAGGTAGGTCTTGAGGTCAGGAAAGAATTCCAGTATGGACATATATTGGGGTGTAGGGGTTGTTGTGGCTAAAGGCATAGAGGTAAAGGAAGGCAAAATGAATTAGAGAGTAGTGAGCGATTCAGTCTCTAGGATCACAGAATGAGTGAAGGTTGGTAGGAGTCATGTCAGGTAAGGCTTGAAAGGTAGACTGACACCAGATTATGGAGAACATTGAATTCCATAAACTAAGGAGTTTATATTTTATTTCATAGACCTAGCAGAGCTTTTGATGATATCTAAGTAGGTGAGTGACCAAATGTCAACACCAAAATGTATACTTTGGCAGCAGTGTGATACATGAATTGGAAAAGGGAAAAAAACTGAAGGCAGGGCATTAAGTTAGGAAGTTATTATGATAGTCTGGCCAAGAAGTAATACTAAAAGCTATCATTTATATAGGGCTTTAAAGTTTGCAGAGTCCTTTACATATATGGTCTCATTTGATCCTCACAACAACCCTGGGAGGTAGGTGCTATTATAATCCTTCTTTTGTAGATAAATGAACTAGGGCAGAATCTATGAGGTTACATTGCTACTAAGGGTCTGAAGCAAAATTTTAATAATAATAATAATAATAATTTTTGTTGTTGTTGTTCACTTGTGCCCATTCATGGTTATCCCATTTGGGGTTTTCTTGGCAGGGATACTGGAGTGGTTTGTCATTTCCTTCTCCAGCTCATTTTAGAGATGAGGAAATTAAGGCAAACAGGATTAAATGATTTACCCAGCATCATATAGCTAATAAGTGTCTGAGGTTAGATTTGAACTCAGGAAGATTAGTCTTTCTGAGTTCAGACCTACAACTCTATCCACTATCCTACTTAGATGCCCATTTGGAACTTTTGAACTGGTCCATCATATTTGTAAACAAACAGGACATTCCTACAGCAAATCCTGTAAGACACCAAATGACACAAGTTTAATATAGGGCCATGACAATTTTGGGACAACTGGGGATGTTGCCCTATTTGGTGATTCCTGGGATCCAGTTAAAATGAACTCTTTTCTCCCTCCCACCTTCCTTAGCTATGTATGACATTACATATGTTCATATGTCCATAAAAGTCTTGGATCTTGAAAGGCACACACATGTCTATTTCTGGTTGTATGAAAGCACTTCACTGGTATTTTCTCACTTAGAGATGAGTTCTAGCCTATTGGTTCTACCAAGACCTGTTGAAAAATCATAATGGTGTTACAGTTAAGCCTTCAGGGCCAAAGTACCCAGTCTCAATGTCATTAGTTCCACTACCAAGTTAGATTTCCATCACCAATTCAATCCATAATTAACTTATACAGAGGAACCCCTGTCTAAATCCTGAATCCTGGAGTAAGGGATAGTATATATGCTATGGGAATAGTTCCTGGTAATTGCTTGCAGGTCCTTATTATAGATAGAAGACATCACAATAAAGGAATTACTGAACAAAAGATCCTGAGTAAATGTTAACCTTTTTACAATGCTAATAGTGGTATGTTTATGGTTGTCTGGATATTGACTCAGGAGAGTTAAGGGTTAAATCTAAATTCAGGCCACCAGAAAACTTAAATTTTTTTTCCTTATCTATGACATCCTGCATGAGCTAATGATCATCTGTGCTAAAGCCTAGGCCCCTGGGTTATGGAAAAATTTTGAAGAATATGGCCAAGGCAGTGAGAGCAGTCTTCTGTTTCTAGAAGAATAGACCAAATAAGTCTGCAAAGTCAGTTATGGGATAAAGACTTACTTTCTTTCCCCTTTGGCTTCTTAATCAATTGCAAAGTAGTTGTGTGACCCTGGGACAAATCACTTAACTTTCTATCTGCCTCAAGCATCTTCCAAGGATCTTGGGATCCTGACTATAACTTGGAAGGAAGCTCAGAGGTTAGCTAGTCAATCAAACATCTCAAAGTGTAGATGTGGCAGTGGAGATGACAGAGAGCACCTTTTCTTTCCCATCAGTCCCTGCCATAGAACTCCTAAAGTAAGGAAAACTGGTCAGATGCAATTGAACTATATAAATAGAGGAAGTTAACAAGCTTATGGGACAGCTAGGTGGCCATGGATAAAGTATCAGGCCTGAAGTGTGGAGGAAGACTCATTTTCCTGAGTTCAAATCTAGCTGCAGATATTTGCTAGCTGAGTGACCCTTGTCAAGTCACTTCTCCCTGTTTGCCTCAGTTTCCTCATTTGTAAAATGAACTGGAGAAAGACATGGCAAATCGTTCTAGTATCTTTGCCAAGAAAACCCCAAATGGGGGTCACTAAGGGTCATAACAGAACAACAACAAAGCAAGCTAATACTCTCTAAGCTGATCTGTCGTGGACTAGAAGGTTTGCAGCAGTCCCTTTCTTCAGTCCTCCTGAGGCTTAAGTTGATTTTTAAACAATATTTTTCAATTAATTTCATTTGGACATGTATGCTTCTTGCAGGGGCTTTCTTTTTCTTTCTTATTGTGGACACACATTTACCACCAAATCACTTATTTAGTGATCTTATTAAATGTGGGAAGCAAAATGGGTAGAAGAATGTGGTCAGTTTTCTTTTTTTTTTTTTTTTGTTTTAAGAAAATACTAATTCAGATATATGGGATTAACCCCAATATATATATTGACTATGTTATGCCAGGCTGTATCCATGTTTGAATTTTGAGTCAATACATATTAATGACATTAACCTATACATTTCCTTTTCTATTTTATTTTTCTCTGGTTCAGGTATTAGGACTATATTTGTCTCAGAAAACAATTCTGATAGGATGCTTTCTTTCACAGTTTTTGAGAATGATTTGTCAAAGGTAGGTACTAATTGATCTTTAAAAGTTTGATAGAATTCTCCCATGAATCCATTAGGTTGGGTTTCCCCTCTTTGGTAGTTTCTTTATACCTAGATCTCTTTCCTTTTCTGAGATTGGGTTATTTAAGAAATCTATCCAGTCCTTCTGATGGTTTGGATATTTTAGAAGGTATTCTTTTATTTGTATGTGTGTGTGTTCTCGGTTTTGTTAGCATATAATTGTCCATATGTTTTGATGATTCTTTTCATAATTCTTCTGGTTTTGTTGTGATTTTTTATATCTAGTGATCATGTAGAAATTTACAATTATTATTTGCTTATTCTGCTTCAAGGGACATGATTTGACTTGCAGGATAAGTGAACTCTAGAGACCATGTGGTATAGTATATAAAATGATGAGCTTGGAGTCAGGTAGAGCTGAGTTTAAATCCTGTCTCTGATGGACACTAACTCTGTGATGCTAGGTTAGTCTCTTAATCTCTATACACATTCCCTGGGTTTACTGGATCATAAATTTAGAGCTGGAAGGAGCTAAACCACAGAGCTCTCTGAATTTGGACTTTAGAGGTCATCTGATCAATCAACAAGCATTTACTAAATGTATTATGTTCTAGACTCTATGCCAGATTCTGTGGCTACAAAGGCAAAAGTGAAACAGTTCCTGCCCTCAAAAACTTATCTACTCAGGGGATACAACAAAAGACAGATTCTGCTATATACAAAATAGATACAAGATAGTTTTGAGGAGGAGCCACTAACTTGGAAGGATGAGGAAAAGTCTCATGTAGAAGGTAGCACTTGGACTAAGCCTTGGAGGGAGATAGGGATTCGAAGGGTGAGGAGAAAGAGCACTGCAGTCATTGGGGACAAGCAATATGAAGGTTGGAGATGGGAGAGGGGGTGTTGGGTATGAGAATAATAAGGAGCTCAGTTTGTCTAGACTAGGGGTGGGGAACCTACAGCCTTAAGGCCACATGTGACCCTCTAGGTCCTCAAGTGTGGCTCTTGAAGTTTGTATTCAGTCAAAGGGTGGCACTTGAGAACCTTAAGGGCCGCATGTGACCTTGAGGTTGCAGGTTCCCCACCCTTTGTCTAGACTAGTGGTTCTCAAAAGTGTGGTCCAGAAACTCTAGATGGTCCCTTTCAGGAGTCTGAGAATTGAAAACTATTTTAAACAATAACACATTTTAGTTCCTAATATAGTAAAGATTTTGATAGACATAATTCATATAAACAAAATCTCTTTAGGGGGTTCTCAATAATTTTCAAGAGAGAAAAAGGCTGCTGAAACCAAAAAATGTGAGAACTAATGTTCTAGATTTTGCATGATTTGATCACCAACTATTTAAGCGAATATTATGTTCCAGTCAATGTGCCAGGCACTGAGAAGATGACAAAAATGAAACAAGCCCTTCACTCAAGTGACTTATCTTAGGGAGGGATACAATATGAATATGAGTGGTGCGAATCACACAGGTAGTAAGCAGAAGCTCTGGGAATTGAACTCACGTCTTCTGACTGCAGATTCCTCCACTTTTTCCATTGCACATAGGTGTATTGGGATCTGTGTTGGTGGAGAGAGTTCCTACACAGAGTTCCCCACACTGAATAAATTCAATAATTTAATTTGACAAGTATAATTATAGATACTTACTATGTGCCGGACAGTATGTTAGGTGCTAGAGATACAAAGACAAAATTGAAAGTGCAGATACTTGTATTCCTATAGAAAAGAACTGTATTATAATAATCCTGTATTAATACAGGAGTCTACTTACTCCATAATCCCCAATACTGAAGACTGTAAACATCCAGGCTCAAAAGAATAAGAGAGCAGAGGTGTCAATGAATTAAGGGAGAAGAGGAGGAAAGAAATGATTTTTTAAAAGAATGAGGGGATAATAAAAATAACAAGCACAAATACCATACTAACATCCTCATGGGGATTTAATTTTTTTTATTACTTTTTAGATGAATTTGAAAGAAAATCTCTCATGTGCACACATAACAATACATCTGCCCCTAATAATCCCTGAAATCACTATTCATAGACATCTAATGTGTTGTTGAAATTAAACATAACACATGAAGAGAAATTTTGAGATATGTTTAGGGTTTTCTTTTTCAATAAAATGTAGCACAAAGGGAATAAAGAAATTCCTTACCCAAATTAATGGTGAATTATTTTGTCATGAGAGTAGGAGTTTATATCCATTTAAATGAAAGCATATAAATTGTTCTAGACAAGAAAAACAAAGCTAGCCCAAGGCAGTATTTTCATTATAGAGAAAGGCACATGTCCATGAATATCTAGTGTAATATTAACAAAAATCGTTCAATTAGCTATGCATGTGCCTTTGTTATGAATATTTATTTGCATCTCTTGCTAAGTAACACTGATACCTTTTATTCACCGGTTCAGAGATTCAAATGATGTGAACATTACCCTTCTTTGCCCCAGTATGCTGTAAGGAGATTTCCATGCCAAAGAAGAGTAGTGACTGCCCAGGACTAAGGCTTTGCATTTCTTCAGAGTTCTTGTCCATCTTTTCAGAAAACCATGCTTTTATTTTTTCCTTCTCAAACTCTTAGGAAAGGAGTATTTCCCCCCCCACCCCCACCCGCCCCCGACTCTTCTGAGGTGGCTCCTCATAGCCAAAGAAAAAAAGAATGCCCAGAAATCTGGTGGCCCTGGAGATTCAGGCAAACAAACCAAAAGTCCCAGTCACTGAACCAGTCTTTTCAGTGGTATTTTACTCTTAATGATAACAACAGGTAACATTTATATAGCCCTTTAAGATTGTAAAGGAATTTACAAAATAAATTTAATGTGATCCCTACAACAACCCTGGGAAATAGGTGCTATTATTATCTCATTTTATAGAGGAGGAAATGAAGGGAGATAAAAGTTAAATGACTTGGTCAGGGTCATAAAACTCATAAATTTTTGAGGCTGGATTTGAACTCAGGTCTTCCTGTGCTCCATCCACTGTACCACCTAGCACATCTTTTAGCAATGTTTTTAATACCTCCCTTCATTCCTCATGTGAAAGTTGTCTCTGTCTGTGTGTGTGTGTGTGGGTCTCTCTCTCTCTCTGTCTCTCTCTCTCTCTCTCTCTCTCTCTCTCTCTCTCTCTCTCTCTCTCTCGCTCTCTCTCTCTGTCTCTCTCTCTCTCTCTCTCTCTCTCTCTCTCTCTGTCTCTCTGTCTCTCTCTCTCTCTCTCTCTGTCTTCCTTCCTCATCTCTCCAGCCCCCACCTCTGCCCTACGAGGCTGAGTAGGGAAGAGAGTGGAGCCCTTTTCTTTTTTTTCTTTTTATTTTTTGGAGGGAAATTGGGGTTAAGTGACTTGCCCAAGGTCATATGGCTAGTTTTTGTGTTAAGTGTCTGAGGCCAGGTTTGAACTCAGGTCCTCCTGACTCCAGGGCCAGTGCTCTATTCACTGCACCACCTAGCCTCCCCCGAGTAGAGTCCTTTCCTAAAATAAGTTCATATAATTATTCATATGCTTTAAATATCTACTGTAAAGGGTCTTACCCTGCACTTATGCCCAGATTGCCTAACTTGGAGGCACCATCCTTCCCTGAGTTTTCCTGCCACATGGGTAGGAGTAGACTCCTTTGGTCTTTAAAACTGGACCAAACTAGGGTAATCTATCACCTTCCTGCCTACTCTGTCCTGTCTACTCTTTCCTGTTGCTTCCAGAAGATGAAGATCACATTCCACCCATAGCCCAGGTGCCATGAATTAAATCAGGAGGGAGACTATCTTCCTTTCCCTCGTCTTTTGATCTGGCACTGAGAAATGGATCTGAGAGCATGTGTTTCTGTTTGTTTCATTTATTCTTCTCAGTTTAAGATGCCAGTGGTGATCTCTACTAGACTGAGAGTTCAAGCCATGGTGACTTTGGACCAGGACTACAGGCAGGGTGTTACAGCTAGCCACCCTGGCAAGGAAGCCTGGAGACTTGAGCCCAAGGCGGGTTATAGACATGGAATTGGAACTGTACTCTATAGGAACTGAGTTATGTTTGTATATTTAATATTATGCCATTGAAGTAAATATTTCTATGTAAAATAATCTGACCGTTAGTAGTAAAATGGATCTGAGGTAGGGACCCCTCCTACACTCACAGTAACACCATCGCTTGAGGCTGGAGCCATTTGCAGAGAACCTGGACATTCCCCAATGCCTCTCACTGGTATCAGAGAACACTGGGGGAGGGGTGAAATGTAATTGGCCTTTGGGCAGTGGGGGCCAGAATAGTCAGCATTACACTACAATTTTTCCTTCTCTCAAAGGAGAATGAGCTGTAATTAAAATAATTGGTTAAGTTTTACCTAGAGATACAAATTCCATTACAACAAATACCACTAGAAATGAAGGTTCAATGTAAAAGAGTTATTTTCATGTCTCAGAGTAACATAGTGTTTGTTGATCTGGTTGTGACAAATTCCTTCCCACAGACAACAGCTGAGGGCATCTTCTGTTTGCTTTAGGGCTTCTGCAGGAATCTGTCAATTATAGAACAAAGGCAGCTGAGCAAGCTGGGGTCACATTGCAAGAAAAGGTGGGAAAGCCCTCTATAAATAAAGCTTCATTCAGGAGTTTCCATCAACTGAGCTCTCAATATGGCCAAGAGAAGGATGGAGGGGAGAGGAATAAAGTGCAGAAAAAGAAGGGAAGAATTAAAACCACTGAACATTTGGAGCTAGATAATAGAGGCAGCAAATATGGTGAAGTGGAAAAAGAACAGATTCGAATCTTGCCTCAAATGAATATTGGCTGTGTGATCCTGGGGAATCAATCTTTTAGCCCTCCTGGAAATTCTGTAAAACTCTAAATTGAAGAGAAAGTGAAGTGTTTTCTTATCATGGAGTTCCTTTTAGCAATGAAATCACAGATTCAGCCCAGTTCCAAGTAATAGATATGAGTCTTTTCCTAGAGAGCTCCCCTTCTAGAAGAGGGAGTGGGATCCTCTGGAAAAGAAACAAGTTATTCTTAGAGGCAGGAGCTTCTTGCACTCCAAGGAATATGCCACCTAGAAAGAGAAGTCCCCCAGTACTGGCCCAAAGAGTACATAGTGAATGAATGAAAATCATTTATTAAGTGCTTACTGTACACGACAAGCTGGGAATACAAATACAAAAAGCAAAGATAGTAATTGCTGTCAAGAAACTTACCTTTTAATTGGGAAAACAACATATAAAAAGGGAGCGGTAGCCAGAGAGGGACTCTGTGGTCAAGAAAGTTACTGGGATATTGAGGAGGCATATAGGGAATGTATCACCATGCCCCATCTAGGAATAATGGCAGAGTTGATTTGATCAACTGAGGTAGTGGGGGAGTGGGGAAGGGTACCAGAGCAGGTTAGGTGTCTAGTGAGGCTCTTCCTAGGAGTGAAGTATGACTGGACTTTTCTGAAATAATAGTCTGGGAAAGTTAACCAGAGTGTCGTTGGTATTGGTGATTCCTTTCTGTTGAAAGAATTAATGTGGACCATAGAAATGTAACACTGCCTTCCTGTGACTCATATCTGGTCTCTAATGGGGAGTCTCCTAACACTTGGCAAACTTGATCATTATTACCCCCTTATGGTGATTAATGTGGGAACTAATAATACCTACAAAAGCAACCTAGAAAGCAGTGCTGGGGACTTTGAAGTTCTGCGCAAGAAATTGAACATCTAACAGGCATGGGGGGGGGCGGGGCATTTATGTTATCTTCCCACTTATACACTCTCACAATTACACACTAAATTCTTCTCACTTCACCTTGTGCACTTTCTTTTCACATGTGAAGACTTCTTTAGACTTATAACTATGCTATTCAGATATTGTACCTGTAATAATTTTGTAATTATTGACCCCAGATAGTGATATTTCTATCTGCAGGGCAATCAGGAGGGCAATAGGTCTCTGGTCCACATACAGATAGGCTCAAAGGACCAGCTGAGTATCATATACAATACAACACAACACTATATTATACTGTATACTACAACCCAACCCAACACAATACAATCTAATACACATTTATTAAGGGCATACTATATTTCAGGCTCTGTGCTAAGCACTGGAGAAACAGATAAGTAAAGAAAAACAGTTCCTGCCCTAACCACAAGCACTGTAGCCGGTGGGAGATGGGAGATGAAGACTTGGCTGGGCTTCTGAGTTCTCTCTGAAAGGAAGTTTGGGGAGCAGTGTTGTTGATTTTGTTGTTATTATTTTGTTTTTGCTCCACTCTCCAGTCCTTCAATCAGAAAGCCAGAAATGACTGAGGGTACTGATCAAGTGTGAGTACCAAAGCTGACGCAAAATTTGCTGGTGATGAAATTATCCTAGGGAATGAGGGTGTGGATTGATGATGGAATTGAAAACAAGCTCTAGAGCTGGTGGAAAAAAGAGAGTTAGCTGGGCATTAGAACCCACACTCTAGGTTTCCACAACCAAAACTCATCCTACAGGTCTGGGGTCTTTAAGTCCCCAATATTATGATGATTTATATCCTGGTTACTCACCCTTCCCATTTATGCTTTCTCAGTTTCTACCAGGTCATATCACTCTTCCTAATCACACTCTTCCTCTCATCACAAGTTTAGACTGCTGTAGTCTTTACTAATATCCTATTCCCATCCCTTGAATATATTTAATGACTATTCTATATTTCATCGTGAAGATGATTTTATGTCACCATGCCAAACAACTACCATCAATGTCAAGAAAATATCTAGACACTTGTTTATAGAATAGGATGTTACAACCAATTAGAGATGGCTACAACCCCCTTTCCATATAGCTTTTTTCCTTTCAAGTCAGGCATTCCCAGTGGCAGCATGGTATATATGGTAGAAAGGTTGTTAGGTTTGGAGTAAGGGGCTTTTCTAGCTCTTTTACCCACTTTCTATGTGACCCCAGCCTTGTCCGTGTACCCCTTTAAGCTTCAGTGTTCTTGGACATAATGTTATCTCACCCTAAATCTATGCTCCCAGGATTTACGAAGTCAAACAGTAGGGGCTTAAGAAGTGGATAGCCAGTTGTATTATTTTTTTTCTCTCTAAAAAAATACTATTTGTCATATGCAATAGCTCCCTGGGAGGGGATAGAGGAGGGATAACTCTGGTGTTATAAGAAACAGAAAAGTCAATAAAAACTTATTTTTAAAAAGTGAACAGAACATTTGGGAAGTTAACAGTCTGTTAAAAAAGATGATACCTGAGATTGGGATATAGATTTCTGAACAATGATTAAAATATCAGAATTATAGACTTTGGCCAGGACTGGAATACACCTAATGAGGTCTGGGTAAAAAAAAAAAAAAAGCTCCCCTGCCACAGTCTTATCAGTTTGATCAAGAGGTCTTTAAATTGAAAATGGTGGGGGAGTCAGAAAATGATCATTAATTGTCATACAAAAATCATACAGAAAATAGCAGGCACAATATAGTAAGAATAAAAAAAATGTGACTGATAATTCACATAATACCATAATCAAGAAAAAAGCCAGAAAGAAAGCCATTGATTTCAGATCTCTCTATATAAATGCTAAAGTATGGGCAATAAGCAAGTTAATCTAAAAGTCTTGATGCAAAGATATGAATTTGACCTGAAATTACCACTAAGACTTGTTAGAATAGGTCTTGGAATATGGCTAGAGTATATCTCTGAAAGGGTAAATCTTATTGAAAAAGAATAAGCAAGTAAAATGGGAATTGGAAGAACCTTAAATATCAAGGATACATATTGTGTGAAGGAATCCACAAACAAGAGGAGTGAAATACAGTTGAAATAATTTGGATGAGGATCAATGGAGAAGAAAAAAAAAGGAATATGGTAGTGAGAGTATACTTCAAACTGCCCGGTCAGAAGGAGGATAGAGATAATGAGTTTAGGATATGGATTCCAGTCCTGCCTCAAAGGCATGGTAGTAATGGCAGATGATGATAACAATCTGGATAGCTGCTGAAGTTTTTCTGCTAAAAGCAAAGTAACAAATAAATAGTTGGTTTGTCTTAATAATAATTTAATTCTCCAAAAAAGGAGAGGAAACAAGGAGGAAGATTGCTATACAAGATCTGATTCTGAACAATATAGCAGATCTAGTTGTTTAAGTAAAAACGATAGGACCTTTTGGGGAAAATGACCACCTCATTTCATTTTATTTTATTATATTTTTAAACTTTTTGTTTGGAGGGGGAAGGCAGGGCAGTTGGGGTTAAGTGACTTGCCCAAGGTCACACAGCTAGTTGTGTGTGTGTGTGTGTGTGTGTGTGTGAAGCGTCTAAGGCTGGATTTGAACTCAGGTCACCACCTTGTTTTAGAATTCATGACAGTAAAGGAAAGGAAAGCCTGACATAGTTTGATGGGTCATATGGATTTTGAGAGAGTGGAGTTTAGATTTCATTGAAAGTATAGGTAGGAATACACTGTGGTTTACAATTCTACAAAAAAAGTCATCCTAAAGTGGATGGGGAACTATAAGGAATGAAATTCTAAAGATACAAACATAAATGATTCTGATAACAAAGAAAAAGGCATCTAAAGATAATATGTTAAATGTAAAGGGAACTCATAGAGCAACCAAAATTTTAAAGAGATGCAGGCAATGGAGAATAAATACAAAATGATGTTATGATCCTGTAAGAATATTTTCAGGAATACTAAACTCAGAATTAAATTAAGGATGGTGATGAATGTTAAGGATGGCAAAAACGAACAAAAAGTTTGTTACAGAAAGTGGAAGGTCAAAGAAGGGAAAAGACTTTTTCAATGGTGAGCAGTACAATGGTAGAAAGAAGGCAGAATTACTCAATTCTTATTTTGTTTCTGTTTTCTCTACAAAGGAGAATAATTTTCTACTTGAAAAAAATATAATAGAAATGGTTAATAGGCAGTTGAAATTAAAGATAAATGGGAAGGTAATAAGAGAACACCTGGATATTTTTAATGAATTTAAGCCACCAAGCCTAGATGAACCATATCCAAGGGTACTGAAGTAACTGGCAGTTATGTTGCTGAGCTGTGGTCAGTGATGTTTGAAAAATCATGGAGAATAGGAAAGATACGTTAGGATGAAAGGGAGATAAATATTGTCTAGATATTGAAAAAAAGAAAAGGTAGATCCTAGTAAGCTTGACTTCAATTGCTGGCAAAAAGAATCTAGAATGTATTTTTTTGCTTAAGTAGGTTATCTCAATTTTATTGGTTTCTTTTGTTTTTATATCACCTTCATTTCTGAATATATCCTCCTTCCCTCCCTTATCCAATGAGCCATCCCTTACAACAGACTGAAAAGCGATTCTTTTTGTCTTCCTTCCTCCGATAAATCACAGTCTTTTCTCTCTTTGATCTCTCATGAGGATTGTTGTCACAAAAGCACAGTGCTATATAAATGTAATTTATTATCATCACTATGTGATAAACATTAGGAAATATCCAAGGATAGTGGTATAAAAAATTCCTTTAGGAATGCATGACTTCTACCTTCAGGGATCAGGGAGAGCTCTACAGAGGAGGCAAGATTTGAGCTGGCTTTTGAATGAGGGAAAATATTAAAATAGAGAGTGATGTTGCTGTTGTTCTGTCTTCTCAGTCGTGTCTGACTCTTTATGACCCCATTTGGGGTTTTCTTGGCAAAGATACTAGAGTGGCTTGCTATTTCCTTCTCCAGCTTATTTTACAGATGAGGAAACTGAGGCAAACAGGGTTAAGTGACTTGCCCAGGGTCATATAGCTAGTAAGTATCTGAGGCCAAATTTAAACTTGGGTCTTCCTGACATGGCACTCTATCCTCTATGCCACCTAGTTGCCCATAAGAGTGATGTAGGGGGAGAATATTCCATGCCCTAGTAGTGAGATTGGCATATAATCAAGGGCCTGCTTTGGCTGAAACATAGAATCTCAGGGTCTGGAAGAAAGGTGATCTTTAAAAACAGGGAAGTGAAGAAGAGGAACAGGTTTGGGGAAGGTGTTTTGAGTTCAGTTCTGGTGTGTTAGCAATGTCAACAGGACATTCAGGGATGGTTATCTAACAGGCAGCTGGAATTTCTGACTGGAACTTAAGGGACAAGTTATGGCTGGACAGATAGATTTAGGAGTTATCTCCATAAAGATGATAATTGAAGCTCAGGGAGCAGATATGCCTCCCCAGTGAGCAAGTGTAAAGAGAGATCCTGGACACAGCCTTTGGGGATAACCACATTTAAGGGGCAAGAGGTGAAAAAAGAGCTGGCAAAGAAGACAGCAAAGGAGTAATCAGAGAGGTAATAGTCCATGGTAATAGTCATTTATTTTGGTTAATATATCTGACTGTGTAATATGTTAATACAATCACAGAATTTTAGAGAGAAAGAACCTTAAGACAGCTAGACCAACCCCAACTTGTTAATTCACATTAGACAGGCTCAAAATCAACTTTATCTTTAGGTCTTGGAAATAGGGAGTGTGATATTTTTTTAGAAATGTGCTTGTCCTAACCAAACTTGATTATGATAGAACATTGTGGAGAGAAGAGATGGGGCAAAATAGTGGATTATGAGCTAAGGCTGGGTTTCTAGTCTTGCCTTGGTCACTGACAATCTCAGAAAAAAATGATAATCTCTCTGAACCTCAGTTTCCTCCTTTTTAAAATGAAGGAATTGGGCACTCATCTCCAGATTATGATTCTAGGTCTAGTATTATTTAATTGGACGGGGTTGTTCTCTGTACTTGAATTT
Organism: Petaurus breviceps papuanus; assembly: GCF_028583685.1. Lineage (NCBI taxonomy): Eukaryota > Metazoa > Chordata > Mammalia > Diprotodontia > Petauridae > Petaurus > Petaurus breviceps. The sequence goes on along the minus strand of NW_027187317.1, from coordinate 5,945,738 downwards.
AGGGTTGTGACAGGTTAAAATATTACATAAATTTTGAACCAAGAGTTCTACTTCCCTGTGATGATAGGTATAAAATTTAAAGCATCTCTCTAGGTCAGTATGAACACCAACTAGATTGTAAGCTCTTTGAAGACAGGGTCCATGTGCACTGAGGTGGCATGTGAACCATCTTGACTTAGAGTAAAGGCCTGAATTCAAATCCTGCCTTTGACACTAACTAGCTGTGTGACCCTAGGCAAGTGACTTAATCACTCGCAGCTTCAATTTCTACATCTGAAAAATGGGCATGAGAATAATACCTACCTCCTAGGGTTATAGTGAATACAAAATAATGTTTGTAAAGCTTTTCCCAAACCTTAAAGTGCTACATAAATGCTAATTATTATTTCTCTTAAACATCCCTTCCTCCTCATGTGTAACAGATTTCTAGTTAATAGTAAGAGATGATATTTCATTAAATGTTTCAATAAGATTTGTGTTTAAAGTTTCACAAGAACCCTATCAGCTAAGTACAACAAGCATTATTTTACAGATGAGAAAAGTATATGGTTATATGGTTTAACTGTGGTCACAGAGCTAGGTACATGGTTGGTGTAGATCTGAACCTGAAGTTTGGCTGGGCTTATATGCTGCCTCAATCTCAATCATTTAGTAGCTGTGTGACCACAGGCAAGTCACTTAATTGCTTTAAGCCTGAGTTTTCTTATTTATAAAATGAGAATAACAGTGCTACACAGAGTGATTGTGAGGCTTAAATGACATCACAGATAAAGTGGTCTACAAACTTGAAAGCATTATACAAAAATTAGTTATTATTATTGTCAGAAATAGGATTCAAACCCAGGTTCCTTCTAATTCCAAGTCCAGTGTATGTATGGATACATAATATCTATGACATATAATGTGTCAGCCCTTTTGGCTAGTTTCTTTTCCCCCCTTTAATTAATTAATTAACATTCATTTATTTTTAAATTGTGAGTTCCAGATTCTCTTCTTCTCTACCACCTCTCTCTCACCCACTGAGAGGGCAAGCAATATGATATCATTTGTCCATGTGAAATCTTGCAAAACATATTTATATAGTAGCCATATACAACCCCCCCCAAAAAAAAATAAAGTAAGAAAATTATATTTCAATTTGCACTCAGTTCATCAGTTCTTTCTCTGGAGGTGGAATTGCCTGATATTCTTGTATTAATTAGAGTAGCCAGTATTTCACAGTTGAAAAGTCTCCCCAGTTTTTTCTGAGACCACCCCTTCATCATTTCTCTTAGCACAATAGTACTCCTTCACAATCATATGCCACAACTTGTTCAACCATTCCCCAATTGATGAGCATCCCCTCAATTCCCAATTCTTTGCCATCATAAAAAGAACAAATATAAATATTTTTGTATATTTAGATTCTTTTTTTTTCTTTAATCTCTTTGGGTATAGGCCTAGTTGTGGTATTGCTGGATCAAAGGGCATAGTTCCAGATTTTTCTCTAGAATGATTGGACCAGTTCACTACTCCACCAACAGTTTATGAATGTATCTATTTTCCAGCATTTGCCATTTCTGGTAGGTGTAAATCAACAATGATTTAGAGTATTTTTATATGACTGTAGATAGCTTTGATTTCTTCTTCTGAAAACTGCCTGTTTATGTCCTTTGACCATTTATCATTGGGTAATGGCTCTTATTTTTTATTAATTTTACTGAGTTCCCTATGTATTTGAAAAATGAGGCCTTTCTTGGAGAAACTCAATGTAAATTTTTAAAAATATTACTTCATTGTCTATGATACCTTTTAGCAAAATATAATTTCTCTTATTATCTGTTTTAATTATTATTATTATTGCTTTTGTTTTGTCTGAGATATTGATTGCTATCCCTACCTTTTTTACCTCTGCTAAAGCATAATCAATTCTGCTCCAGCACTTGATTTAACTTTGAATGTGTCTTTCTGTATCAGGTGTGTCTCAACAATATGTATACAACATATTGTTGAATTGTGACTTCTAATCCATTTTGCTACCTGCTTCCATTTTATGGGTTAGCTCCTTCCATTCACATTCATGGTTAAGATTATTGTGTATTTCCTTCCATTTTATTTTCTTCTATTTATTCTCTCTCTTTCTATATTCTGTCCCTACTCAAAATCTGTTTTGCTTCTGACCACTGCCTCCTTTAATTCTTCCTCCCTTCTATCAGTCCTCTCCCCCAATATCTTTTACCCCCTTCTGCTCCTCCTCTTTATCAATTGGGTAAGATACTATATAACTTCTCCCTCTCTCTTCCCTTCTCTCTCTCCCTCCCTCCCCCTATACCCCCTTCTATCTTTGAACCATTTCTGATGAGAGTGAGGTTAAAGTGTCTCTCTCCTCACCCTCCATCTCCCCCTCACTAAAAGAGTTCCTTGGTCACCACAAGTGCTAGTGTTTTTCTTGGCCCAAGAACGTAACTAGGGCCCCTGCCCCCTCATGACTGACCACCAGCATTCCTCTCCTCCCTGGCACTGTGACCCAGAACTGCTGATGGTTGATGGAGTTGTCAATCGTTTCCAGATGCACCCAGTACCATCAAAAGGTTCCCTGTTATCTCTTTCTGACCAGTTGACTGACCCCCTTACCATTTCTGACCTGAGAGCTCTCAAAGTTGCTGCTGTTGCTGTCACAGCATGCACCTCCAAGGCCCACTGCTAGTATTCTTGCTGCTGCCCAGGCCAGCACCCAGCCCAGTGACACAGACTTCTGTTGGCCTCCTAGGTTGTCTCTGGCTAGAAAAAATATCTCCTGACTTTTTGTTGACTTTTGCTGCTACAACATTTAATTTGAAATATTATTTTAAAGTTGTTTAGAGGAGAATGTTGAGAGAGTTTAGCTGGGTCCCCTACTATCATCTGCCATCTTCAGCTCCCAAAAGGCCTTGGTTAGTTTCTTGATGGATTGAGGTGGTAACACTGGACTGGGCCTATCTATTTCATAGAGTTGTGAGGATCAAATGAGGCAACACATGTGAAATACTTTGAAAACTTTAAAATCCTGTGTAAGTGCTATCTTTTGTCATGTGTGTTATTTATAAGGATATATTATAGCCTTTGATCCAGTATTGGGATACACAAGCGTATATTGGCTAAGAGCTATACAACTTACCTTAGTCCATAAACTCTATGGTGGGGAAGGGGAAAAGGGGCAGGAGTAGCCGGAGGGAGAGAAAGGTCAGCTTTAGGGTGAACTCAGGTACTCTAGAACTAACCCACTCCAGTCACCAGCCCAAGCCCATAGCAGGCCTCTTAGGGTGACTCCAGAGAGGACTGGATCATTATGGAGGTACCAGCCCTGAATCACACTCTGAGAGTAACCTTGAATCTAGAACTTGCTCAGAGTTCAGGAAGAACAGGTAAGGAACAGCCTCATGACCTAGTAATATTGATTGGGGGCACACCCAACGGCTCTGTGATGCCATCCCAGCCCTGTGCCTCCAGTCCCTGTGCCCCTCATGCATCGCAGGACTGTTACTTCCTTTAAACGATCCCCTAGTGGCCCCAAAGTGCTGATGCCCTTTTCACAAACAGCTAATTTAGAAGGAGGGAATAACTAAAGCAGTGGGAAAGTTGTGTTCTTTTGGCCTCAGGTTTAAATTAGCCTGGATAGTGGAGGATCCTTAATAGAGCATTTTTATTTTTGGTGGGCATCAAGGGAAGACGTTGAGATCTCTGCCCTCAGTTGGTGTGGTAGGAAGGCGAGTCAGGTCTTTATTTTAACCATTAAAGCCCTAATTAAGCCTGTGTCAAGTACTGGGATTCATTATCCTTCTCCTATACAGCTTGTGAACCAGCTTGTAAATGACATTACTGTTATAAGCCTAGGAATACAGATGATCTGCTTCTGCCAGCCAGAAAGCATATCCTGCACAACGAAGACATCATGTATGTTAATATGCCCTCTGAAAACAGTGTCTTATCTTCAAATCTTCGGATTCTCCCCTACCCTAATCTTGGGTCTTGGGGTTGTGGGGATGTAGTGAAGGAAAGGAGGTCATGGAAGGGAAGGAAAAGAGAGCAAGGGAAGGGAAACAGTGGAGTCTTTCCTTCTTGCATATACCTGGAGAATGAGTTTTTTTTTCTGCCAAGTTATAGCAGTCAGAAGTAGGATCAAGTAGGAAGAAGTAGGAAGAGACATTGCCTCAGTATCATGAAGACCTGGCCATGTCCAGCCTCTGACACATATGGGTGGGGTGACTCTGGATAAGTCACTTGACCCTCAGTGACTCAGTCAACACTGGCATTGAGTAATATGAACCAAGCACTGTACTAGCTTTTGGGTATACAAAGACAAACACAGTAATAGGTAGCATTGAAATTGGCCCTTTAAGGTTTACAAAGTGCTTAGACATACCTTCTTTCATTCAAGGGACATATTTTCTATTGAGTGGGACAGTACAAATGAATCTATGAAATACATACAAGGTCATTTTAGGGGGGGAAGACAAGTGAAGCTGAGGGGATAGGGAAAAGCTGTACCTAAGCTTATATATTGCAGAGCAATTTCCAGTCTATACTTATAGGAGGAGTTTCATCACTGAGAGGTGGATTAAAAACAAAACTATAAAAGCTCATGAGTTTTGGAAGAAGGTTAATTATTTTCTTCCCATCAGGAGATAATTTTTGAATAGGTGATAAGAAGGGCAATCTAGTGAACCAATTTACATTACAAATTACATTTCAGTTCTGACCTTCTATTTTTTACCAACTGCATCACCTTAGATGAGTCACTTAACTGCTATGCCTCATTTATCCATCTATGAAGTGAAGAGAATAGTAGTTAACCCCACATTTTTACTCTCCAAGTCTTATGTGCTTAACTAGAATAAATCTAAAGCTCTCCCAAAAAAGTGACATTGAGTCCAATCATTTGACAAAATATATTTAAACCCATTAATATAGAGCAAACTTAATTACTGAAACTAATGGGAGGAAAGCTATTCTCTCTCCATGTATATGTATACATATGTACATACATACATATATATATGACCTAGGGCCAATCACTTGACTTTTCTGGCCCTAAATTTACTCATGTGTTACATGAAAGGAGCATACTCAGCAACTTCTAAGGGCCCTTCCAGTTTTAAACCTATAATCCACTTATTTTATTTACTGAGGGACTCTCTTCTCATATGTAGGGGCCCCAAGGCTCAAGGTTCTTTGTGGATCTTTATATATACAAAAGCATAGTACCCACCAATATGTTTATTTTCCAGTAGTTACCCAGAAGACACGATTAGTTCAAAGCAAAGGCATTTCATGTAATAGCATAGAGAAGAAAGTTGCAATAAAATAGTCTACCCTTAGCCCTCAGAGATAGAGCAACCAAGGGAACACTCTACATGGATCATTAGTGGGTCACGGATAAGGCTCATGTATATAGGGAACACTCTCCATGGATCATT
>NW_027187317.1:5916524-5940293 GCF_028583685.1 Petaurus breviceps papuanus | reverse complement strand
ATAGGGAACACTCTACATGGATCATTAGTGGATCAGGGATAAGGCTCCTGTGTATAGGGAACACTCTACATGGATCATTAGTGGATCATGGATAAGGCTCATGTGTATAGGGAACACTCAGTAAGGACCCACAAAGGTAAAGGCAATCCATGCCCCTCAGAAACTACAGTACCATCTGATGATATTATTTTGCTATTCTTCCTGGGCCTGCTTCACAATGGGGATGAAAATTCTTCCAGGTACACTGCTACTCTGGTCCTCACTGCTGTTGAATGTATGGTTGTCTGATGGTTGTTAGTCTGCGGGTTTCTAAGGTGACTTCTAGTTATGTATGTAGCCTATGCTGGGTGATGTTACCTACATCCAGCTTCTGAATTTATTCTTTGTGGCTATCAACCAGCCATCTGAACTCTAATTTAATTAGGCATTAGTTCACAAAGAATGGTCTGGGGATACCCATGGGTCTCCAAGATCCTTTCAGAGGGTCTACAACAAGGTCAAAACTAGTTTCATAATAATACTAACATGTTTTAATTTCTTATGTGATAAATAACAGTTGATATAACCCACATAAACCTTTCCTTGGGAAAGGGGTCCTCAAAAATTTTTTAAGAATATAAAGGGAGCCTGAGACTGAAAGTTGGAGAATCTTTGTTAGAGGATGTAGTGGATAGAAGCTCTCTCTAAAAGAATAGACTCATAGTTCTTCAGTCTTGGCAGCAGTGTATGATCCAGGTTGAGATTACTAAATACCATGGATAATCCAGAAAATGTATAATTACCATATGGATAATTTGGAATTTGATTCTATCTTTTCGACTTTCTGTTTTCCCAAGAGAATTTTAGAAATTTTCATAACTTATGAAAGACTAATTTTTTTAATGCAAATGCTGAATGGAAAAACAGAAAAGTTATGTTAAGTCTCATCATAAGGATATAACATCATAACAACGGGCTTTTAAAATGATTTCATTGTACTGGAATTCCATTGTATTAAATATTGCTCGATATAAATGTAATATCAACTAGACCCTGGACATCTCTTGAACTCACAGAGATTTTCATGGGACTTGAGCTGTAATCTTATTAACACTCATTTATGACGTAATGGAATTTAGGGACATCAGAGGATTCCCAAACATACTAATGGCATTAATAAAATAGATCATATTAAGTACAATCTCGTGTCTTATCAATGTAGTTGGGTTGTCCTAAGAACCATCCAGCTGCCACAATTTAGGATGTTCATAAGGAATGACCACCATAGCTCTCCAGACCAGTTTAAGCCAAGCTGTGACTTGTGAAGACAGACCTGGCTCAACCTTCCTATACAGAAACAGGCAGAATTCATGGACTGCTACATGAGGTTCTCAATAGCTACTTTCATTGTCCCACTAGCTATTAGACCAGTAAATAATGCTCCACTCTTTTCTTCCTCTGTCAGCCAACTATATCTGGTTGTGAGTTACTGAAGTACAGTGTTTTTTTTCTTCCTCAAAGTTGTTTCATAGGAAAGTAAAATAAAATAAAAATCCCCAAATGGAAAAGAAAAAAAAATTGCCCAACTGGCCTGTTGCAGTTTAACATGTGTTTTGATAAATCCTTTTTGACTGAGGTTCTACTTTTCCCTCATGAGCCGAACATTCAAATGATGGGTCTCTAGGATAGAAAACGGAGAGCTGCAGTGATAAAATATCAAAGATTAAAAGCCCATTTTATTTTAGTCTTTTGAAATCCACTTTAACTCATTAGTCTTTTATTTTATATCTTTCTCCAAAATTGCCTGGTGCCTGATCATTTCAAGGAGAAAACAAAAAGCTTCTTGGCATCTCATCTGAAGCCAAATTATTAGGTAGATTTACATCCTCCCATAATGTTGGCTTAGAGATACGTATATCTCCCATCAAGCTCATATAACCTTCGCTCAGATTTAAACTACAGGTAATCAATTCCATGGTGTTGGAAAGAGACCCCACCTATTTCTTTGAAGGGACTAGAACAAACAAATGTTTGGCCGACCACAGCTGTATTAATAAACATGAGAAAGCAATAGCTAGTGTTATTCTACTGAAATGAATGAATGAATGAATGAATAAATAAATAGACTCTAAGCACTTTATTCTTCTCACATAATTTCTTCTCAGTGACATTATTGAACAGGCTGTTGAAAACAAACATCGTTAAATGAGAAAAGAAGAGCGGCAGCCTCTCCAATTCCCCACTGCAACATTTTCCAATGACGAATGCTCCCTAAATGGATTTAGCTTTTTTGAAAAGAAGTCAGAGAGAAATTTGATGTGGCCCCCTGACCCCTGGTAAGCACATGTATCTTCACCTGTCACATAACACACTAGTACTCGCTTACTTTTCAGCAAAGACTATTGATTTTGCTTATTGGCTGCAGGCGAGTCCATGAAGAACAAATTACAAAGTCAGAGGTCCACAGTTAGCAATTGCTTGCATGATAACAGGGGACTTAGCACTGTTCCAACCGTGCACCTAATGCATCCTCACAAATGGAAGGATGGGGGGCAGGGAGGGAAGTCAAGAGGGAAACTGGTCTGATGTTTCCACAGATTACAGAAGAGGATGAGACGAGAGGAAATGGGATTAAATTGGAGACATGAGAGGGGTTTATTAGAGATAGCAAAGAATTTCTTGAGGTAGACCTGGGGCTTGGGGTAGCTGGGGGAGATGGTTCCCTCTTTGGGGGTCTTCTAAAGCTAGAGATACCATTGCCTGAGGTGGTTGAAATGAGATTCTGAAATGAGGCGGGTGCACTAGATAAGTTCTTTAGGTGCCTTCTAGATATGAGATCCTTTGATTTCTACTAGAGACTGGAAGGCAAGATAAGGTGTGTCATCAAAGCCTGGGTATTTAGTCTTAAAAACAAATAGGAAAGAAAGTGGGCCACAATGATTTCCAAGACTTCTCTTCTTGTCATTGACTACTCATTTCCTTTTATTACTGGCCATCTTAAATGACATAGAACTAACGAATAATGTAGGCATCTGAATTGTTCTCCAGCTACTTGAAAACTCTTTCCATATGGAATTTTTAAAGACCACTGTCCAAACTTCCTTACTGCTTCTCTCCATAGTCTTGACAAGTAGAAGAAAATGAAGAGCACTCGAAACCATAGACACTGGAAAGTTCTGGCTGAGAGTTCAGATTTTAAATCCAGAAGAGACTGTCTTGGAATCCCTAGATCATGACACTAAGGATTAAAGCAAAGAGACACATGGCAGTTTTAAAAAAAGACTTGTCATAGAACTAATGAATCATTTTCATAACATGTATATTCTCTCAGAGGGCAAATGTTAAGTACACCAGTCATGTACTGCAAATTTGGGGCTTTTGACAGACATGGAGAAATAGAGTAGAGTTACTCAGTCCTTTCGTATGGCTTAATCAGGAAAATAAATATTTGAGACATCTATCTGAAAGTTAATACTATTATGTTGGTTTTGCAGATGACCTTTTGTGTGTATGTGTGTGTGTGTGTGTGGTGTGTGTGTGTGTGTGTGTGTGTGTGTGTGTGGTGCACACCTAGGATTTCATCAGTAACACCTCTTCATCCAGGCAGATGGAAAGCTCTCAGGCAGCTTAGTCTTAAAGAATTGTCTGGGGTCACTTAGAGCTTAAATGACTTGTCAAGAGTCACACAACTCCTATGTGACAGAGAATTCTTGAACCTAGGCTTTCCTCACTCTATGACAAACCCTCAGAGCCATTAGTCCAGGGGTGGGGCACCTATGGCCTTGAAACCACACATAGCCCTCTAGGTCCTCAAGGGTGGCCCTCTGACCGATCAATTCAGTCAAATCCACAAACTGGATTCAAAGGACCACTCTTGAGGATCTAGAGGGCCACGTGTGACCTCGAGGCTGTAGGTTCCCCACCCCTGCCATCTATTTAGTTTCTCAGATGACCAAATATGTCAGACCATTTGTCAGTTCTATATCATATCAAATATACAAACATTTAAGCACTGTGCTAAGTTCTGGTGATAAAAAAAAGATAAAAACCCTAACCTGGCTTGTAAAGACCTCACAGTCTGGGTTACTCCATTTAGGGTGTAAGTACAAAACCCTTGTCCTGTAGCACAAAAATGACGATTTTGTTTAGCTTCTCCACTCATCGGCTGAACCTGACAGTCATTTAGGAGATTTGAAGGGATGCCATGCTATGGAGACAGAGGCACAAGCCTGAAATAGCTGCCCTGTAAGGAAAACTTCTAAATATACCTCTCCCCACACGACATGGGGCTCTTACAAATATTATTGTGCATTATCATCAGTTTGACGGAACTGCTGAGCTAGGTTGCTGTTTTAAGTGAAAACTAAATAAAATCTTGGTCACTTTATTTTCAATGACACCACAGAGACTCCTGGTTAAACTTCCTCTGGAGATCTTTTTCAAGGAATGTTTGGCTATGCAAATCACTTGCTCAAATGGTTTCTGATCTAGAAGCTGACAAGAGAATTGCATGTACTTGGAATGAAAGAGAAATGCTTTTGACAAGTCCGGCTTGGAGAACAAGGTGTGAAGGCCAGCATTAGAAAGGGGATCTGCTGTCCACTTTTTAAGTCCTAGGAGCCCTATTGGATTTCAGGCAGGGAAAAGTCTCAGGCATCAGAGCCAAACTTTGTTCCCTCCCATGATGAGGTGGTTTATATATTTATTTATTTTCTTACCAGACTCCTTTGGAGGCCCACAGCCCTTTTAGCACATAGGCTTTTTTTCCCCTCTTTTTTCTTTTTTTTCTTGTGGTGTCAGATGGATGGAACAAGTTTGTCATCATTTGTAGCTAGTAGTAGCTGTGAACTGGTACTTGGGGAGGGAGGGGAAAATAGGAAGAGGTGGGAGGGAGGGAGGAGGAGTCAGTATGTTTATGCTCCTCCACAAAGATTGCTGTTGCTAATTCTACTGTGGAATATGTAGAGCATCTGGAGAGGGAATTCAGTAAAGTGTGGCCAAAATAGCACTCGCTTTATGCCCTAGCTTCTGGCAGCCGTTTAAGACAGCACTGAGACAGATCATATGACCCCAGCCCTTGCAAGACCTCATCACTTTTCATGGGAGAACTGGAAAGTGCTGATCCTGAAGCGTTTATGCTGATGGAACACAGATAAAAATCTGCAGGTGTAACTTTTTAAAAATTTAGTACGTGAAGCATAAAAAATATATATCAGTACCTCTATACATCACCCAGATCCAAATGCAACACAGAGTCCCATGGATGAAAAAAATTCCCTCAGTTGCAGCCCACCCTCTGAAAGACCACAAGATTGAAGCCCTGTAGACATCACTTTTCTTTTTGTATTTCTCAAAGAAAAACAGGGTGCAGTATGTAATGGTAATAGATGACATTTATGATGTTTCCTGTTTTATGGAGCACAACAAAGAACCCAGTGGTAGAGGCAGTCTGAGTACGGATGTCTCTATTTTACAGATGAGGAAATAGAGGCTCAGAGAAACTAACAGGCTTAGATCACAGGTTGTAGATTTATCACTGTAAGGTTCCTCAGAGATCATCTATTACAACTCCATCATTTTATAGATGAGAAAACTAAGGCCCAGGGTCACATAGGTCAAAAGGACAGAATGGAGGTTTCAAGCATCAGTCTTTTGACTTTAGGTCTAGTGCTCTTTTCATTGTACCATATGACCTCCAGGCACTGTGACCTCTAGCCCAAGGTTACACTAGTAAATGGCAAAACCAGGGCTCTAAACTAGGTCTTCCGACTCCCAAGTTTAATGCTCCTTTTAATGTCCTCACACTGTATTCTTGAGGTCTTATTCTATGGAATGTATGACAGTACCACAACACCATTTGTGTGTATGTTGTTTTTGTTGTTAGTCATTTTGGTCATGTCTCATTCTTCATGATCCCATTTGGGGTTTTCTTGGCAAAGTTGCTGGAGTGGTTTTCCATTTCCTTCTCCAGATGTGTGTGTGTTCATGTGTATGTGTGTGTATACATATACACATAGATGTGTGTGTGTATGTGTATGTAGGGGCAGTCAGAGAACAGAAGTATGGAACTTTGGAAGCTATTTGTTGGACCTGGAAAAAGTCATGTTGATTTCCTGAAACATAGTCCATTTACTCTGTACATATCTTGTATATGCCATATAAATTTTGAGATTCTTTATCCCAGCTCCCACTCCCACTGACAAGTAGGGTACCCAGAACTTGGCTAGTTATATCTACCCTCAGGGGTATAGGGAATTGCTGAGGGGTTGTAGAAGTGTCTTTCTTTATGCCACTGTGAACTTGAATGCCCATTGGTATTTTTCTTCCTAAGACTATCATGTTGAGTCGTTCAGCATTAAATATCTTTTAGAAAGGGTTATTTACTAAGGATGGATAGTGGGAACGGTTAATACAAAGCATCCTCCCCCAATTTTGTGAGATATTCTCCCACAAGTACATACAGAGTTCAAAGCAATGTTGACTCAAGCTTAGAGAATACATGTGGCAAAGAGATAATTCAGAACTTCTGGTCACTTGGAATCCTTTTCTTCTATTTGTAGGGTACTCAAAGATTTCCCCTTAAGCATAGTGAATCTGTGTCCAGTCTCTCCTAGGCTTCTAAAGCAGATACAGATACTGCCACTAGCACCTGCTTTCCTGGGGAACAACATGATGATACTGATGAGAAAATGGGAAATTCAAAATCCTCCAGACTCTTTAAAGCTCCACTTTCCTTTCCAACCCTTTTTTTCTTCAGGGGTTTCTGGAATGCTCTTTCTTCAATTTCTGGAATTTTAAAATTCCACTTAGCTCAATACTTTTATACAGGATCCAGTGGGAATGATGAAATCTCTCAACCAATTAGAACAGACTTTTTGTTTGGTACCATTCCATTTTATCAAATGACTGACAAAGAATTTTCATATTTAGTCAAAAACCTATTATTGCAACTGATTGGGCATTTTATAATTTACTTTAAATAGAATTGGGTTGAGCAAATTACTAGCCCTCACTCTTACATTTTAAAGTATATAGTTACTAACATATTTTCTCCTCCATTATAATGTGAACTCCTTGAGGGCAGGGAGAATGTTTTTGCCTTCTCTATCTCCAATCCATGTTGACTGACTAGTGGTATTAATATATTCTGTCATTAGACATCAGAGCACATGTGGAAGTCCTTTCAGAACTTGATGGTTGGGGAACTTACTCAGAGCTGTAACTAGAGTACATTGCTACCAGGATACTGAAATATCGAAGACTTTACCTCCCAGGGTGTCGAAATCTAGAGACGACATGCCATTGACAGTACTTATAGTCCTACAATTTAGAAGCATTTAACACCTAGTTAGCAAGAATAATTAGTAATAAAAGGAAGTTACCAGACATCATGTTTCCTTCCTCCAGCCTAGGCCGAACCTGCTCTCTTTTAACCCTGCTCAACTGAATTTGCCTTAGAAAGTTGATTTGAAGGCACATTTTGGACCACTTGCCCAACTACAAAAATGGTTACATTTGGCTCTGTCTCCATCAGGAAGACAAGTTCCTTGGCACTGGCCTCTTCATATAGCATGAATTGATTAACCACGTGTGAAAATCATTTTTGTTACTTTATAATCATACCTAGAACTTGTTCTGAAATTCTTAGTGCAGGTACAAAAAATACATGCATTCAGTGTTCCAAAAACTCATGTGTAAGACAGTTGTTTAGAACTCAGAATGCATTTTTTTTTCACCCTGAGAAAATATGGCAGTTAGATTCTCAGACAGGCCCACAAAAGGCTATTAAACCAAGAATGTAGCTGAAACACCCTACTCTTGCAACAAAAATAGTTAAAATAATGTTTTTAAAAAAACTAAACCAAAGCAGAAAGAAAGAATAAAATGAATACAATTTTTTATCTTTAATATGGCGTTCAAGGAAAACCAGATTTAATTAGATGAAGCCTAGTTTACCTCAGTTTCCTCATCTGTAAAGTGAACTGGAGAAGGAAAAGGCAAACTGCTCCACTATTTTTGCCAAGAAAATCCCAAATGGAGTCACAAAGAGTTGGACACAACTCAACAATAACAAAAACAACAACAACAACAACAACAAAGAGATGCAGATAGAAATTTGTGGAGATTCTGAAAGGAATTTTTCGACTCTTTTGAGACTTTACAGGACAATGGCCCATATTTCATCTTTTTTCATGTTTGATCACTTCAGCATTTTTTTACTCTGATACATGTGCTTTGATGGCATTATCTTTTAGTTCCTAGGCACACAGTTAGGGTTATTTGGGGCTCATGAGGAAAATGGAGAGGGGGAAAAGAGGAAGAAGATGAGGGAAATGTAAAAGGGGAGAGAAAGGGAGAGGGGGAGAGAGAGAAAGAAGGACAGGAAAAGGGACAGGGTTGGAGAAAGAGAATAGGAGGGTCAGGGAAGAAGAGGGAGAGAAGAGAGATAAACGTTTTCTTGAGATCACTAGACTAGAATTGAAAGTGAGAAGAAAGGAAATGAAGTCGTATATGAATGAGTAAAAAAACTTTCAACTGCATTGGATGTGATAGAAGAAGAAAAGGTGAGGATATGACAAATGTGCACAAATATCTTGTACAGGGAAGGAAGTTGAAGGGATAGACATTAGGTTATTCAGTTCTTGATGCTCAGGCACCAAAGTCCCATAATAGGAGCCTGCTTGCTTAGATCTCCTTGATAGTATCATAATTATTGCTTGATACCTCATTAGAACAATGTTAATAACAATTATACAATTTATTCAGTGCTTTTAAAGTTTCCCAACTAACTCCAGTGGAGTCATGGTCATGCTTGGCAGCTAAGTGGCCCAGTGGATAAATGTTGGACTTCCTGTAGTCAGGAAGACCTGAGTTGAAATCCTCCCTTAGAAACTTACTACTTGGGGGAAGCTAGGCAGTGCAGTGAATAGAGAACCGACCCTGGAGGCAGGAGGACCTGAGTTCAAATTCGGTCTCAGACACTTGATCACACTTACTAGCTGTGTGATGTTGGGCAAGTCACTTAACCCCAATTGCCTTGCATTCCCCCCTCAAAAAAAAGAGAAGCTTACAAACTTGGTTGCCTGTATCAAATTTCTTACCTGTGCTTCAATGTCCTAATCTCTAAAATGAAAGGGTTGTATGTGATGGTCTTTTAGTTCTAAATCATTGATCACATGAAATCTCCTTTATGTATTTTATCCCATTTGTGCTTCACAATGACTCTGTGAGGTAAGTACTACAGCTATTAGCAACTCCATTCTACAGATGAGAAAACTAAGGCTCAAACCTGTTCATTGTGATTATTTGGAATGGGGGGGATAAAAGTATGTCCCTCCCTAATATGGCTTCTACTAAAACAACAGGTCTCAGAAAAGGGTGGAAAGCAATGGTTTATATGGCAGATTGAGGCTATGGGTCTTGCTAAGTGGGATTGGACTTCCTTGCTTCAAAAACTGACCTTTCTTTAAAAAGAGTCACTCCCTTATTGTTTCAGTCCTGTCTGACTCTTTGTGACCTCATTTGAGGTTTTCTTGGCAGGGATACTGGAGTGGTTTGCCATTTCCTTCTCCAATATAATTTTGTTGTTGTTCAGTCTTGTTCAACTCCTTGTAACTCCATTTAGGGCGTTCTTGGCAAAGATACTGGAGTGGTTTGCCATTTACTTCTCCATCTCATTTTATAAATGAGGAAACTGAGGCAATTAGGGTTAAATGACTTTCACAGGGTCACACAGTTAATAAGTGTCTGAGGCCAGATTTGAACTCAGGAAGATGAGTTTTCCTTACTCCAGGCCCAGTGCTCTATTTACTACACCACTTAACTACCCTACTGATTCCCTGTTGACCTCCAAGTCTATCCTGGAACTCTGAACATAAAAGTTGGGGATGTTCCTCCATTCCCCAGAGGCAGCTAACACCAAACTGTAGCCCTAACAGGGCCCAGGACCTGTATTGATTTGTATTCTAGTTCTGTCCTCTTTCTAGGAAGGCTGGCATATTATATCTTTAAGGCGACTGTTAAGATTTATATGCACTGCTTGAAGAGGTCCCTTCTGCTGGTTTAACCTGTTTGTCCTGAGCCAAAAATTTTCTTGAAAATTCAGGCTTGTAAACTCCTTTTCCTTAGATGTCGGTAGGTAGAACAATGAACCTTGAGTTAGGAAGATGAGTTTAAATCGGGCCACAGAAACTTGCTAGTTGTGTGACTCTTGGCAAGTTACTTAACCTTTGCCTGCCTCAGTTTCCTAATCTGCAAAATGAGGATAATAGTAAGTAGCACCTACCTTGCAGAATTGTTGTGAGGATCAAAGGAGTATTTGTAAAGTACTTAGCATGGTGCTTGAACCATAGTAGGTGCTTTATAAATGATATATATATATATATATGTATATATATGTATATATATAAATTATTTATAAATGATAACTCCTTTTGCCTTCCCTGAACAAGGTTGTTTCTTTGTGGAATTCCATTTCCTTAACTGGCTTGCTACTAAGCAACTTATTATCAAGGCTGTACCCTAAATACCTATAAAACAAATGATTCTCTCCTAAGGATGTTGAAACAGAAACTGAGCCCTCTCAGATTTAGGATTTGTGGAATTACAGGCTACCAGCCATACAACAACCAAATGAAGTTGATTGCTTATTGACTATTCCCCGTCTTGTGATCTTGGGAAGAAACATATTCTACTACAGTGTTCTATACACCTTTGCTTAAAAGGACCTGAGATTTTGCAGCTGGTAAGGGGGAAGCAAATTGTGCCTGGAAACCCTTTTCCAGACAGTGTTGTGGACAGTGTGCAGTATGTAATGGGGGGTGTCAGGGGGAACATGAATTACTTGAGGGCACAGTGTGCAACTATCAGTTCATACTTATGAGACTCTTCCAAGTAAGGTTTTAGATTTTGAGGAGTGCCTATAGACATACTTTTCTGTTCTCTTTCATATTGGTGACTAAGTCATCAATTTTTTCTCATGTGATTGTTTTGAATCTCAAGATTTTTCATGTGATCCTTTGGGACAAAAGTAGTAATTCTCACAATTTCTTAGTTCCTTTTGTGTGAACAGCAACTCACTTTGACCTTTGGATTGGAGCCTGGACATTAGGAAAGGAAAGTCATAGGTTTACAAGAGAAAGTAAGAGACACTGATGTCTCCTTCGAGGAGCAGGGGAAAGTTGTCCATCCTTCTCCCACCCCCTGCCTTTAGCTCCAGGGTAAATACTATAATGCCCAATGGAGCCAGAAGGGAAGAATCTGGCTGATAATATCTAAACCAAGAACATCCAACTCAAATAATCCAAAGCACTGAAGTGTTTAGGGGCATCTTTAAACTTGTTATTTCTTCTATGTGTCTAGTCCATCAAGAAAGAAAAGTGAGGTAAAAACTAGGGTTTTTCAAATAAAAAAAATATGACCTAAGGACACAGCATACTTTGTGCTCAATAAGACATTTCCAGAAACAGAAATTTTCTACCTTCAGGGATTCCAATTTGATTCAATTCAGCTATTTCTTCAATTCAGTGGTCAAAATGTATTCATACCCACCTGAGATTTTTATTAGTGCTTTTCTGCTATCTGAACTCTTCTCCAACCTGTGAATAATGCTTGTAGCTTTATTGATACTAAAGAAAAACGAGCTTTCTTTTAAGTAGTTGTTTGAAAAGCAATTTTTTCCGAGAAACAGGTTTCTTCTCCCAACTCTTAAAACAGTTCTATTACCCTAGTCATTTTATCCCATTCTGCAACACAAAAATAGGTGGTAGCAGTACAGATCTTGACCCCCCTTTAGATCTTGAGGGTTTGTGTGTGTGTGTGACTGGTGGCAAACCCTCAGAAGATGGGTTCAAGGTGGTATGAACTGCCTCCCTGACCGCTCATCCAGTAAGACATATCCCCCTCTTTCTGAGATCTTTGCCCCAAACAGAGATCAATTATCTCAGTTTGGGAAGATCAACATTCCTTTAACTGGGCTGGTCTCCTGCTTAGACCATGGTTTCTGGCAAGAATGTTCTCCACTTGTTTCGTCAGCTCCTTCATCAAGGCCATATTCATCTCTTTACCCTATGCTCAGGGCAACTAATCAATAGGTAATATTAACTTTCCCGGAGAGACAACTGTGACAGTCGGTCCTGAGAGATTTCTGTGATGTTACTCATTTCCCCATCAGTCCTGGGTGCTCTAGTCTTCCCTGACACAACCTCCTTAGAGTTGATGAGTCTCATAAAGGAACTGCCAAGACTTCCATTCCATTAACCTGCTTTTGGCACGTGCTGCTAAGATACTTGTTACTAAGGCTGGACTCTAAGTACCCATAAGCAAATCATGCTGTCCTAAGGACGCTGAAACAGAAATTGAGCCCTATGAACTTTAAGCTATGGGGAACCACATGCTACCAGCCACACAGCAACTGAGTAAAGTTGTTCTCCTGTAATCTTGGAGACAATATTCTCCCTCTTCAAAGCAAAACCTTCACTTAGTTGAAGCAAGTGTTCTCTGGGGTTCATCAGTAAGGAACACTGATTTTACCTGGGTATTGTGTAATTTGTATAATGGCATCCATTTTCTACAAGCTTTTATTAAGTGCTTACTCTGTGCTAAGCCCTGTGGATAGAAAGGGTAAAAAGATTTTCCCTGCCCTCATGGGCTTATAATCCAGTGGAAGACACAACATGCCAACAGTTATGTATATACAGGATAGATGGAAGATAATATGGGAAAGAAGGCACTAGTAGGGGGTCTCATTTGAAGGAGGCCTGGGAAACCAGCAGACAGAGATGAAGAGGGAAAGCATTACAAATATGGAGGACAGTAAAGCCAGTCTCAAATGCTATAGATACCAAATGTTTCTTATTGTTTGCCTGGTATTCAAGGCCCTCCAACAATTTGATATCACCCTTCTGTAGAACCTATATCACACCATTCCCCTCCTCATATGCTACACTCCTTACTAATAAGACTGCTATGACCCTTGAATTCACCCTCAATAAATCACTAACAAACATTCATTAATCACCCTCTACAATCCTAACACCATGCTAGACATTAGGAATTTATACATACATACATACATATTTATATATGAAATCTCTCTGAAGGCAGAGATGATTATACTCTCTCTATATCATATATGGAGTATAATCTCTATACAGTGTACTATATACAGTATAATATAGTCTATATATAGTATAATCATTTCTCTCTATAATATACTATGTATAGTGTACTATATGTAGCATATTAATATATGTATATATTATAATCATCTCTGCCCTCAGAGAGATTACCAAAATTCTACTGGAATATAAGCTTCTGCCTCTATATCTTTGCTAATTCTATTTCATATAAATATAATAACCTTCCTCCTCTTCTTTGCCTGTTGAATTCCTACCTACCCTTGAAAGTCTAACTAAAAAAGCCATTGCCTTGATAAAGCCTGCGTCTTCCTTTGGTAATGACTCTTTGATGACCTTTTGCCTTAAGCTTCATCCATAATTTGGTCAGTCAGTGAACAAACATTAATTAAGCACCTATTATATACCAGGCACTGTGCTAAGGGCCTGGAATACAAAGAAAGGTGAGAGATAGTCTCTGTCCTCAAGGAGCTTGTGATCTAATGAGAAAGACAGCATACAAATAACTGTACAAACAAGCTATGTACAGGATATATTGGAGACCCTCACCAAGACGGTCTAGAGAGGGGACTAGAATTAAGAGGGATCAGGAATGACTTTTAGTAGAAGGTGGGATGTCAGGAAGGATTTGAAGGAAATTTAGTTTTGAACTTCGCTGATGTGTTCACTATTGGGAATTAAAGTTACCTGTAATATTCTTTCTTCTAGCAACCTGTGTTTGTGTCTATCCCCTCCTCCCACTTAAACTATAAGCCCCTTGAGGGCAGAGGCATTTCTTATTAACAGCATGCTCCCTGCCCTCATTTATATAGCAATATAAATTATCATTTAAATGTTGAACAATATATTATGAAGCACTTGACTTAGCATTTATTCTTTGGGAGAACTCTGTGAGCTAATTATTGCAGGTATTATTATAGTTATTCTACTGATGAGGCACAGAGGAGATGGATTTGAACCCAGGGCTCACATGACTCAAGGACCAGCACTCTACCCCAACACAAAATACAGTGATCTGTGCTGAGTTTGTACTGAATGGATGGATAGCAGTACTTATGAGAACTATCATTTCCCTGGCTTAAACTAGTGTCTACTAGCTCCTGTAATTATTGGATATATACTTTACATTTACTAATCTGTGTATGAGTTGACCCTCTCCTGTGCCCATTCTATTAGAATGTAACTCTTCAGTGGTGGGGATTGGTTGCCTTTTTTTTCATGTATCCATCCCCCATCATCTAGGACAGTGTCTGACACAAAGCAAAGACTTAATAAGTGCTTGTTGAATGAATGAATGAATGAAACAAAGGACTCGCCAAATTGACAATCTTGTTTTCCACCTTTTTGTGGTACTCCTCCCCAATCTGAGCTGCAAACATCAATCAGCCCTTGTTAGAGAGAAGCTCTTTTTTCATTAAGGCAAGATAATACCATGGAGAGGCCCTCCATACTGCTCTGACAAATCTCTGACAAGAGTCACAGTTAGGTCTGCGGCGTGAGCTTGTTTGAAGGACACGCTGATATAGTTGAGATGGCCTTCCTACATGTTCCTCTTGCCCAGCTATTGGACCCTTAATAATATGAATTCATAAAGCTGGAAGCCAGCTAGGTAATATTAGAATCTAGACCAGTCATATTCCCAAGGGCTAGACTTCTACATCTTAGCTCCTCAGACTTCCAAGCTTTCAAATGGGGATAAGATTGCTGAGTGGAGAGACAAGTTGTTTAGGGAAAATACAATGACTTTACTAACCCAGAGTTAAGACTGTATCTCTGGGGATTCTGGATCCTGGTTCTCTGTGCTTTGAAACTCCTATAAACATCAAACACTTATGTGAAGATTTACAAAAAATCATTCAAAAACATTTGTTATTGTTGTTTGGTTGTTTCAGTCATGTGCAACTCTTTGTGACACCCATTTTGGGTTTTCTTGGCAAAGATAATGGAGTAGTTTGTCATTTCCTTCTCTAGCTCATGTGATGGATGAGGAAACTGAGGTAACCAGGAGTAAGTGATTTGCCCAGGGTCACACACAGCTAGTAAGTGTCTGAGGCCAGATTGGAACTCAGGAAAAAGAGTCTTTCTGACTTCAAACACAGCACTCTATCCATTACACCATCTAACTGCCCCTCACAAATGTATATTTTACTCTATATTATGCCAAGCACATTGGTATTTAGTAATATTTGAATTTTTGAACTTTCTCCTAGATATTTGGTGGTCACAAGACTGCAAATAGAGTGTTGGAATAAATATAGAGGTTATCTAGTCCAACCCTCCAATTTTACAAATGAAGAAATTGAGGTACAAGAAATTTAAATGATTTGCCCTACATTATGAAGATAAGAGTCGAAACTCGAACTCAGTTCCCCCCACTCCAGTTCTCTCTCTCTCTTTTTTTGGGGGGGGGTGCAATTCGGGTTAAATGACTTGCCCAAGGTCACACAGCTAGTTTTTTGTGTTAAGTGTCTGAGGCTGGATTTGAACTTAGGTCCTCCTGGCTCCAAGGCCGTTGCTCTATTCACTGCACCACCTAGCCGCCCCTCCAGTTCTCTTTTAATTTTACTTTGCTGAAGTCTTCATTGAAATGGCTTTGACCCTGGGCTCTGAACCCTGAAATCTCAACTTTTTTGGAATCAGCAAATTCTCTAAAATGTGATATACATGTGGAGAGGTGGGGAGGGAGTATCTTACCCACTGAGCTAGGGTTTTCTTTCTTGTTGTAATTATATGAAAATCACTAAATCTGACTTGATGTAGCTGAGTTGATTAACTATTCTGCCCTGCTATGATTGTGGCCCCAAATCTGCAAGTCACCCACTGATGCCCTATTGTCCTGGCACTGACCTCCAGCCTTGCTTTTCCTCCTTTTCTCTCTATCATGCACTTCATATGACAAGTGTACTTTTCCTGGGGGTATTTATTGGCAAGGAAAAAATCATACTCATAGAAATAGCCAAAGTTACTCAGGTCATCCAAAGGGCAGCTAAGATTTCTATCCAATCATCGGACTGAATGGCCCACAAGCTTTCTGACCTCTCCTGACTAATTAACATTGGCCCAGACTGACTGTCCTGTCCCGGTGGTCCCTGAGGCCCCAGAGCTACAGCATCCCACAATCTTTTCAAAGACAATGACATCTTTCTTCCCAGAGGCAGGTGCTTGACGCCCACTCCTTGTTGGTGGGCGAGTCTCTGGAGTTCATTTATTTAAGCTGCAACTCCAGGTTTACCTTTAGTCAATCAGGAAGCCTCTTGATCAATGGTGGGTTTTTGACGCTCCAGTCACACCTGCCCCCTTAATCATTAAATAATGTCAAGTTCCATTCCCAGGGGGAGGATAACACATCAGCCTCGTTATATTTTCCCTTTTTCTCCCTTTCAATTCAATTCAACCTAACAAGTATTATAAAAATAATAATATTTATATAGCTCTTCAAAGTCTGTACATTGCTTTACAAATATATCGTTTTATCCTCACAACTCCCCTAGGAGGTAGGTGCTATTATTATCCCTATAGGAAATGAAACAAAGAGAAGTTAAGTGACTTTCCCAGGGTCGTACAGCTAGAAAGTAGTTGCAGCAAGATTCAAACTCAGATCTTCCAGCTACTTACTCTACTATGGTACATAACATCCTTCATTGATTGACTAACTACTGTTTGAAAGGCACCTATGCTAAGGGACTGGGGGAACAGGGAATACATTATGACAGTTTTCAGCTTAAGAATGAGCAGGTTTTGTGGAACGATGTATGGTGCTAATTCTACATCCACTTTAAGCCCGAGTTTGGGTCTCGGTAATAGATACCAGTGTCGGCTCCAGCTTCTATTATCCATCTGGGGTAGTCTGCTAGCAGACTTAGGCTGCAGAGGTAAGTCCAGAACACGTTTACAGATGCTTCCTAAGGTCCCTGTGTTATTTTTGGCTCAGGAGTGAGCTGCTACATAAATAGTTTTTGATGAATTGATAGTGTTGCCCAAACCAACCAACCACAAAGCACCCTTGGGGAGGGGGAGTTAGAAGGAAAGGAGAGGAAAAAGGAAAGGAGGGAGGGAGGAAGTGAGTGGGAGGGAGAAAGGGAAGAAGGAAAGTAGGGGTGGAAGGATGGAGGGAGGAAAAAGGGTAAGGAAAGAGGGAGGAAAGAAGAGAAGGGAGGGAAAAAGAAAGAGGGAAGGAGGAAGGGGGGAAGAAGGGTAAGGAAAGGAGGGAATGAAGAAAGGAGGAAGGAAAAGAGGAATGAGAGAGGGAGGAAGGGAAGGACAGAGGAAAGAAAAAAGGAGAGAAGGATGTTAAAAGGGGAGGTAGGGAGGGAGGAAAGAAGGAGGGGAGGGAGCAAGGAAGGAAGGAAGGGAACAAGGAAGGAAGGAAGGGAACATAGGGAATGGTCTTTGTTTATTACAATTGCCAGGCTAAAGTTCCTTCCAAGGTTGCTCCAGACAATTCATTTAGTGCAGTGACGATTATGCACAATATCGAATACTCCATTTTTACGCCATTTTCCCTCTCTGCCACCTGACTCACTGCCTCTTCAGCAGCTGATTTGACTTGCTTTGCAGTTCTTATCTGGGAGGCACCCCTTCCTTCTGCAGTTTGCTGCTTTCTTGTGACTTCACAGGAGAAATTATTCTTCCAAGGTGACCAGATTGGTAGAATGAAAAAAAAAAACTGGCTATAAAGTAATGAGGCTAATTCTACAACCACCCAGAAGAGTAGTTTGGTTATTTTAGGTTATTTTATATAGATGTAAAGTACCATCTTCTATATAGGTCTCCCCCAGCTCCCCAGCCCCTGAAGCACAGAATAATAGAATTTTAGATTTTCCATATAATTTAGCCTAACCCCTCATTTTATTAATAATGATAATGGGTAACTGTCAGGGTCCATTGCTAGGACTAAAGGGGCTTTACAGACTCATTAGACTAGCCAGTCAGTGCTGAAAGCAATAGGCCCTTTTATTCAGCACATTTAAAACAAGTTAAGAGAAGCGGCATAATGAATTATGGGGTGGTGTAATGGAGGGAGAGTCAGTCTCAGAGCCAAGAGGATCTGGGTTCATATTCCACCTCAGACACATTCTAGGCAAGTCACTTAATGTCTCAGTGTCTTAAGACTGTATAAATTGATGCCCATTTGTATTGATATTGATAGCTGGAGTTCTCCTTACTGGAAGTTCCCCAAACCAATAGAATCAAAGATCCAGTTGCTCACAAAGTAGACTCTCATGTAATTAAACTGGAGACAATGTGTGTGTGTGTGTGTGTGTGTGTGTGTGTGTGTGTGTGTGTGTGTGTGTGTGTACAGGGGCTAGGGAAGGGGGATTGGAAGTCCCACTTCCTGTGAGGGAGTGACTGGGGGGTGCTGGCTGAACTGGATCAGACTGCAAGACTGGGAGATCCGGCTGGCAAGGGGGAAGGTCAGCCATCACATGAGGAGTGGAAGGGGTCAGAAGAGGAGATACCTCTATTACAGCCCTGGGGGTAGGGCCTGAGGCCTGAGTGGGGGGAGAGAGAGACAGAGACAGAGAGAGAGAGAGAGAGAGAGAGAGAGAGAGACAGAGAGAGAGAGAGAGAGAGAGAGAGAGAGAGAGAGAGACAGAGAGAGAGAGAGAGAGAGAGAGAGAGAGAGAGAGAGAGAGACAGAGAGAGAGAGAGAGAGACAGAGACAGAGAGAGAGAGACAGACAGAGAGAGACAGAGACAGAGAGGAACATGTGTGTAAATAGGGTTAGTAAAGGAAGGTTACTTGGGGTACTTAGCCCACTGATCCTCAGTTCTGAGACTGGGGTTGCCACCTTCACAGAAACTCTCCTGGGGCTGGGACACCTTGAAAGCATGCCTAGGAGGGTGGGGAAGGGATACTCTGAGGGATGTTGCCTAGGCAAGAGGAGGAAGTCCATAATCTTGAGATAGGCTGTTCCTAGGACTTGGGACATGGTGAGCTCTCCCTGGTATTCCTGTTGCAAGGCAGTTTATTCAGCTTGGTCAAGGCAGCCAGGTATTTAACAAAAAAGGGAGAGATTCTGTAAAAGTGAATGTGATCTGTTTCCCTCCCCAGAAGTCACAGGCAAGTGAGGTACCAAAAAGCTAGGAAAATGCAACCTTCTAGCCTGGAATAGAAAATTCTAGATATAGGGTTTCCAAAAGGAAAGTAGGAAGAAAATGAACATTTTTCAAGCACCAAACTGTACTAAGCACTTTACAAATATTTTCTCATTTAATCTTCACAATAATTTTAGGTGCTGTTGTGTAATCCCCATCTTACAGATGAGGAAACTGAGGCAGGTAGAGGTAAGTGACTTGTCCAGAGTCACACAGCTAGTAAGTATCAGACTAGAATTGAACTCAGGTCTTCCTGATTTCAGGGGCAGCCCTCTACCTACTATGCTACCTACCTGTACCCAGAGAAGGGTCATGGCAACAAGGAGAGGTAATTGGTGGAGAATAGAATCTTTCTTGGACAAAGAAAATGTAGGCTAGAAAAAATCAGACTAGAACAATGATACATCAGGGAACTTTAAGGTTTGCAAAGCACTTTCCATATGTTATCTCATTTAATTTTTGCAACAACCCTATGAAGGTAAACAATATGGGAGTTTTTAATCTTCCTTTTACAGATAAGGAAGCTGAAGTTAGAAGAGGCTAAATAATTAGCCCTTGGCCACCTGGTTGATAACTATTAGAGCCAGGATTCAAAGCAAGGTCCCCCCTTACATCTACTTTAGTACTTTGATGCTATGTTGATCTCTAGATGAAAAAAAAAACTGAGGTTGAGAGACTTCAGGGCAAGTGACTTGTCCAGGGTCATACAACTAACAATGATAACACCAGAATTAGATGTTAGATGTGCTGCCTTATAGTGGGATCACTGACTGAAAGTTAAAAGGGATTTCAGGGGCCCAGCTAGGTCCAAGACTCTTCTTTAAAGTGAATATATTTATTTATTTTGCCTTTTTTTTAAGGGGGTAGGGCAGGGCAGTTGGAGTTTAAGTGACTTGCCCAAGATCACACAGCTAGTAAGTGTTAAGTGTCTGAGGCTGGATTCGAACTCAGGTCCTCCTGACTCCAGGACTGATGCTCTATTCTCTGCGCCACCTAGCCTCCCCCAACGTGGATGTATTTAAACAATCATTTGGTCTGTGACCTTGTGAAGACGATGGCAGGTCTGCTCACTCTGGGTAGAGGGAAGGGGCCTTGAGGCCAGGAAGTTTTATCTCTGACTCATTGAGGTTGTATAACTCTGGGTAAGTAGTTTAACTTCCTCAGTGCCCCAGGCATCTCTCTGAGAGGTACTTTCTTCACCTGAGAGTTCCCTATATCAATGAAATAACAGATTGAGTCCCTAACTCCTATCCCTGGCCACTGCAAGACACAGATAATCCATGCAAAGATTGAATTGAAAAAAAAATTTATTTTAATTGAATAATTGCACAAGCCATTGCCTCTCTTTTACATAGGGAAGGCATTTGGGGTCTTGCTACTGATCTAAGGGGACAATTTGCTGTTCCATAAAATGACTTCTTGAGACACTAGAATGTTTTGTTCTAAAAACATTATAGAAGGGAAAAGCTTAGCATCCAGTATCCCAGCCTTTTCAGCAAAATCCAGTGCCCAGTAAGGATTGACTTCCTGTTTAGATCATGAAAAGCAGCTCCGCTTGGGAGAGCAGTTGTCTGAGTTTGGGGCCCAGAGGCTTTGTCCATGGCATCCATTTGTGGTATTGATTGAGGAGCTTATTTGGACAGTGATGTACTTAGGGAACCAGTCCTGCGTCCTGTCCTAACGCACTCTAGGGTGATGCCATGTCTGGTTCCTGCCCAAAAGTGCCTAATGTAACATGACTCATCAGAAAAGGAACATGACACATCGAAAATAAATTCTCATGACGAGTGAATTAGGCAGCAAATTAAGGCAAGTACATTGTATTATTCATGTCTAGATAATATTCATGGATAATTCAGGATCCCCAAATCTCTAGAGATGAGGCTTCTAAGGCAAATACACAGTTTCTGTGGACTTTGCGAAATCAAACCAGATTGTGCTGCATGATACATTTTCATAAAAATACTTGAAACTTGTATTTTATAAATAGGCCCAGAAGCCAGAGACATTTTTAGTACTTAGAGCAGAACTCCAAGCTCTATACTTTATCCCATATCAGGGATTATTCATATAAGAAATCTCTATTTCAGAAGAAACTTCAGAAGTTTCCTTTCCTATTTACCTACTCATTTTCTCTGGAGAAAAGTCTTTAGTACTTCCCCACCCACATTCTGTTCCTCTAACAAAGGAGTCCCTGAAGAGTAGACAGATCTAAGATTCTGCCCCTCGATTTCTGATGTTTTTGAGTAAATCTTAGAACATTTGGTGACAAAAAGAAGCTGTAGGTACAAATTTCTTATTTATTTGAACTTTTTCTATTTCCAATTAATTCAGCAGAGATTAGGTGCCTACCACACATAAAGAACCACATAACAATTTCTTGCATTTATGATTTCCTTTGACTCACAAAGTTCCCCATGTAATGAACACATTCCTTTCATTCCTACAATTTATACCATAATATCCCATAATGCGCAATATTTTCTAGAAATTCTCTTAAAACATATCCCATTGTTTGCTCTGAAATTAGGTATAAAGCTGTGAAAAGTGCTTAGTCACTTTAGAAATGTGTTCTTCAAAAGAGTTCCATAGACATGGGCTCCCACACAAGGTACTAATTCAGCAATGCTTTCAGGCTTAGAATAATTTAACAGTGATGAAAGAAACCATATCTGGAATATAATATTGAGTTCTGGCCATCACATTTTAGGAAGAAATTGATAGATTGAAGAACATTCAGAGAAATATAACCAAGGTGGTGAAGGTTGCCTTTAGACCATGTCATATGAGAAGCTGAGGTTGTTTTAGTATGGAAAAGAGAAGACTTTGTACTATTTATTTGTGTTTCTTTTTTTTAACTTCTAAAATTGTTTTTTGTCTTTTACTAATAGAATGGCTAATAGGGAGTTGATAACTAAGATAAATAAGCAGAAGGTCAGGGAGCACCTAGGTGCCCTGTAAGAGTTCTAGTCAGTTGCCCAAATGACCTATATCTTTGAGCACTGTGGCAAGGTAGGTGGTGTGGTGGATAAAACACCAGACTTGGAGTCAGGAAGAACAGAGTTCAAATCCTGTGTCAGACCCTTCTAGCTTTTTGACTCTGAGCAAGTCACTTACTCTTCCTTAGACTCAATTTCCTCATCTGTCAAATGGGGATAATAATAGCCCATATTTCAGAGAGTTGTGAGGATCAAATGATATCAGATATGCAAATTACTTTGTGAACCTTAAAATGCTAAATAAATATTAGCTATTTTCACTAATGATATTGATAAATGAACCATTGTCCTCAGTCTTTGAAAGTTATAAGAGGGGGAAGTTATAAGAGGGGGAAGTATCACAAAATAGGAGATGGGCAGAGATTAATCCCAATTTTACAGGAAGAAAAGTGAAGTCTATAAACTATAGACCAGTGATCTTCACTCCAATTTCCTGGAAAGAATATGAGAACCTGTTACTCAATGGACAATTTATTATTAGAAAAGAGTGGTTATCATCAATAGCCAGTATGACTTTAGTCAGGTCAGATTATGTAATTTTAGCTTAATGTCTCTTTTTTGAAAGGGTTACTGTCTTAGTAGATCAGATGAAAACGTTAGTTACAGCTTACTTCAATTTTAGCAAAGCAGCTACCACTCTTATGTTATTATGGAAAAGGTTTAGAGTTGTTGATGAGATGATGATACCTTTAGGTAGATAGATATTGACCTGGCTAACATAATGGATTCAAAGGGTATTGGTTTGATGCTAAATTGGAAGGAGGTTCTTAGTAGAATATCTTATCTTAGTGCTTTCATTCCTGTAATATATTTTTATACATGTTTAATATATTTTTATCAGTGACTTGGAGGGATACATAGCATGTTGAACTAGAATTAAGAGAGAGGTAAGGTGACATATTGGATGACAGAGAGCAGGTTAAATCTAAGTAAATGAAATTGAATAAACATAAATGTAAAGTCTTCATTTGGTTTAAAAAATCAGCTTTACAGATAGTATTGGGGTGGGAAAGGCTCAGTAACAATTCATCATCTCAACCACATCTTTTAATCTTTTCCATAACCACATGAAACTGGTAAATGCTTTACCAAAACTTAAGTAAACGGCAATGAACCCCTTTCCTTTGATCTACCAAGACACTTGTTACATCACACTAGCAGTTCATTTGAGAAAAGATATGGGGGTTGTAATAGAATGTAAATCTGAATGAAAGTGTCATGTAACAACCAAGAAAGATAATACAATCATAGGCTGTCTTAACAGAAACACTTTACTCCCCACCAGGTACTCTTTGAGCTAGTGACACTAGTCTTCTAGTTTTTCTATGAACAAGTGATGCCATCTGTCCTGTCTGGGAATTTTCTTTGGTTGTGCCCCATGCCTGGAACGCTCTCCCTCCTTAACTATACCTGGCTTCCCTGGCTTCCTTTAAGTCCTAACTAAAATCCCATCTTTTACAGAAAGGCTTTCCCAATCACTCAATTCTAATGCCTTCTCTTTTTTATTTCTTATTTATCCTCTCTCTCTCTCTCTCTCTCTCTCTCTCTCTCTCTCTC